>NC_062972.1:33939244-34277994 GCF_023078275.1 Leguminivora glycinivorella
TTGCTGCGGCACAGTGGGCAGGTGGCTTTTGACACGTTCTACACATACATATATTATCATATTCATATCTATTCGAGCTTTTCCGAGTCCATCTGGAAGCGATGAATGTTTCCATCTCTGATTCAATCATATTGATGTTGACTGGAACTAATCTGTACTATACTGTAGGTACCTTAGTGTAATTGATATTCGAGACTGTCCTAATTTTTGAGAAGTCAGTATGATCACCCTATCTATTGATCGTTCTAACCATTTTAATAAAAGATCACGTTTCTATTTCCGCCGATTCTAATTTTAATAGGGTTGGCAAGTTGGCAACTGACACAGATGGCGCTAGTATAGGTTTTAGGCCTCCAGGCAGGCAAGTATGGTCGCGCGATAAATGATAAAACATCTGACCGTCCCTATCGCACTTACCAATAGTGCGATAGGGACGGCCTGATATTTTATCGTCTATCGCGCAACCATGCTACCCGTGCAGTTTTGTTCTTCAATGATATTTTTAAGGGGTAATGAGGCCATTAAATTAAAAAAGAAAGAGCGTGCTCCCATCTTGAAGGCCGACAACACACATCCATCCTCTCTGGTGTTTCAGGTGTCCATGGCCGACAGTGATCGCTTATGCTCGTTTGCCTCCTATCTCATAAAAAAAACAACGACAAGTACTCGTATTTGACACTGTCGTTAGGATTGGCATTGTCTTTTATCTTATACTTTTAAACGAGCAACTCTTGTATATTTATTTATTTATACCGACGATCTCGGAAACCGCTCTAACGATTTCGCTGAAATTTGTTATGTGGGGGTTTTCGGGGGTGAAAAATCGATCTAGCGTAGCCTTAGATCCCGGAAAACGCGAATTTTCGAGTTTTCGTGAGTTTTTCTTTCGCGTTAGTAAACATAAAATATGGTCGTTAATTTCGCCGCGCGCGCATCGATTCCGCTTAGCTTAGTCGTACGAGGTCGGTCTAATGTACGCAGATAGATCGTAGATGTCAGGGTTTCGAATCCCGGCCAGAAATTAAGTTTTGTTTTTTGGTTTTTTTTTTGTTTTTGTATTTATAAGTTTTTTTTATCTAAAGACGTGATATATTAAAATAGAACCGAGCGAAGCTCGGTCGCCCAGATATAAAAGTTATAAAACGTAGTCAATAAAGCCTAGAAAAGTTATACATTTTCCTTGTTAATTGCTGCCTTGAGCTTTATGTTTTGCCTCTTTAGGCACGACAAGGTTAATTAGTTTTATTTTAATAATAAAGGTCTTATTTAAGCCTTAAAATATAAGGAAAGTGGGTTTTTTAAGGACGATTTTCTAGAAATAACTGTAATTCTTACCTTTCCAATTGGAATCCAATAAGGCACGAACAAATATGTAAATTATAACTCACTAGACCAGTTCCTAATGCAGGTAAACAATCAGAAAATTATGCAAGTTACAAAATATCCAGTCGATGGGACCGAAACCCGTTTGAACCTACGTGGTAAATTCCAATACACTTGGCAGAACAACAACAGAACCACACACTAAAGTTTATTTAAAAACTTGAAACGTCAAAGTTTTTGATAGTTCACGAGAAGCACCGTTCTTTTTTCAAAAACATCCACAATATGGCGTCGGTCTGCACGCATGCGCTGTGCGTTCGCGCCTTTCGTCGGCGAAGGAGCGACTGTTGAGAGCCAATAGGCGCGTTGCATTCTCCGAAGATCGGTGTAAGAAAACAAAGTTTTATTTTACACCTACGTAACAAAAAGCCAAGCCAACTACAACCTTATTCCCTAGTCATAAAGGTGTAAGGTTAGTTGGTGAACGGTAAATAAGAAATTGTCTTAAAGTACTACACAAACGAGTTTGAATGGTCGTCGACTAACGTAAATAAGTACTATCAAGCTATACATTCTCGTAGAACCGGCTTATACTTACCTTTTCAATCGTCGCGCCATTTTCACATTAATTTACAAGTGCATACATTTTATATTGGCGTGAATAACGTCCGCGTGGTAAGAAGGCTACTACTTGACTTTTAAAAGTTTTAAGTTACCTTACTGCGTGTGTCATAGAGTGGTTTTTTGCGTAATACTTACTTAAGTGAATGGGGGACAAGATTATAGTAATTCGCACCATATATTCTTACATTTTGATTCAATTTTGTTTGTGGTTGTTGAAGAAGTTGATCACCTTAGAAGAAATGCTTTGGCCTCGCGTGGAATGCGAGGGCTGGTCGAATGCAGAATTTTAACAGATACAGGTAGGTACCAACGTATTTTCGAATGACGTAATCGCTATTATCATGATCCTTACCTGACCTCAGAAATCTTAGATATCTAATTAAGTAGGTACTCTGATGGTAGTCTTAACTCTCAAAGTCATCATATTTTTATTCTAAAAGTCTAGAGTAGACAAACATTTGACTTAAAAACCTACTGTTTAGAGTGCTTAGGTTCTACCTATAGGTACTACCATCGATCTAAACTACTGTAGCTTCCGTCAACACAAACCCCAACAAACTCCAAAATGCGGGTGGAAAACTGAGACACTAACTCATCCCCACACAAACTGTTTCAGGAATCTGCACAGTGGCGCCCTGGATGGGTGAATTGATAACTTTTTTGGGTTTGACGTGACTTCCTGAGTCCTGACCATTATTTTTTATATGGTGTAAAAATGGGCGTCGCCAGTTGAATGCTAATGAGGGGAAAGGGTGTTAAAAGTAGGTAAATATAGTTCTGAATGCGTGACCATAATAGTAACTCCAAAATTAAATTTAATATTTGCTAACAAATGGGCTTATCCTGGGTGAGATACGTAAATCTACGAGGGCTGGTTGAAAACAATCCGAAACCATATTTAAAAAAATAAATTAACCAAAAACTTTTCTTATATACGTCATCTGCGATCTTTTACGATTCCGATAAATGTAATTTCATGAGATAATAGTTGTTTCGTTAATAGAATATTCTCATGTGAATTGAAAAGTCGACAATTTTCGTGAAAATGGTGAAAACGGAGGTTCGTGCTGTTATAAATTTTAATTTTTTAAAAAGAAGAACAGCAACTCAAATTAAAACTAAGTTGGATCGTGTGTTAGGGGATTCTTCGCCATCGTTGAGCACTGTTCACACATGGGTCGTGGATTTCAAACGAGGACGACAGAGCTGCAATGATGCTCCCCGTAGTGGAAGACCAAATGAGGTATCAACCCCAGAAATGGTCTCTAAAATAAAAAACATTGTATTGGAGGACCGTCGATTAAAACTTCGGGAGATAGCAGAGATTGTAAATATTTCGTTAGAAGGTGTTTTTAATATACTGCATGAGCATTTGTCTATGAAAAAGCTTTGTACTAAATGGATGCCGCGGTTTTCGAATGACCAGCCTATGAAACACCGAGTGAATATTTCTAAAGAGAGTTTGCAAATCTTTAGACAGAATCCTAAAGAATCTCTTCGTCGTTTCATAACGGTCGATGAGACTTGGATCCATCACTATACGTCGGAAACTAAAGAGCAATCCAAGCAGTGGAAAAAATGGGGTGAACCCGCCCCAAAGAAGGCAGAGACGACCTTGTCCGCTGAAAAAGTAATGGCAACCGTTTTTTGGGATGCTAAAGGTGTTATTTACGTAGATTATCTTGAAAAGGGAAGACCAATAAACGGCCAATATTATGCAAACTTGTTGCAAAAGCTGAGCGATGTAGTCTAACAAGAAAGACCCCACTTAGATAAGAAAAAAATCTTATTCCACCACGCTAACGCAGCGGTTCACACGGCAAAAGTTGCGATGTCAGAAAATCAAAAATTACGCCTCGAAATACTGCCGCACTGGCCTTATTCGCCTGACTTGGCCCCCTGCGATTTCCATTTGTTTCCAAATTTGAAAAAGTGGCTAGGGAAACAAAAATTTTTAAATAACTCTGAAGTCATTGACGCCATTAAGGGCTATTTTCAGGGTCTTGACAGAAGCTTCTATAAAAACGGAATTATGGCATTAGAGAAGCGTTGGTCAAAGTTTGTTGAGCTAGGAGGAACCTATGTTGAAAAATAAAATCGTTTTATTTAAATAACTCTGAGTTTTCCTCTTCGTTTCGGATACTTATCAATCGGCCCTCGTATGCATCCCGACGTCAAAAAAATGAATATAGGTAAGAGCGCCTTTCCACCAAAAATCTGCTTGATAGATAGATGTGTATCCGCCAATCATGTCCATATATCTGGTGGAAACACACCCGAATGGCATCTGATGAAAAAGTAATGGGCAAATTAGTAAAAGCAAACGTATGAAATTGTTTCGGTAATTAATTACAGAGATATTTCTTAGTTATAACTTATAAGATAAGCGAGGTGTAAAATAAAAGTAGCAAATTACATTCGCAATGTTTAAAAGATATGCAAAAAGCCAACGACACGAGGTGTTCCCAGGCGGTCACCCATCCAAGTACTGACCTCGCCCGACGTTGCTTAACTTCGGTGATCGGACGAGAACCGGTGTATTCAACGTGGTATGGACGTTGGCGACAGTGGATCTAAATACTCCGTACAGTTCATACATATAGAGCTACATAGTACTTTAAAAAATATTTAGATGTCGTTGTCGACCAATGAAGATTCGAGCTCCATCCGTAATACTTAAGAATCTCGGTAGATGTCGTGACGTAAGGAGACCAAAAATTACGATGAACAAACTTTTGCGATAGAACAAACTATTGACATTTGACACCAAATACTTTCGGAATTGGTCGTACTTCAAACAATATTTTATGTTACCAAAATAATGACTCTTATGTTATGTAGCGTTAGTAGCGTCATCTAGCTTACCAAGTAATAGTGAGAGCGTATTATACTCTTTCAATCAGTTATTTAGTTCACCTACTGACAACGAATCAGTCAATGTAGTTTTAGTAGGTAACAGCGTGCTATAAAAATATGTACATGCCTGTTCTTGAATTCATCGACATAGTAGGAAATGCACTTCTGCAGCGGGTGTGTAATGGGCCTCTATTTCATAAAAAAAAACAATGCTTATAATTCATAATGGTATAATTCATCCAAATGTAAAACTAATATAAGCGCCATCTACATCCCAGCACGCAAATAAATTGAGATCAAGCCAATATATATAACTACACCTAACGATATCTAAGTTAAATAATATAAAAACACTATAATTTGTACTAACACTATTCAATAAATACATTAATGTGATCATATTAATAATACTTTAGTTACAATTGGAATTTTGGAACAATTTTGTTTAAAATCTGTCCACGTTTCAAAAATAAAAAAATCTTGACAAACAAGATACACCTTAAGGCTACAAGCGTAAGGTGCAATATATCTTTTTTTAAATGTTTTTTGAAAGAAATCTAGGTATTTTGTGGACAGACAATCTTTGGAGACTAGAATCTAAGTTGTTAAGTACACTTTCACAAGATGGCGCTTTTATCAATATGGAGTAATATGTATTGAATTGAAATCAAATTGAAATCATTTGAGGCCAAATTTGAGAGAGTTGAAACAATGCCAAGATTAATTGTAATTAATAATTAATGAAATCCTATATCCATATTTTATAAAAGCGCCCAGAAGCGAATTCCTATTTGTATGTAAAACAAAATGGGAAACGCCTTCTACTCGTCTTTTACATTTTATAATCATACTCGTAAATAGGTACTATCGAAATTTAGGTACTTACATACATATACTATATCAGAATGCTCTCAAAACTGGACTTTATGTTATTATTCAAAATTATTCATCCTGTATTTTTTTTATGTGATAGGAGGCAAACGAGCAGACAGGTCGCCTGATGGTAAGCGATCACCGCCGCCCATGGACACCCGAAACACCAGAGGTGTTGGAGGTGCGTTGCCGGCCTTTAAGATGGGTGTACGCTCTTAAATTAAAAAACTCATAGTACTGTCATACAAAAAAATACACTGAAACTAATCTTTGAGTTGTAACTTCATTTTACTACAGGTTAGTAACTCTAAAGCCTTTTTTTCTGAGCAGGCCCCGTAGCCGAATGGCATTTCTCCGACGCCAAACGAAAGCGATACGCCGCTGGCTCTGTCGCGCCAATACGCAAGCGCGATAGAGATAGATATCTACTAGCGCTTCGTTTCGTGAGCGTTTCGTGAGCGATTGTGCCATTCGGCTAGCCACCCAGATCTCTGGGCAGATAGAGCCAAAAAAAGTTGTTCATATTCACAAGACAGTTTTGAGAGCAAACTAAACCAAAACACTAATAAATTCATGTCATTTTAGATCAAATTTAACAGGTGACTACAAAGGTTTCTTATAGCTACAGGAATATCAAATCAATAGTAATACTTCCGAATAATACATACAGGCAAAATTAACGTCTCTTTTGAGGATTAACTTTAATTCTACTCGAAACTACTTTTTAAGTCTAACACGTATTTTTTGGACCATAATTTAAGGCTCAATATACTCAATATTACTCATACGTATTACAGAATGGAACAATAATAATGTTGGCAATTTAAACGTTGTTTTATTTCTCCTAGGGAGCATGCATCATAACTGTTATAACCTCACCACAAAATTAAAATTTTGAAAAACCCCCGATCGCGACATAGTGGACCGATTTTCATGAAACATGGCTAAGAACACTCCCGACTAACTCAGCTTTCAGACAAAAAAAATCTAAATCGGTTCATCCGTTCAGGAGCCACGATGCCACAGACAGACACACGCGCAGACAGACAGACAAGTCAAACTTATAACACCTCGTCGTTTTTGCGTCGGGGGTTAAAAATATTATCAATTATATCTATAATCACGGTTTATCAATGAATTGTAGGTTACTATTAGAGTACTTATTAGTCTTATTGTCAAATAAATATACAGATGAATTTGTCTTGGTAGGCTATTTTTACTAATCATTTGGTCATTTAACGGGTTAACACGTTCACTGCGGCATCGGGTCGATTCGGCCCGTTGCATGTATAGTGGTTACATATGTTAACTAAGCATTCCCATGAACGATTTAAGATCCAAATATATAGTTATTTCATCACATAGCAAATCAGCTGTTAACCGTACAGTCTTTCCCAGACCTGCAATAATATGTTACCTTCTCTTCGAAGGCTGCCAAAATATGAGACACGCTCTTACCACGCGGCCTTCATTGTGTAACTAATTAATATACTATATCAATAGTATCATCTTTACAGTCCCATTAAATACATTGTAATAGATAAGAGTTCAAAAATATCTAAATTACGTCTTACAATAATGGTGTGGCAACGCGCATAGAAATTAAAACCAATAAAAAATATAAATAAATAAAAATCTAAATAAATATTATCTAAATAAAATAACAATTCAAGATTCAATCAAGATTCCTTTTTGCATAATTTTGACAAGAATTAGTTTTAGCCTCTGTAATTTTGAAGGAACTGAATATACCGAAGTAATTTCGTGTAGATATATAGAAATTTTAAAATAACAACTTCTCTTGTACCGCTAAAGGCCAGTTGCATCAACCACATCAGACACATCATCGTCACGCAGCAGCCGTCTATGGAACTTCCCATATAATACAATTTAACGAAAGCTTTAACGGTGACAGACGGTTTGATGACTGCTAAAATATTTTCAACTGCGTTAGTAAAAACTAAAAGGTGTGAAAAAATGTATAGGTCTCAGTTACACTAAGCCACTTTTACTGTTGGACCAACCGCCAATACGAAAAAAAAATCCATGAAAGCTATCAGTTAGACTAGCCATAGTGTATGTAACACCTTTTCCTTTTGGTAGGTACCACAATAAAAGTTTTTCAGTAAGACCTTATTCACATATTAACCCTTTAAACGTCGCGTACCAGTTAACGCTTTTTGCGATCACAGGACAATTTTCGTACTAATGCGTATCTTGTGTGCAACTGAACATGTTACTGTTCAGCCGGGCACCCTCCAGTCGTCGAGCACGTGCGTCCAGTCCACGTGCCGGAAGTACGGGTGCTGCTTGATCTCGTGCACGCCGTCGCGACCGAGGCGCTCGGCGGGGTCGTATGTGAGGAGCTGCAAGAAATAAATATTTGTTAGATTTTCAGCCGTATTATTGTTTTAATAATAAGTTACGAACCAAAATAATACCCAATCTAGACGTAATTCTTAGCATGCTAATAAAATCCTACCATGTCTGTGTATCTTAAAGTGAAATCAGGTAAGTGTCCTACTTAGGTCATACGAAGAAATAATTTTCTCATATCGTTATTTTTAATCTGGTTGAAAGCATTCAATAGAAGCTATTCATCGTCCTGTCCCGGTAGGTTTTGGCACTTTTGGCCTTGGCGACTGAGTGTGCCCGAGCTAGTCAGCAAAGCTATCAAATCAGATACGGATTGCAAAACTTCTGATTTTTTTAATAATTCGAAATAAGATTACCTGTTCTAATTAACACAAGTCAAATTATATTCTATTGAAAATATTTCCACTTGTGCTATCTTAAAGTAATCACACCACTATATATATGTCGGAGAATGACCAAAATGTGGTTTAAGATACGTTTTATGACGCTATATTTGACAAATAAAGCGTCATAAAACGTATCTTAAGACGCTACGATACCCCTCATTTCTCCATACAAACGCTCTCGCCTGTTTCCTCTCTGGTTTTTGAAGCTAGATCAATGGTTTTTTCAACACAGACTTTTATTATCAATATCTGTGTCGGACCGTTTTGCTTTTTTTGATATTTTTGTTTTAAAAGGAATTAGAGCCTCTCAAAGTTGGCAAAAACGGCTTAATTGAATTTGCCAGAAAGAAAGGCGTGGTATTCAAAACTGAGATCAATTATCCAAAAAAACGAAACGGTCCGACACAGATAATTTCCTTGTCATTCTGATTTCCAAATTTCGTAACGATTGGTTAAGTTTTGGAGGAGGAAACAGTCGAGAGCGGAACCTCGATTTTTGCAGTTTTTACGCGGGATTTCGCGCCTGAGCTGCAGTTGTCCCTATCGCACCAAATTTAGGGGCGGGGCTAAGTTTTTATATACGTACACTGAGATAAAGTGATGGGAAATACTCGACATCTAATGTCGATAATCTAGTGATGTGAAAAGTTATCGATATACTACGTCGAAATATCGACATACCGTGTTTGACGAACTTTTTAGTTAGAAATACGTACTATTATATGTTCATATTTAAAATTGGTGGTCCAAAAAGACCAGTCTGCTCCGAGACCACGGGGACAATGCCGTCCTTGAAACGTCGGAGGTTAGTGTTTAAAACATAGTAAATACGCGATTAAGTCCCGTTTGCAATTTTAAATATGTGTAAAAATCGTGAAAGTTTGAATCTGTATTATATATTCTGTGGAAATACTAAGTCCATATTTTTATAAGTATAGGTACGTAACAATTGCATACAGGTATAGGTTTATTTTATACATGCATAACTTTTCTCGTCATTGGTTTACTAGTAACAATTATAAAGTTATGCTGTATTTTACGATAGATTCTACGAATATTAGGCAACTATTTGGTATTCGGTCTTTTCAGCCATTTTGCCGAAAATTTGGTATTCGGTCATCATTGTTTATTTATTACTATTCTGCCGAACACCAATTAGGTAAGTAGTTATATTACTCATATTATATGTACTTATTTACACACAATAAAAACAGACATAATATTAATAATCTAAGTCATGTTTTAAAATATTTAAAAAAACGATGGGCCTTATTTAGTAATACATAGTTTGTTCAGGTTGGTACCAGTACCTGCCCTTAATAAGGCCCAGTGCTTATATTTCTTCTAAGTTTTATCAATCATGCCGTTTTGTATATTTTCTTCGCAGACATAGAATCAAAAAATGCCCTAAATAGTTACTTCTCTAAATAAGGCCCATCGCTCGCTTCTTAAGTTTTATAACTTTGTGTAAACATTGTGTTCATGAATTCAATCATCAATTTTTGAGATAAGTATTTATACTACGGTCTGTCGTCTAAAACACATTTATTCAGGACTATGCATTTAGGATATGATGGTACTCTAAATTAGAGGGGTTCAAGTCTTAACAAACAGTGCGTCAAGGTCAATGTGGTCAAGATAGGCAGACTTTATTTCATATTAAGTTTAAAGGGACAAAATTAGGTACTTAATTAAAGTAGTGTGGGGTAGCCTGCTGTCCTACGGGGCAATAAATATTATAATGTATTGTGTTTATGTGTATTGTGTATCATAAGTACTGGGCGTTTGCGGGGTCGCCTTCCACTCTGAGGCCACCACTCAAATACTGGCGCTGTTGATAGCTCATCCTTGAAGATTATATCCGATCCATCTCTATTTCCGCAGCGCTACTTCTTGGGTATCGAAGGTTGTGAACATGTGGACACATGGGCGGCATGGGCCTTATTTTATACCTGCATCAAATAAGACCCATAGTTTTTCTGTTTAATAATACTTACTTTTTACTCTTTTACTTACTGCACGAAATTTTTGAACCATTTACACTTATCAATTTATAAAATGTACATAACATTTCGAAACTTAATAGCCGGGCCTTGTTTGCATTGACATTACATATGCCCTTAGTAGGTAGATGAAATGAGTATTACCAACGTTTTAATTCTGCGGTAACAAAAATGCTTTGCCGAAAAGTATAAATAAGATCTAAATAATAAGTATAAATAAATAAGATAAAAGTATCTATACGTTTAAATAGCCTAGGTTTAAATTTAGCTGGCAAATTAGTTAAGCATTTTTATGGTTGGTATGCATGTTGGTAACCACGAAAAAATGCACATTTTATTACATTATGGTAAGTAATTAAATAATTAAATAAATATTGGGGACACCTTACACAGATCAACTTAGCCCCAAACTAAGCAAAGCTTGTACTATGGGTGCTAGGCGACGATATAGCGCAGGACACCATCGCGAGCGCAGACTTCTGGCCGAAAGGTGTGGTTTTTCGGCGATTCCGGGGCAACTTGCCGAATCCTACACTGGGGCAAACGACGCAACGGAGCCACGCTGTTACGTCATCGCCCAAATAAATTGTTTAGTTTTAAACTTGATTGTTTGTTTTTTTTTCATGTTCTTACTTACTGTTTTTTTTTCTTTTTTGTTATCTAAGTTTCGTGACGCATTGGTTTTACTGTAATGTCATGTAAACATGTTTTTACTAATAAATAAATAAATAATACATACTTAAATAGATAACATACATACATACAATCACGCCTGTATCCCATAAAGGGGTAGGCAGAACACATGAAACTAATAAAGCTTCAGTGCCACTCTTGGCAAATAAGGGGTTGAAAGAAAACGAAACTGTGACATTGCAGTGACAGGTTGCCAGCCTCTCGCCTACGCCACAATTTAACCCATATGCCATAGATAAATACAAAACCATACTTAAATAGATAAATACATACTTATATACATAGAAAACATCCATGACTCAGGAACAAATATCTGTGCTCATCACACAAATAAATACCCTTACCGGGATTCGACGGACGACGAACGACGACGGGAACCGAAGACAACATTAAAATTAGGTAGTTAATTAAAGTACTTTGAAGTAACCTGCTGTCCTACGGGATAAATATTATAATATATATAGGTATCCATATATTTTTATTCTTTTCCTTCCGGCGACCGTCCTTTGTCACCCATGTTTCACAACTAAAGAGTAAGACGAAATAGACGAGTGAAGATGCTCTGACTGAAACAATTACTTTTCATATTATTAATGTTTACCATTACACACAGAGCACAATCTCATCGGTAAATATTGTCAATTTTACTTTATTTCGACGTGCGTTTATCATAGCGCTCTTGAACTGTGCTCTTGAATAATACGATTTTGTAAAGAAAATATCTCCTAGATACATACTATCAATTGTGTCGCTTAGTTTCAAACTAAGGTACTTAAATCCATTCTGCTTTAAGATTGAATATATAAAAAATATATATTAACCTTGTAGCAGAATGGATTTATCCAGGTTTGAAGTTAAGCGAATAATATAATAATAATATACGCTTAATTCGGTATGTAAGAAATGCCTTATTTTTTGTTAAGTTACTGATGGGCCTTATTTCATACATGCAGCAATTTGGGAAAAGTGCACCTACTTAATGCACAATTGCACATGGACCCAATTTTTTGACCCATTTACACTTATCTAATTATAAAATGTACATAACATTTCGAGACTTTTAACCGGGCCTTATTTGTATGTAGATTACAGATGCCTTTAGTTGGTAGATGAAATGAGTGTTATATACGTTTTAATTCTATGGTAACAGAAATGCTGATATGTAAGTATAAATAAGTTTTAAATAATAAAAATATCAAAAGTATCTATACGTTTAAGTACCGATACCTAGGTTTAAATTTAGCTGGCAAATTAGTTAAGCATTTTTATGGTTGGTCTTGTTCTGTGCTAAGCCTTGTATTTCTAATGCTAGGTAGGTAATATGTATACACAACCCTAGAACATTAGAAATATAAGATGCATATGTAGCTTTCCATAAAGGTCCTTATGCTTCATAATTATGCAATAAGATTTTGTTTGGCAGATTTTTTGTTAGTATTCTGCTAAAAAGTTCTAATTACCTTGGAACATAATCCGGTGTCTGGTAAGTATAATAGGTACCAAATTGTTACCTAGTTAAATTTTCCTACGCTGTCACTTCTGTCAAACATGTGCAAAAAAAAAAAAGAATAAGATTCACATACATTTTTGGTAGGTAGATACTGTCAACCAATTATGTAGAATCCTAGGCCACTCTAGAACCCTGTCGTATTGACACCGTCCTTTATTTGCTACAGAAGCCAGTTTTACTTTTACTGTGAAAGGGTCTAGATTGGCCTATGACCTAGGATTCAGATTAATTGGTTGATTGTACGTACCTACTCCTATACTTAATATGGCTTCTCTTTGAAATCGAAAAGGTTTTAGCTTTTTACATACCGAATAACTTTATTTCGCTAACAATGTGACTATCTTAAAAGAAATCATCTTTTAAGATAATCACATTATGTATAAGATAAGGAATTGTTTCTACCATTCCTTAAAACCTTAATATCTTCACGGAGTCCAAAACATTATGCATGAAGTCCGAAACAAGACAAAATATAGAGAGCGCTTGAGCGCGAGTAAGTACTTGCGCCGACGGCGGACGTGGGTGTGTGCGTGCGCGTGGCGCACGCACACAGGGCCTCTCTGTGGGTGCCGCCCCCGTCAGCGCGACGGCGATAAAGACCTAAAAATCTCAAATTTGAATTCGTGCTTCGGTATCGTATCCTCTTAAACCACATTTTGGTCATTCTCCGACATATATAAAAATTAAAACCGAAATAAATTACACATATGAAAGAAAAAGTGACCAAGGCCTCCAGTGCCTGAGGCTGGAAACGAACCAGTGTACCCTGCAATCGCGGCAGATGCCTGTTTCCGCTCGGCCACCCAGGTCACAGCTGCTGAGGTCGAAATTATCTCTCATATGACTATAATCTATACAACATGAGTATGAGTATCTATTCCAGCCTCAGGCACTGGAGGCCTTGGTCACTTTTTCTTGCATATTAATATATATGTGTAATTTATTTCGGTTTTAAGAATACCTGTGTAAGCAAAGACTCCTCCTCGACAGGCAACTCTTCAGGCAGGCACAGAACGGTGTGGCTCATGAACACGCTCTTGTGGTACTGTGATAACGGCTGCAAATTCAACGTGAGAATATAATTCATAGAAAAATATGAATGATGTAGGTACGATAAGGATAACATTCATTAAATGTACAATTGTACACTTTGTGCACAGACAGGTCGATTCGATCCGATGATATTGAATACTCAGGCAAAGAAGCCTACCAAATTACCTCAATCCTGCTATTTCTAGGCATTATACCGTTCTCGTGCAATCAGCAGGTGGGGTTCGGGCCCGTCATATAGATAGTGATCGTAGAAATATGTCAAGGTAAGCTTTTTTGGGGCCATATTATGTTTCTGTGCTAATTATGCACTGATATAATAAGGTAGATAAGATTACGACATTCTAATGAATCGAAATCGAATGAGATATAAATAAAACAGTCCATAATAATATTACTCACCACTCCACATAATAACTCATACATGATGACTCCAAAGCTCCAGAAATCGCACAATCTTTCATCCCCAATTTCCGCACAGACATTATACAGCTCCGGTGCGACAAACAGGTCGATTCGACCCGATGATATAGAAAGTGATCGTTGCGGTAGAGAGACGTCTGACGGGTAGCCCGCGAAGTAAGTAAGGATGATCTGTCCGCCATCGCCTAGGAGGATGTTTGTAGGGTTCAGGTCTCTGGAATCGAAATAGAATTATGTTAAAATATCAGTCATTTTACAAGAATTTATGTGCGAAATGTCATTTGACATTTGCCGGTCGCTTTTCGGTGAAGGAAATCGTGAGGAAACCGGACTAATTACAATAAGGTTTAGTTTACCCTTCGGGTTGAAAGGTCAGATGGCAGTCGCTTTAGTAAAAACTATAGTGGCTACCAAATCTGGGGATTCGTTTTCAAAGCGGACCCCAGGCTCCCATGAGCCGCGGCAAATGCCGGGATAACGCAAGGAGGATGATGATGATCAGTCATTTTACAAGATAAATGTAGCTTATGCAATTTTTTTTTTTTTTTTTTAATATTGGGGACACCTTACACAGATCAACTTAGCCCCAAACTAAGCAAAGCTTGTACTATGGGTGCTAAGCGACGATATACATACTTAAATAGATAAATACATACTTATATACATAGAAAACATCCATGACTCAGGAACAAATATCAGTGCTCATCACACAAATAAATGCCCTTACCGGGATTCGAACCCAGGACCGCGGCTTAGCAGGCAGGGTCACTACCGACTGAGCCAGACCGGTCGTCAAATTATTTATACAATTAAAAGTTTTCCCGGTTGAGACGCATTTTTACCAGGTTCTCTCGGAATCTAAAGCTTTGACATTGTTTAAGAATAAAAAAGAGAGTTATCAGATTGAGGCCTAGCTTTTAAAAGGGAAAAAGACTACATTATTTTATTTATAAAACAGAAACGTTCCTTAAAGATCCCTTAAAGGGATAAGTTCGCCTTTTAAAAATTATGTGATGTATTTTTTTCCTGTACAATAAAATATTTACTCACTTAATTAATTAACGTCTGCGACCGATACTACATTTTTTTTAATTAATGAAAAAAAAATTACTAACGACCTTTTAAAACATCAGGCCAAATGCTCTAACTGAACCACGGAAGCTTACCAGTATGTATTCTGATCTGATATTTTTTAACCGACTTCAAAAGAAGGTGGAGGGTCTCAATTCGTTAGGATCTTTTTTCTTTGACATAGTCAGATAACAAAGAAATATTTGAAATATGACAATAATGACCTGCAAATAACTCCAGCGTTGTGTAAGCTCTCTACAGCTGTTAGAATCTGCGCGCCCCAGTTCCGCACGGCCGACGGAGGCAGCACCGCGCGAGGCATCGGCGTTAACTGGAATTCGTTGTTATTTTGTTTTTAGTGTTAATAATTTATATTTTGCAAGATCAGGAACTAACAGATAGAATAAATAGAATGATGAAAGAATTGGATCAAAGGCTCGAATCAAAATATATCATAATGAAGTAAATGTCGAATCCATTTATTAATCTTTACCGCGTAATGAAATAAGATCCCTGATAAAAAAAGAGATTTTTTGCAACAAAATGGGTCTTAAACTCGTGTTGTTTATTTCAAGTTAAACTATTTACAAAAAAAAGAAATACTACTAGATACAATTTTATTAATCTTCAGTTTAATCTATGAGCTGAAGGCTGAGTTTTATTAGCCCAAGAGCGTTATCCACTGCGCCAGATACTGATACGATGCCTAACTCTTTTGGAATTTAAATCTGAAAATCAATTTGAACACCACTCTCAACTCACCCTAAAATGCGTCGGCGATTCCCCCCTCTCCTCTTTATCCTTTTCCTCCTCTTTTTCCTCCCTTAACGCTCTATCCACGTTCTTCAACAACGTCTGCGAATTCCTCACTAATTCCTCCACTTCATCACCTTTCACTTCCTCCTTCACCGGCTCACTAAACACATTCTCTAGATTAACTTCTCTCGCTGGCGTGCTTGGTACCGACTTCACATAATTCTTTATATAGTCTAGTAGCTTTTCCCCTGGCGCGTAGGTTAGTATGAGGAAGATGAGAGAGTTGGTTTCGATGTAGGCGTGGAGAGGAACCATGTAGGGGACGCTGGTGGGCAGTACGGGCTGGCGGGTCTCTGTGGTTCGCTGGAGGAAGTACTCGTCGAATTCTGTTAGGTTGTTGGGGATTTTTTGAAGCACCTAGAAATAACATTAAAAAATGACTTTAACTTGGGTTTATATTAATTAGGACCAGTTGAAGGAAATACATTCCTCAATAAGGTTTTTTGGAATTAAAGTGATTATTCTATGTATTTTAGTAAAATATTAGTCAGAATTATAAGATATTGGAGACACAAAGTCTTCATTGCTTACCTAAGTAATAGAAATATTAGAACCGACTTGCCAGAATACAATACGGTTAGTAAGTCTTTGCAATATTTGAGTTGCACCCAACGGTAACGCCGTCGAGAATGGTCCACGTTTTGGTAAACACTAAAATTCTCAATAAATGATTTTAAACAACAAACTTTGTAGAGGTATAGAAACAGGGGGCCGATTTTTGAGTCTCACTGTCACTAAAATACCGGTTGAAAACGGTGAATTGCCTATTATTTTCAGTGACAATTTTCTGAATTCGAACGCGTGAGACTCAAAAATCGGCCCGCAGATCTAAAATGTACCTTCATAGCGTAGCAGGCCTGTTCACCCTTGTGTAGGACTAGCATCATGGTGTCAGCTACGACGGCTAACACGCGATACAGCGCCAGGTCTTCGTAAGGTCTCCGGAGCATGGACAGCGGCACCGGGCAGTTTATAGGAGTGGGCGCGGGCTCCTGTATTAGCTGCAAACATTAATAGTATTTTATGCAACTGGTGGTTAAAAGAGGTCAAAAAAGGTGAGTGGCGTGGGTAACAATTTGAGGCGAAGCCGAAAATTGTTAATAAAGACGCCACGAGCATTTTTTGACTCAGTTAAACACCGTTGCATACAATACTTTTTCTACGACCAAGCACTTATTTTGAAAGAAAATTATAAATCAACAAATACCTACTTTCAGTCATCTTAGTTATCTCGTGGACCGCCTACCATTTTGAATATGCAGTTTGAGTGCAAACATGAAAATAAAACTGTCTATGGTATGGTTCTTTGAAGCCTGGCCACTAAGACGAATCGAGCCGAGTTGAATCGAGTTCTCATACATTTGAATGCGATTCGACGCGTCGCCATTGAACGCAGCAGAAAACGATGGAGTCTCGACTCTGCGAATTGGTTTGTTAAGTTGGTAGCAATGTATTTACTGAACTGTAACAGCTATATCGTGCTACTGCTACTAAATGTTTTCAGGGTATAGACTAGATAGACTTGTCCAGACATCTTTTATGTAGGGTTTTAAAGTTCTATGCACGACCTTGTAACTCACGAATAATAGTACGGGAGTAGAAAAAATTTTGAAAAAACCCTTGACCGCGACATAGTGGACCGATTTTCATGAAACATGGCTAAGAACACTCCCGACTAACTCAGCTTTCAGACAAAAAAAACTAAATCTAAATCGGTTCATCCGTTCGGGAGCTACAATGCCACAGACAGACACACACATAGACAGACAGACAAACAGACAGACAGACAGACAGACAGACAGACAGACCGACAGACAGACCGACAGACAGACAGACAGACAGACAGACAGACAGACAGACAGACAGACAGACCGACAGACAGACCGACAGACTACTGATGTGCCGACGGAAAGTTTCCAAAATTCTGAAATTTTCACATAGGAAAACTTCAGAAACTTTCCACACTTTATATGGACAATTGTATGGATGGGAACTTTCCATTTCATAAATTTAAATTCCCTTTATTTTTCGTGAAAGTTTCATGAATTTTTCAAGAAATTTAATTTTTTTGGAAAGTTTCCGCAACTTGCACATCATTACGACAGACAGACAGACACGTCAAACTTATAACACCCCGTCGTTTTTGCGTCGGGGGTTAAAAAAGTAAATACATAAATAAATATATAAATAAAAGTAAATAAATATAGAAGAATAAGTTAGGGAAGAGTTGTAACTCCATAAACGAATCACGATTATAAATAATTTAATTTTACCATGTTTAACAAGTTTGTTAAAATCGCAATCAAAATACATGTATCGGGCCGAATCGACCTGATGCCGCAATAAACGTGTTAATTGTGTAGAAATCCATATTTTTTTGTGTTTCCTAAATTTTTTATTTGAATCTAGCCCTATCTATCTGTATGTAACTTACAGTTTCACTGACGCCGCAGAGATGGTTCTTATAGATTTCTTCAGCATATGAGAGGTACTTGTTGGTCTTCTCTTTGATGAGCGCTCGCCTCTGCGGGTCCGAATCAGCTGAAAACAATGAACAAAAGAAAACTGAATATTACATTCGTTGCGGCAATTACCTAGTTAAGATCGCCATCGCAACCATAGGTACAGTCAACCAATTGGAACCCTAGGCCACTCTACAACCATGTCAAAATGACAAGCAGTAAGAGATTTTTTACAATCTGATTTAAAACGTCACTATGACATCGTTCTACAGTGGCCTAGGGTTCCAATTGGTTGACTGTACACATGTCGGGCCGAATCGACCCGACTTGAGATTGAATACAATTTCATTTGTTCGAAAAATTTTAGAAACAAAAGAAATTATATTTTATTTGTTTACATGAAACTTAAAATTCCATTGAAACCAAATGTACTTCAGAAAGTACATTGCGCGCCAAGAGGTTATTTATGGTTCTTTAATATTTCTTGTATGTTGGTTAGCTTTTGCACATTGTAATTTTTCCTCAGTCACCCGTTGACCACGAATGCTGTAAAGTGTTCGAAGCGTCGGGATGAATTGTAAATACATTATACGCGATATAATCCGTTTCCATAGTTTTATTTCATAACTATCGCGGTAACCGAAGACAATATTGAACTTTTCTTCTTCTTACCTATATCAATCGCAATGTTTTCATATTCATAGTCCTGTACATATTGACACAGGAACAAGAACGCCATATTGACACAATATAGTCACTAGATGCACTTATTTTATTTTATCAATATAACGTGTAATAGTAGTTAGTATGGACACTGGATTGCAGTTTAGGATACTATGTTATCAGTAGAGATAACAAGATGAGTCACAGTTAATTTTAAACAAACATTATAAGTAGGCCGAGTTAGAGTAGGGTCATTGTGCTAGTTTTCGTTCACCGTGTTCTAGTTTTTGTCCACGACGGAACAAAATAATATAATATTAAATTAGCGATATATCATTTTCAGTACAGATGGTGTTTTTTTACGCACTAGTGCGAGAAGTGGTTCATTATATGCCAGTACGAAACTTCGGAAGGCCATCAGTACTGAAAAACGTCGTACGATACACGTGCGAAAAGGAAATTCGTAACTCGTGTCGATTTAAAACACTCCCTTCGATCGTGTTTTAATTTATCGCCACTCGTTTCGAACTTCCTTTTTTACGCACTTGTATCGTAATGTACTATTTCAGTACAGATTGTGCTTTTTGCCCGCACTAGTTAGCAAAGTGGTTCATCTCTGGTCGAAACTTCAGTAGTGGGGACGTTTATCGACAAAAAGAGGCCAAACCTTTTTTTTCTTGACCAAAGCATGAAACTTGGCACAGTTGTTCCTTATATCAAAATAAGCCGATTAAGATCGGGAGCCTTCGGGAGCCTCCCCCCTGGGGCTCGGGAGGGGGGGTCAAAGTACCGCTTCACCCGGCTTGCTTTGAAAAATTCTAACATAGCCCGTTTAGTTCATAGGTCATGTTTGGTATCGTTTTCGAGTAAATCAATAACGTAGAATTCATTTTTGGTACTAAAATTATAATTTAATGGTAAATAAAATAAAAAAAAATTAAAAGTTTGAAATTTTCATCTATGATTTACAAATTAAAGTCATCATAAATGTCAAACTGTTTGCTTTTTCTACAAATGAAAAATATGATATGAAAGCCTATTTAATATAGATTATGAATAATATAACTTTTACCCACCTTTACTAACGTTAAGTTTCATAAAAAAAACTTTAAGCCGCGCGGCGTCGGGACGCCGCGAGCGTAATTTTAAAATACCTTTATTTTAAAAAACTCTATTAGAACCCGTTTAGCTATTAGGTCATGTTTAGTATCGTTTTCAAGTAAATTAATAACGTAGAATTTAGTTTTGGTACTAAAATGACCGTAATTAAAAAAAAAAAAATTAATTTTCTGTGAGTTGCAAATTCAAGTCACGATAAATGTCAAACGGTTTGCTTTTTCTATAAATATAAAAATATGATATTAAAGCCTATTCACAAAGGATAGTACGCGTTCACCTACGCGAGCTTAGACTGTGTGCGGGGAACGCGCCTCTTTCATATATTTGATCGCCAGTGTCAGAGGTGTGTTAATGCATAAATAGAAAAAGATTCATTATTATTGACTCTGGTGTCGACAACGGCAACACTCGGGTCGGACCACACGATCCAAAGACCGACTGTACCTGTTATTTATTCATTGTAGTGAATCCTGAAAGAAATTTATATAATAGTATTTTATACAATCGTGATATAATACAAAACTTTTCAGTCGAGTACCATGTGTAGTACGGTACGAGAGTGAAAAGCTTAATTATATCACTATTGTATACAATACTTTTTCTACGAGTCATCATCTTCATCATCAATGGATGGAAATATGTATCACCATTCATGCAAGTTAAAATTAATGTCAATAGAGTCGTTCACCGTTGTATCAACATCGAATTACCTAGCAACCAATTGTTTGTAATAACCGTCTCTGATTGGCCGATAACGCGACAGATAAAAAAAATGTGTTTCAGATGCAGGAAAATTTGCTAGGTATCGCAAATTAGTATAGAAATTGTATGAAGTTCTATTTTTGAAATTATTATAGTTAACTAAAGTCAATTATAATGAGCTTATTATAATTGAGTCGGAACTGCCATAGAGTATCCAACACTGAAAAGTTAGCACTTATAGATTAGTCTGTGGTGTCCTAATTGACAGATTACTCATACTCATACTCATACTATACATTCCCTTCACAGAAACATAGCTGGGTACATATGGAACTGCATAAAGAAGGCTCTACCCTCTTTATGCAGTTGCATCGGTTTTTGCAACCTGATTTACATTTACATCTTGTAACTTCTAAGCATATACTGGCCACTTCAGTGTTGTCTGACCAGTGTGGTACCCATTCGTCTCCTTCTTCCTTCCATCCCCAAGAAGACGGACTTGGCAAATTTTGGTGTGGCACCAACGCCTGACTCCAAACAAGAACGCCCTGAGTCCCATTTCTCAAAACTGAAAGTTACAAGTTACAAGCGGAAGTCTCTTTGCAACTTGTCATATAAGACATTGACAACCAGTTGAAAATTGTAACTTGTGGCTTCGAGAAATGGGCCCCTGGTACACTGTGCGCAGTATATGCTGATCCAAGGCAGCCTCTGAAGGAGGTATGTTCTCCAATTGTCGATCTTTTCTGGTACCTAAAGAGGTAGGTACTTCGACCACTCATTCACCGTTGCGCAACTACTTGGTCTGAAACAATATGTGCATTATCATTTTAGAGTCTACAACTATCAAATTACAACTTTTTGGTGGATCACGTAACCTTCAGTTTTACCCACTTACGTTACGTACCATAGAAAATTATTACAAACTTTAGTAGAATCTGATTTGCCTCTGATATTGCTCCATCTTGTAATAGTTTGACACCTTGAGTGGCCTGGCTAAGCTTCAAAGCCAAAAGAAAACGTTTCTAGATTAGACATAGTATGGGATAGGTACGATAAACGCAGCTTGAAACGATCAACAAGGGAGAAACATGGCCACCGAAGGCTTCAAACTATTACGAGATGGAGCAATATCATAGATAGGCTAATCAGATTCTACTAAAGTTTGTAATTATTTTGTATGATAGGTAAATGTGTAATAGTGAAGGTGATCCACCAAAATGTTGTAATTTGATAGTTGCAGAATCTGTTTAAATAAAATGACAATGCACATATTGTTTCAGATCAAGGGTCCTTACGCAACAGTGAATGAGTGCCGGAAGAACCTCTTTACTAAAAAAGATCGACACTTGGAGAACATACCTCCTTCTGAGGCTGCCTTACTTCATAATATACTGCCATTTGTCTAAGACTGGGGCTAAAGACATGCCAACCACACCCTTGCTGCCGACGCATTAGGACACCACGGACTCCACTGCCAGTCTATTGCTGGCCGAATTTTGTGACACACTGCACTTAACGATTTAATCCGCAAGGCTCTCGGCACAGCGAACATACCGACAACCCTCGAACCTGTCGTCTTGTCAGCAGCAGACGGAAAGCGGCCTGATGGTTGCTCACTTTTGCCTTGGTTTCTGGGACGACCCTTGGCGTGGGGCGTGACCTGTGTGGATACCTTGGCTCCGTCCAACGTCTAACGCTCGGCCCAGAAACCAGGGACTGCTGCTGCAAAACGCCCAGTTTAAACGCGCAAATATGCATTTTTAAAAAACAACTACATATTTGTAACTACGCATTTGAAATATTTGGACCATGGTCATCAGACACCAAGCATTTCGTGAAGGAAGTTTCCACCAAACTTGTCTGGGTGTTTGGTGACATACGCATAGGCTTTTACATCATATTTTTTATTTAAAGAAAAAGCAAACGGTTGACATTTTTGTTGACTTGAATTTGCAAATTATAGATGAATTTTTTTTTTAATTTATTTACCATTAAATTATAATTTTAGTACCAAAAATAAATTCTTTGTTATTAATTTACTCGAAAACTATATCAAACATGACCTAATAGCTAAACCGGGTCTAATAGAGTTTTTAAAATAGAGGTATTTTAAATTTACGCACGCGGCGTCCCGACGCCGCGCGTCTTAAAGTAATTTTTTTGTGGAACTTAACGTTTGTGAAGGTGGGTAAAAGTTATATTTTTTATTATCTATATTAAATAGGCTTTCATATTATATTTTTTATTTATAGAAAAAGCAAACAGTTTGTCATTTATGATGACTTGAATTTGTAAATCATGGATGAAAATTTCAAATTTTTTAATTTTTTTTAATTTTACTTACCATTAAATTATAATTTTAGTACCAAAAATGAATTCTACGTTATTAATTTACTCGAAAACGATATCAAACATGACCTAATAGCTAAACGGGGTCTAATAGAGTTTCTAAAATAAAGGCATTTTAAAATTACGCACGCGGCGTACCGACGCCGCGCGTCTTAAAGTAATTTTTTTGTGAAACTTAACGTTAGTAAAGGTGGATAAAAATTATATTTTTTATAATTTATATTAAATAGGCTATCATGTCATATTTTTTATTTATAGAAAAAGCAAACAGTTTGTCATTTATGATGACTTCAATTTGTAAATCATGGATGAAAATTTCAAATTTTTTAATTTATTTTATTTTATTTACCATTAAATGATAATTTTAGTACTGAAAACGAATTCTACGTTATTGATTTACTCGAAAACGATACCAAACATGACCTATTAACTAAACGGGGTAAGTTAGAATTTTTCAAACCAAGCCGGGTGAAGCGATACTTTGACCCCCCCTCCCGGGCCCCAGGGGGGAGGCTCCCGAAGGCTCCCGATCTTAATCGGCTTATTTTGATATAAGGAACAACTGTGCTAAGTTTCATGCTTTGGTCAAAAAATTTAAGGTTTTTCAATAAACTCCCCAACTACAGAGGGGCATCTGTACTGAAAAACGTCGTGCGAAAAGGAAATTCGTAACTCGTGTCTATTTAGAATACTTCCTTCGGCCGTGTTTTATTTATCGCCACTCGTTTCGAACTTTCTCTTTTCCGCACTTGTATCACAATTCATAACGTACTATTTTATGTAGACAGATTTTATAATCCAAAATGCTAAAATAGTTTTTGGCAAAATAAAACTGTTTTTTCATCGTATTGTCTCATCGTATTAGTATTTTATACAATCGTGATATAATACAAAGCTTTTCAGTGGAGTACCATGTTTAGGCCACGAAGCTTGCTGAGTGGCCTAATAGTACAGTACGAGAGTGAAAAGCTTATTATATCACTATTGTATATGTATATAATACTTTTTCTACGAGTCATCATCTTCATCATCAATGGACGGAAATATCATCATTCATGCAAGTTAATATTAATGTTAATAGCGTCGTTCACCGTTGTATCAACATCGAATTACCTAGCAACCAATTGTTTGTAATAACCGTCTCTGATTGGCCGATAACGCGACATTTGCCAGGTATCACAAATTAGTATAGAAATTGTATGAAGTTCTATTTTTGAAATTATTACAGTTAACTAAAGTCAACTATAATGAGCTTATTATAATTGAATCGGAACTGCCATAGAGTATCCAACACTGAAAAGTTAGCACTTATAGTTTAATCTGTGGTGTCCTAATTGACAGATTACAGTCGACAAGTAGAAAAAGGTTTTTTTATGTTTTATAGTGGAAAATTCAAGTAATTTTATCCTTACGACTATTTTATCGGAATTTCAAATGACGTAACTTATTATGACATATGTAATAATCTAAACAATTATCGCTAATCGGAATACATGTTGAGACCCTACTTATCGGCTTTCTTTGTAGGATTGTTGTTAGAAAGAGATAGCATCATTAGTATCCTTACGAGTGTAACTAGTGAAAGCATCTTAGACCCATTGGACAGTTTCGTCACATCATTATAAATTCACTAACTTTTTCCCGCGGCTTCGCCCGAATACTAATCTACTCTTGTTTTCCCTTTGGACCCCCATTTCACCCCCTTAGGAGGTGAATTTTGAAAAATCCTTTCTTAGCGCTCCTCTGTACCTTATAAGGAACCTACGTGCCAAATTTGGAATCTCTAGGACCAGCGGTTTCGGCTGTGCGTTGATGTCAGGTTGTCAGGTCAGTCAGTCAGTCAGTCAGTCACATAGAGCCGTGGCAAAATGCTGGGATAACGCTAGAAATAAAAATAAAAGTTAAGACGATACAGGAGGGGTCAATTCTCCATACAAACGCTCTCGACTATTTCCTCCCTGGTTTTTGAAGGTAGAGCACAGATTTTTTCAACACAGATTATTATTATTTTTATCTGTGTCGGACCGTTTTGATTTTTTGATAAGACTTCAAGTTCTCGCGTTTTGTACACATTTTTTAAAACACACACGGGTCGAACGCGATAAAATAAAATAACATTATTACCTTTTCTAAACGTTGGGTAAAAGGTAATAATGTTATTTTATCGCGTTTGACCCGTACGTATCTTAAAAAAGACGCTAGAGCCCATCAGAAATATCCAAAAATACGGCGCAAAAAAGGTGTGGTATTCAAAATTAGTAACAAATATCCAAAAAAACTAAATGGTCCGACAGGCGACACAGATAATTTCATTGTTATACAGATTCTCAAATTTCGTTACGATTGATTAAATTTTGAAGGAGGAAACAGTCGAGAGCGGAATCTCGATTTTAAAGGTTTTTGCGCAATAAGATATGTTCTGAATGGACAATTTTTTTTCGATGAATCTAGTTAATAGCACAAGTATATTTAACTAAAATTCCGAAATTGAAAGGGGGGCTCCTTTCCATTTTCGCTCCTGTAGCTTCTTAAAGAAATATTACTTACTTTGCACTCCAACAAGCATCTTCTCAATCCCCGATTTATAAAAATCAAACGCCCTCTGATAGTCCCCGCGCTCCTCGCACCGCGCCGCCATCTTCAGCAAGTACCCCGCCTCGAAAACATACACATCTTCCGTCTGCGTCTGACTCTCCCAGTTAGACAGGGACGGCTTGCTGTATAACGATATTCGACTGTTACTTCGACTCGACAGCGTCGAATTCAAAGACGATGTCTCTGAGAGCTTAGGTGCGTAGTTCTCAAGTCGCGAGCTAGATGGCGCGTCGAAGTTAATCAGATCTGGTAGGACTTTTTTGATGGCGGTCTTGTTTTGTACATGTAGCTTGGTCAGTTGGTCGTATAAGTCGTCGTTGAGGCTCTCGAGCGAGTTGAGGGATTCTACGGAGGAGTGCGGTTTGATTTCGACGTTGGCCGCTTCGTAGATTGGTATTTGGGGGATGGATGCGAAGTCGGTTTCGTCGCGGGACTCTGGTTGATCTGAAATATAAAGAAGACTTCAAATCTGAATTTAACTGTTTGTTTTCTTTTCCTTTGAAGTAAAATTGAAGAACTGTTATTGAAGTATGTATGTGTGTACCAAGGTTATACGGTAATTATAAATAGGTTATACGGTAATTAAAAAATGAAATTGAACTTTGACAGTAAAATGACAAGAATCATTTTATTTTTTCTGGTTAAAACGTTTTTCAGTATTTTGGAGTTGATTGAGATTACATTAGTTGTATCCACAGAATTATTAATACTATTAGGGCCACTTTCACCAACGAAAATGGTGAGTTAACCCGAGGCTTAACCCATCCATGCACCATTTTATATGAAATTTGACAGATGACAGCCCACTAACCCTGAGTTAAGTGGTTGGTGCAAGTGGGCCTTAAACAAACTTATTATCTACATTGTGGGCTTCGTTTATGCTCTAATGGATGTGGTGGCAGAACACAATTGCAAAATTACACATATAGGGCCATCCCCTATTTCCCTTTCTGGAACAGCTGGCTCGGCTCGATCGCACTAAATGTACAGAATACCCGCTCCGTTCTTTCTAATGGATGTAGTGGTTGAGGGGAGAGGCGCAGCGCCACGCGAACAGACTCGATATCCCCGTAAGTAGGGTCCGGCTCATTGTATAGCCGTATGAGAACAGTGTCGGTTTGATTTGATCGCACTGAATGTACAGAATACCAGCTCAATGCTTAAATAAAATAAATAAATAAATAGATTTGTGTCTGTTACCTGTGCGCTGCGGGCTGCGCTCCCGTTCTAACGGATGTGGCGGCTGCGGGGAGAGGCGCAGCGCCGCGCGGATGGTATCGATGGCGCCGCGGGTACTCGCACTAAATGTACAGAATACCCGCTCAATGCTTGAGTGTCTGTTACCTGTGCGCTGCGGGCTGCGCTCCCGTTCTAACGGATGTGGCGGCTGCGGGGAGAGGCGCAGCGCCGCGCGGATGGTATCGATGGCGCCGCGGGTACTCGCACTAAATGTACAGAATACCCGCTCAATGCTTGAGTGTCTGTTACCTGTGCGCTGCGGGCTGCGCTCCCGTTCTAACGGATGTGGCGGCTGCGGGGAGAGGCGCAGCGCCGCGCGGATGGTGTCGATGGCGCCGCGAGCAGGGCCGGGCTCGGGGTACCCGCTCTGTAACAAACATGCCATATAAGGATTCACGGTTTAAACTAATGTAATCACTTGTGACATTGTGTTCAGGAAGTTAAACGGATTTGAGAGTTTTGAGACATATTTTACATAATGGATAAAATCCATTTTCAATAGTAGGGTATTTTTTTATTCAGGTAACAGATTTAATATACCTACGAGAACCGTTTTCTAATGTAGGTAACTAGGTAGTAAAGAACACTATGCGAACTAAAAATAATTACACATCTATTCCAATGTCCAAAAATGAAATAAGAAATGATTATGTGGATAATAGCAATTTGTCCGAAATATAAATTGTCCAGTTTTATTCGAAAAAAAAAGTTCAAAAACGTACCTACGTATAGCAACGTGAGTTGGAACGTACCTATACAATAAGTAGGTGTTCTATTCTACATAAATAAATATTAAAGAACATCCTTAGATCCTTACAAGGCTTATGTAAAATTATTTTCTTCCATTGTTAAAGTAAACTGATTTTGCAAAGCTAAGGATACAAATAGAAAACAAATTAATCAATGAAAAATTCATACACATACCTCTTCAACACCCCAAAAATATTTGAACGTATTCACGGCCCTAACCACATAAACATTTTCATAAATTCTACCCACACTCCCTACGTAACTAAACATGTTTAACACAAAGCAATATTGATTCAAATAAATCAGCAAAAAAAGAATAATATAACAATTCTTTAATTTAATAGATCATGAAGAGACAAGTACAGAACAAGGACTGCTTATCTTTCTCCTTTCAAATCAAATGTGTGAGAAAACGGTACGGCCGACACTACGATGTCGCCACTTTTTAATGTCTACTCTTTTTGGTGAGACTGTATCTGTGGGTACCACACTAGTATTGTGAATTGTCCCGGATTGTCATTTTAGTACAAACTTTGTATAAGTTAGTGTACATAACTATAGGCTACTAGACTCATATCGATTTTGGCACAATAAATAATTGTCTTCTGTAGTATTTGACATAAAAAACAATATTTATAGATTTTGGGTACTAAGAGTGTATGATGACTACGTATTTTTGATTACAAAATGTGTGTAATCTTTTATTCATTTTGGCCACCGAAAACGCTGTCAGCGATGTAGTAACGTCATCGAATTCGAACCTTACTGCATGTCAAAACAATAACTGACATATTGAACTCTCTAAGACCAAATTAAATTATTTCATAGGAAATATTTTAATTTATGTTTTTTAGTAGACGTACTACTATTATTTTAACTATTAACTAAAATAAATGTCATATACAAAGAAAAAACATCAAAAAAAGCATCGGACACTTGGCCTTGGTAATTTTTTCTTTGTATATGACATTTATTTCAGTTTATATTGAACTCTATTCCTTCAAACTTAAAAAGTCAAAAAATATTGTTTTCGAATAAAATGACTACCCAGATAATCTATAGATTAACACGATTTGTGTTGTTTACGTAAAAGTATACTTTAAAAATATTTTTTGCTGGTTTTAAGTCATAATACAATATGGTAATATTTTATTTCGGTTAATTGGACAGTACTTTATCATATAAGACAGACTTTAAAAAACCGGCCAAGAGCGTGTCGGGCCACGCTCAGTGTAGGGTTCCGTAGTTTTTCGTATTTTTCTCAAAAACTACCTATCAAGTCCAAAACAATTTTTCTAGAAAGTCTTTATAAAGTTCTACTTTTGTGATTTTTAAACATATGGTTCAAAAGTTAGAGTGGGGGAGGGACACAAGTTTTTCCTTTAGGAGCGATTATTTCCGAAAATATTAATATTATCAAAAAACGATCTTAGTAAACCCTTATTTATTTTTAAATACCTATCGAACAATATATCACACGTTGGGGATGGAATGAAAAAAAAAATCAGTTCCCACTTTACATGTAGGGGGGGTAGGGGTACCCTAACAAAACATTTTTTTTTTTACTTTTTATTTTACCACTTTGTCGGCGTGATTGATATACATATTGGTGCCAAATTTCAGCTTTCTAGTGCTAGGTTACTGAGATTATCCGCGGATGGACGGACGGACGGACAGACAGACAGACATGGCGAAACTATAAGGGTTCCTAGTTGACTACGGAACCCTAAAAAGGGTCAAGTAGCCTATTACCACATCACTGTCTCATACCTATCTGACAAATAAAATAACATCTTACAACGACGATGTGGTTTTCAACAGTCTTTAAAATTGAAATGTCTTTAATTTTCAACCATTCTAAAACACGCTAATTATAATTAGTAGCAATAAGTAGCGCTCAATGACGTCATCAAAGGCTAACGATAATGATTACCTGCAGGAAATTAACGAACTCCGTGCTCGTGAACAGGAGGCGGTGCTCGGCGATGAACTCCAGGACCCTTTTGATAGCCTTTGCGCGTTCCTCGATCACCTGCAACGGAAAATACTAACATTATTTTCCTTCAGGGGCTGACAACACCCAATTGCGTAAAATTGATGTTACTTGTGCAGTTTTTTAAGACAAACTATTAGTCTTAGTAAGGCAAGTAAATTATATGTTATTATTCATTATATTTCAAAGAACATGGCCGTACTCGATACACGATTTAATGAAATCGGCTCGATAGAAAAAAATTGCAAAGATTGGTCTCGAGTTCGTCATTAAACGGTTGTGTGCCGTTCAATAATTCACTTAGTTGTCTTTAGTTAATATTATAACAACAAATATATACATATCTAAAACACTAACGAAACATTTTGCACAAATAATGCACCTTACTATTTTATTTTAATATTTTTCAGCACTTTTCGTACCTATCCGCCCTCTTTTAGTGACATCGCGCTCTCACTTACTCCCATACGATTAGACAGTGTACGCTAGCGTCAAGGCCATTGGGTGCTGTCAGCGTCTTCAGTTTAAAAATTTATTATAAACTAGCTTGTGCCCGCGGCTTCGCACGCGTTAAATTCGAGCTCTATACAAACTTCCACCCTCCATGTTAGGGAAGTGGGGGGTTAGAAAGAGACAAAAAGCAGCCTATATATATCACTCTCCATCCCTTCAACTATCTCCACTTAAAAAATCACGTCAATTCGTCGCTCCGTTTTGCCGTGAAAGACGGACAAACAAACAGACACACACACTTTACCATTTATAATATTAGTATGGAAGTATGGATTACGTCGACATTCATTTGAATTTAGTTTAGGCACAGGAATCTGTGACCCGTTTCAACAATTGTCGCCCGATAGTGACATTTCGCCGTTCATTGCCTGTTCAACAAGGAAACATTGACGCGGAGTAACAATGTTACTTATCAACACAGAAATAGGCACAGAATTGTGTGTCAAGAGTCAATGTCACCGTGATGAAATAGCCCACTGACACAGTATAATAAAGAGTACTATCGTACAGTGTGGCCACTCCCGCTCCCCGCTGAAAATGCCGCCCACCTCCTCTCGGTTACCTCACAGTTACCGCCTGTCAAAAACGCGAACAATCGACCTGTCATATTGCACTCATGCAAGCATAGTACGCGTTCACCTACACGAGCTTATACTGTTTGCTAGGAACGCGCCTCTTTCATACATTTGATCGCCAGTGTCCGAGGTGTGCCACTGATGTGACACTTGATGGAAAGGACACAGTAACCTTAAAAAAAATTGTTTTAATAAAAATGTTGCAGAGATAGTTGACCCCTTCTACAAAGTCAAACAGAATTTCAAGGGATTGGTTTGGTAACTGACTGACTGCAGGTAGCACATTCATTGATAAAAGACTCAATGGGCATCCAATCATTGGTTGGACTATCCCGAACCAATAAACTCAAGAGATAATAGGTAGAGAGATCTTACCTTTTGAAACTAACAGTCTATCTTTGTTGCAACATTATGAGCACTGCTAATAATGAAGTTACTATGCATACACCTAGCAGCATATAATTATGACTAGACTGTGCGTTCCGCTCTCTAGACTCTTAGAAACTGTTTAGACTAAGCATTACAGTGTTGATAATTATACTTTATTCCGTCTACTCCGTCCGTTCAACTATTATTCCGTCAAATCCTCAGTTTTCGTGATTACGAAATTAATTTTTTTTTTTTTTTTTTTTTTATTATTATGGACTGATCGGCGATTGACCCTAGTCACACCTGATGGGAAGTGAAGACAGAGTCTAAGATGGAGTTCACCGATTCAGTAATAGCCTATTCACTCTACGTTTAAATATAATCATAAAAAATATATAAATATCTTTGTATATCGAAATCGATTTTTCCTGATGGATTCCAAGGAAACATTTCCTAAAATTTCTAGAATTTTATTCACTGAATCCAAAATTGAATAGCATAATTATTAGATAGTACTTTTAACCGACTTTTGGCATTTACCACACTAACTTGCCTTTATTTTACTTACGTGCAAAAATAACACTTATTTAAACCAAAATAAACCACTTGTTTCAAAGGAACACTGCAACACAAATAAATGACCATTTGTAAACTGTTCTGCTATAGAGCCTACGAAACCGTTAGTTTATCTTGTTACAAAAAACTCATGAAAGCGGCACTTTTTTCCTCCATCGTTATTGTTATGTCTAATCAACGCCGAGACAGCTGACCTCGGCCAACGCTTCCTTCCTCACCTACTTTTTAAGTGATAAAATGTAAATGTAAATGTATGTTTATTTAACATTTATGTTATTCCCCGAATTTTAACTACTGTCCAGTTTTTGTGCCAGTTAACTACTGACTATAAAATAAAACTATGGAAACGGATTAAATCGCGTATAATGAATTTACAATTCAACCCGACTTTTCGAACATTTTACAGCGTTCGTGGTCAACGGGTGACAAAGCTGTAAAGTGTTCGAAACGTCGGGATGAATTGTAAATTCATTATACGCGATTTAATCCGTTTCCATAGTTTTATTTCATGACTATCGCGGTAACCGAAGACAATATTACTGACTATAAGTATAAGTTAACTACCGACTAATTGACTCAGTGAAAGGAAAGGAAATGTATCCATTTCAGCTTGGGCAAGAATTACATTCCAATTCCAATGTTTGTTTAATCTTTAATAAAATAGGTTTTAAATTACTCCCATGTTTGTTTATATATGCTGAAACCGACGGAAATATTACGTATTACGCATGAGCTCTAAGTGTAAGGCTGAGCGCAAGCGGGGCGGAGCGTGCGGCGTGCAAATCAAACAATTGGAGTTCATACAAGTGTCCTGAGTCGTGCAGCGCGCACACCCGCCCCGCTGCGACTCTCCGAACCAAGCGCTCCGAGCGTCCACTCAGGCCTTACACTAAAGTCAACAACACCTCATCTGGGCCATTTTTTTCAAAGTTGTCACCCCACTTTTTTTTTTGGATTTGGAAATTTTTAGGTGGTTTCCACTCAGAATCGCGAGCTCTTTCAATTCTAATAGGAGAAAAAAAGTGCCCCAAGGTTTTTTTCCCGGTCCGTTCCGCGAGCTTTTTCATATATTTTGTTTGGCGGTAACAGAATGGAAGGTTCGAAAAAATGTATGGAAATCTTCTCCTATCAGGATCGAAAGATCTCGCGATTCTGAGTATTAATCGCGTAAAAAATACCCATGTAACAAAAAAAGTGGGGTGGACAACTTTGAAAAAAATGGCCCATCTAACAGTACTCCATTGTCACGTCGAGGCATCCGACTACGGTGACTGATTACCTTCAGGCGAGCTGCTGTAAGCTTCTTTGCCACCAATATAATATTTTAATTAACTGCAATTTTTTTTTTTTTATCGAATTACCTCTTTCTGGAAGCGGCGAAAGTAGCTAGTACTCGGCAGAGTGCAGGTACCCCTCGGAGGCAGATGTAGCCCGGCGTGGAGGGTGCACATGCTTCGATGGAGGCGCCGGACGTCGCTGTAGCGCTTCCAAACGGAAACGACGGTCACTGCCTCTGGAGCGTCGATTGGGAATAGCTGGAATTCAATTTGATTGTCATCCACTTTAACAAAACTATAGAATGTTTTCATTAAATAAAATGTTTTGTATAGAATTTAACAATTATTATTATTTGTCTGTCTTTTCCATATCTCGGGACCATGGGGTCCCGGACCTTTGGGAGGCATGCGTGGGGCCGAAGCCAACAGCACAGAGGCCCTTTTAGACATTTTAATCTAAAGGCAAGGGATACACGTGGCGGATACCATCCCCGAGCGCACAATATGATACAACCGGAGATGGTCCCCGCCAGGTGCAAAGACTATTGCAGTGCAGCACTTTTGTGCTGCGATGGGAGCTAAGGTCATGGGTTATTGTTTTGAAAGTTGGATGAACTGGTTAAAGGGCTATGGGAGGAGACTATCGGACACCTGCCGTGACAATTAGTCTCACAATTGTAAAAGGCAGGCGGTGACTCGCCAACTCATTGAGTGGGCCCTGCAAAACGGCCGCACGCACGGTGCGACAACAGAGCAACACTTGAGAGTGGCTAAAAGGTTGTCGAGAGGTGAGTCTGCGGTAGCTTGGTTCCTGGTGTTCCATTCAGCAGGCCGCCGGCGTTATGACATTTTACACTTCCAACCTGGAGCATAGGTCCCGCTCTTGCGAATCCACTCTGGCCGGCCGGTTAAGGCAAGTGCAGAGGCGAGGGCTAGATGGAAGTGCCCTCTGGAATAGGGGTCCGCGGTGTCGCCACTCACCGTCAGCTCGCCACAAGCTGCCCCCGCGGGCTTATTATTATTACTATTTCGTTTTAGACAGGCAGCTGATGCTGGTACGTCTAAATCATAGTTCACTTTGCACAAAGTATTAGTTCATAGTTCACATTCACTTTCAAAAGACAAAGGTACTTAAATCCTTATAGTTATAGATCTTGTAACCAGATCTGTCACTGAAAAAAACAACACTAACCACAACACCTTGTTATACTGATCTATATTCAATATTCACACACTCAACATCAACAAGCATGCTCATGACTCATCGCCACTAATATTGTGCAATACAATTCTACAGGTGATCACCACTTATAACAAATAACTTATAAATGTTATACAACACATTTACATGTTTTATATGTTTTGAGATACCATGCTAAAAATTATACATGAAAATATATAGATAATAAGTTTTATTTAGTAAATCTGCATCTATAACTAAATCTAGTTGACACAGTAACAGAACAAGCCAGGGTAGGCAGAGCAGGGAGTGAATTGAATGTTCGCTACCTTTTCGTCTCAAAAAACGAATGTAGGTATTTTGTATAGTTTTTTTTTTTATTAACCTAGCATAAATAAATTTCTTTGTTATAGGCACATATCACTTAATATTTAGTATTAATCAATTAATTATCTATGATGGATAGAAACTAAGTTTTTATTATTTATGAGTTTAATAGTTAAAGAAAAACTAGTATGTGTCAGGTAAATGTCAGCTGTGTTTTATGTAACAGCTAAATGCGAATTAAAATTCCGTACCAGCTGTAACAATAAGTAGGCATTAAAAATTAATTAGCTATTTGAAAACTGTAAACTCAAGAAACAGAAAGTGACTAAATAACTCTAAAGAATTCTAGGGATATAAGTAGATAAAAATAGGGCACATGTAGACATGAAGATTATCCATGAATAATACTCACCACTGAAGTTATTTTGTAAATGGTGAAACCATTTTTGTGTTTCGCTGTTTCGTCGACTGAAAACCGGCGGACCCACTTATCTTTTCCCGACATTTTGCCTTTTTTACCACTTTTACGTATTTCACAGCATGTCTGGGCACTATACCACACTAATACGGAGAGAGGAAATGTTAATTACTGACATGAATTGAAAGGATTTCGCTTAAAATATACATTAAACGTTAGTGAAAACAAACATTTCGATTCGCTGATGTACATTTTCTTTCACTTTGGTTACAGAAATGTCAAAACTGTCAAACTAGGACGTTTAAGTAGACGCATTACATGCGCAAGTGAAATTCATACAATACTGCGCGTTGAGCAAATAGCACGTAAATATTATATTATAATTATGTGTTTTTGATTGAGGCATGGTATACTTAATTCATAAAAAAATTATAAAATAAATACTACGTATTAGTTCACATTTTCAAAGTTACGTGTAGCATGTTGTTTATTGATGATAGATGTCGCTAAAAACCACTTTGCCTCGATGACTTGTAGTAGAACGTGTAGCTTGTCATATGGTTTCAAGTGAAATATATAGATCACGCTAGATGTCACTAGGGTTTATTCAAATCATATCGCATATTTTTAGCTAGATGTCGCTAGTAAGCACTTCGTTGTTTATAAACAACTTTGTTTCAGCAGATTGTCAAAGAAACCAAGATCTCAAAGCATGCTAACCTAGATAATTAATTAATTTTATCGCATTACGTAAAGAAAGTATTAGTAGCTTGAACAATAAGCAACCTTTGGAAATGGGATTAGAGAAGAGTCAATAGGTCAAGCCTGCGACGTTATCCCCACTCAGTTGAATGGCGTGCGGCGAGAGGTTGTGTTCGCCTTGCACGGCGGGTTAGTATTTCGCTGCGTCCGTTTAGTGTCGTGTTTCTCGCGCTCTCGCTTGTGCCTTTTAAGACATGAATGAAAACAGTGCAACAACAGCAAAGACATTATAATAATACCAATACCATAAACATGTGTTAAGTGTCTCAAGTTCAAGTGTTGTGAAATACATTCAGCATAATGGGTTCTAAAATCGAGTACGTGGATTCGTCACATTTATACGCGACAAACTATGTCAGAAATTCGAAAGCTATTGGTGTACTTTGGGCGATTTTTACGATCTGCTACGCGATAATCAGCGTTGTGGCGTTTGTTACTCCAGAGTGGATTGGTGATTTAGAGACTGAATACCCGAGGAAGTTTGGCCTCTGGCAAGTGTGCAGAACAGATGATGCCTTGGAAGACTGTAAAGGGAGGCTGGACGACTTCTTTTCAATAAACGGGCTTGTGTTTAAGATAGCGACTGCCCTCGTGGGTATAGCTGTCGCAGCGGCCCTGTTTACCATTTGCACCATGCTACTCTTCTTTTTCTGTCAGTCGACCACCGTGTTCCACATCTGTGGATGGCTGCAACTTTTGTCTGGTAAGTTAAGATAAAGAAACCATTATAAAATATACCTATTTTCGACCCGCATTCACAGCCTAATTTTTGGAGGAAGGAAGTTGACGAACCAAACCAATGAGCAAATTAAAAAAACCTGAATCGCCTTTCGACTTCCATTGTCAAGCATTGTTAAAATATAAGATACAAGTCAAGGTCCTAAGTGACAGCTACCCAAGACATTTAATTCTCACAAAGCCTGCGTAACAGAAGACAACGCAGTGCGAATAAGGTCATTTAGATATGGGAAACTTAGGAAAGGATATGCCTAGACATAAATAATAACTTTGACATATAAACAGCTACCAATTCTGTAACAAATTAAGAAAAAACACTAAGAGATCTTTTTTGTAAGACAGTGTCGTTTGTTATTAAAATCCTAAGAAAGTCTATACTTTCTTACCTCATATTGCAATTTTCTCTAGTAAACAATTTCGCCTCATTATAAAGACAGGTGTATGCCCTAACATCCGGCTAAGGCAGGTGTGGCAAACTAGATTCCCGCATTTTTGTTCCTTGACTCAGTCTGAGCGCTGCATATTGAGGCTGCATTCAAATTAGGTACTTGACAAGATTGGTTTGTAATTGCTACTGGAATTAGGAATATTACTTACATTAAATTTAAGGGACCGATAATAACTTTACTTCAGCGTCCCACATCCCATGCATGTAACTTGTAGCTTATGTTATGGTTTACGTAATCACATCTAATGTACTGACAACTTTAATAGGATTATAGGACTATATTGTTTGTCCAATAATCCTATTAAAGTTGTTACATTAGATGTGTAACAATTTACACTAACAACAGAAGTAAATACGAGTAAGGTATACGGAGCAATCCAATTACACTGTGTTGTCCAACTCACTGAATGACTGAAATCCATAATCGGATCAGAAGTAAGCATTACCATTTCAATATACTACCTAACGTACGTGTTTACAAAACATAAATACACCTTTAACTCCTATAAGGTTATATTAAAGATTAAAAACTTTAATCAGAAAAAGAAAATGTATCACCAAGATCTTCAATGATCACAAAACCGATGTTTATATTTCTTTAAAAATAAAGTTAAGGACAATAAAATGCAGTTGCAGCACGGACATGTCACGTAAACATAATCTGTAGTTAAATGCAATCATGTAAGAACTGCAACATAACCGAATTCATTAAAATCTTAATATAATGCTTATTACAGTTGTTATTAGCTTAGCAATCAACGGCCATATACCATTATACAGAAAGAATAAAGTAGGAAACACTACTTTACCTACCTACGTATTAAGTTTACGCAAACCATAAAAATTGATATCGTACATAGTAGGTACCTTGTAGGTACCTAATATCAGTAATGAACTAATGACAAAGGATAATAATAATACCATTATATGTTGACATGCATATGTAGTATCATTAAATCAACGCAAATATGCATTTAAAACTGTAAATGTTAGGTCAGCGAAACTAACTTCTATTAAGTTTGATGATTATTTTTTTTAATAGTTATATTAAATTAATCGATTGAGTGATAATACTGATAATGCGCGGGAAACCCCCGATTTCCACCTTTCGAAAAAAGGCACGTTTAAGTAGACAAATAATATTCACAATCAGACACAATCAGAGCACCTTCTTTCATTACCGCCATCATCGCCATGTACAAGAAACTTCGAAACATTTAAAATAATCAGATGTGCATGCTTATTAAAGCCGTGTTAGCACGGTGTTAGTCATATTCATATTGGAACATGAATACGTGAGAAGTCCGTGTGTCGTGACCTCATACGTGAGTTCACGAGACCGCTATGTGGCCGGAAAAAGTTTGCAAACGGTAGCGATCCTATCCTAACGAGATAAGATGCAGCGCTGGGTGCTTGGAACTTGTATGAGAAACTAATTATGTATTTAAAATATAAGCAGAAGTAGCGATGTTGTTAAGAATTAAGGGTTTCGCGCCTTTTTTGCTGATTCGATAGGAGTATACACGATATGGTCGGTGCGTGGTCGGTGCCTCTCATCATTGGACGATCCTCTAAAAATCTCTGACCCTAGAAAAGTACACATTTCTAAACAAGAATACCTTAGTTTACTTCGACAGACATTTACGAGTAAAAGATCACTCAGTGGCAACATCAAGTTAAGAAATACGTGCAAAAAGCGAGTTTAAAACGTGTTCACCTTCGATCTAGCGTCCGGCTTCGCGGAGATTTTACTGTCTCGATATCTAGTCTTGTATGAGGCTTTAACTAACTCCATGGCTAGATTTTATAATCTTATCTCTTAGACTAACTACAATGTAGTATATAGTTTTTGCTAAATTACATAATCTAGATGTGGTTTGATGTGTACAGTGAATGATAGTGGAGATAAAGGACCCCCCTGCAGCCCTGCGGCCCTGCATAAATATTTCTAAATTTTTATTCAAGGGGTCTGTTTGGTGGTCAGTTTCTTCAGAGTAAGCCAGTCCTTGGGGAGCTGGTCTAATATCCCCAACGCTTAATGTTCTTAACAAACGAAAGGTGTTTGTTTATCTGTGTGTGTTCGAATAATCATGTTTGAAAAAAAAATCTGCTACCATAATACAGGAAACCTTAAAATTCAAATGTAAGTAATAAAATAACTTAGTAATCAAAAATGAAAGTTGAATTTAACCGCAGCACAAATTACTATGTACTTTACATAGTTTATTGTTATAGCTTATCATACTTATTCTCTGTTTACAACTCTGCAGTTACGTCAAAGTCAAAGGTGCATGAACTGCATTAAGCTATTTCTGTAGAAAAAGTAGAAAAATATTTTCTTTTTTTAATATGACATAAACGACCTACATACTCTTTAACATACCTAATGAAAACTTTTCGCAAAATTGACTTATATCTTCCGTGACTTATATCGTAAGTACTTGTCAATAAATTGTCAATCTAATTTCACATTTTTTATACCAATTTGTATTTATTTTGCTAATAAAATGGCAGATTCGACTTTGACCACATTTCCGGAGGATCCAAAATGTCCCAAAGTTTGTAAAGATATCGGTGCATTTAAAAAAGTGGAGATGGCTAAAGAAGAGCCTAAAGAAAAGGAAGAAGCGAAGGCCGCTTCTCCTGCAGCAGCTGCTCCTGCGGCAGTAGAAGAAAAGGCGACGATCAGACCACCGCCGAGCGGGGAAGAGTATCTACCTAATCTCAGGCCCGGCCAGGACGGCAAGGTAGACTGGACTCCCCTCGGAACCATGACGGGCACCAGGCCCGGCGTCAACAAGTACTCCATCAGCCGGTACTCGCTCAGCGAGTGGCGCGCGCACAACGACCGCGTGCTCGACCCTTCCTGCATTACGGAGTCTAACATAGTCGACTACAACGCCAAAACGGCCATCATGCAAGCTTTCGGCAACATCGACAAGAAGCAGCTCGAAAACAACAAGAGACTCAAGCAGAAAGCAAAAGATATCTTCAGATGGAAAGTTGAAGTAGAAAAAGCCTGTAAAGCGATTACGGAGGAGGTGGAAATGCTCGAGATCGACCGACAACGGCTGAAAGGAGCTTCAAGAGTACTGATGTTGCCTGAATCAATATCAAAAGAGTGCTTAGATCTTCGCTCCAACCGCTTCGTACCAGATTTAGTAGCCGACCTAGCGGAGCAGGAACTTATCAAAGAAATGAACTTAGTCAGCGAAGTAAGAGCCACGTTATCCAAGACTTTAGACAATATTGAAGCACAAATGGCTATTAACAAAGCCGCTAAGCATCGAATCGAGTACGACTGGTGTGATAAAAACATGGCGTACGGTGGTGAAACGCTCAATCTAGGACTTACTCCAAAATCTCCTACCATTTTGTTCAGACCTGGATCTACAAGATTCGCTGACTACTCAGCTCCTTTAGAGTACTGGGAGTTCTTTTGCCGCGAGAATGTGCAGCAGGTTGAAGCCGCTAGGCAAAAATCTAGTGATCTACGTGGCAGTCTCAACGCTATACTAGTTAGTGGAGGTAGGAAGCTTAGAAACCAAGCGGATAAGACCGACATGGCCTTGGCAGAGACTGTCGCTTTGACTACAGAGTTATGCACAAAATTAGAAGAGACTTTACGAAGCACGGTCCAACGGATTGCTGACATGGAGACTCTGATAGACAATCTAAAAGCTTCCATCCAAAAGATGGACGCAGCGATGAAATTGGCTCAGACGAGACTGGACAACCGAAACCAATGGCGACCTCACGGAGAGTCAGTGAGAGACCAACCTCACTTGGGTTTGATAGAAGAAGTGAAGACTATTCACGAGACAGTGACGTCACTGCTCGGACAGCTAAACAACGCGGAGCGGGTCCGAGAGGACCTGCTGAAGAAGAGGATTGCGCTGGAGGCAGACATAGCGTCGAAGAGGAAGACGTTGAACATAGACAGGGACAGGTGCGGTATGATCCGCTCACACTATCCGTCGGCTTCTGAATTGGCAGGTTTTTAGAATACAAAATTTTCCAAATTATATTGCATATTTCATTTACAGAACTGTTGTTTAATTTGCGTATCAATCAGTATCCTGATTCACGATTATAAGTTTCAGAACATTTTCCCAAAAATAACAATAACAACACCATGAACGTCGGTTTTGTCGCTGTAACCTTATTTATAATATTCTGTGCTGTAAACTGGACATGTAATGTAACTTATGTAACCCTTTTTGCACTTTAATTTAAATAAGGCTTTCATTTTTTTTTTGAAAAAGCATATTTAGACATCATTTCTTAGGTTACATTACTTACATACATTTTAAAATTGAAACTAGATTTATGAGAAGGATTTAGATGCTTTGAGTGTAGTACAAATTTGACCTAGTATTCATAAAGTATCACGACATTTGTATTGTAAAGGTCGAATAACTTTACAATCTCCTTGCTTGATCGGGCTGCAATCTGCATACGTTTAACTCTGAGAGCGCTCCTGGTAAGTAGTGACTGACAGTCTGACCTCCGTTCCCCAAACAGCCACCTGCAGTAGTTTATGTCACTCTTCAAAGGTTGCAAATATATGTGACACGCTTTTATGGCTTTTCAAATAAAATCGTGTCAGATATTTTTGCAGTTTTCGTTGTGTAACATATAGTATAGTATGCTGCGGGTGACTAACATACAGTAGATGACTGTATTCTTTTGAAGTCATTAACCAAATCATTTTCCTGCTTCCTATTGCGTTTGCCTTTTTTTTGTTGAACCGTTGTTGAAACGAATTTTCGATATCTGGTTCAGGTTATCGGTGGGACTTCCTCAGGTGCCGCAGCCGAATGGCATTTCTGCGACGCGAAACGAAAACGAAACGCCGCGAAAGGTAGTCTGGCTCTGTCGTGCCAATACGCACGAGCGATAGAGATAGATATCTGCGAACGTTTCGTTTCGTGAGCGTTTCGAGAGAATTTGTGCCATTCGGCTACGTACCCAGACCTCCTTAGTTGTCTTATCATATGTTGTCATTATGTTATATGTATAGCCGGCATGAAATGTTGTCAGTAACTCTCGACAGTCATCAGCAATAACATGTTACTTTTCAAAGGTCTCAAAAACATATGACACGACGCTCTTAAAACTCTATACACACGATCATGTCAGATATTTTTGCGACCTTCGATGAGGAACATGTCATTGTTGGTGTGTGACTGTTAGGGCGAAGAGTATAGTGTAGGTACTTTACCGGAACTCGCTGGTTTCTTTGATACTTTCTTCACACACTACTTAAGGTTACTTTATCTAACAGCGTTACTCATAATGCCTAACCGCACTTCCTTCCTGCATTACAAGCATTACCAGTTCTTGCCTTTCACTCTCGCTTACGAAACCCGTATTCTTGACATTTTATCTTTTGTTTATGTTTATTGGTTAACCGCCGAGGTGGCAATGTCCTCGAGAGTTGGCGTTACTTTGATTTGCAAGTTGACGGCGGAATTCATCAACATTGCTTAGTATTGTATTTATTTTTGTTTTTTGGACATGGGTATCTCCTAAGCTTTTTCGAGCTTCGTTGTACCTATCGTACAGTCGAGGCCGGTTCATGAAAATTTCCTTGTGTACTTTGTTCTTCCTTGTGTACTTGTGTAATTAACCGTAGTATACTTTGGGACTTTTGTCGCTGTACTCAGCAAGAAGAAGTAGAAAGTGTTCAAAACTATCTAAAGAAAAGACAAATTCATTCCTTACAAAAGCTGGAGAATCGCTTGTGCTGACTGTACTAATCAAACTAATGAGACTGCTATTGTTCTTTCCAGTGTATTTCGAGACATCATTAATTGCATTTGCTGTTAAAGACCTGTCTTAATGAGCACTGGAGGTATTAATTAATCTAATCAACGTTATTGGTTAAAGATGGGATCCGAATTCCTACAATTGTTGTCGCTGTGAGCAAAAAGGTACCTGGTCTAAATACTTAAACAGTTTATCATGAGCCCACGCATTTGCGTTGCCAGCGAAGAATATAATACTCACTAGAAGAACAACCCCAAGTAACATTTTAGTGCTATAATTTTGGTTTTCGACGCCAAAAGCTACTATAGATGTCGTATAAAGGTTTTCGGCGTGACCGCTTGTCGTATAAAAGCCTCCAGTAACACCTTTTAGCTCTATAAGCTTATACCGCTAAAAGGTGTTATTAGGAAGTGATGTAAACGTTTATATCACCATTTTATAGAGCCGCTATAGGCCTGGTCTATAACAGGATCAAATATGACTACTATAGATCTATATTATTGTATAATGGTGTTAGGAATCACTGCTATGCAATCAATTTGCGCTATTAAGGTTCCCGACAAGCCGCTATAGTTGTTGCGTTATACAGCTAAAAGGTGTTATTAGGAAGTGATGTAAACGTTTATATCACCATTTTATAAAGCTGCTATAGGCCTGGTCTATAACAGGATCAAATATGACTACTATAGAACAATATTATTATATAATGGTGTTAGAAATCACTGTTATGCAATCAATTTGCGCTATTAAGGTTCCCGACAAGCCGCTATAGTTGTTGCGTTATACAGCTAAAAGGTGTTATTAGGAAGTGATGTAAACGTTTATATCACCATTTTATAGAGCCCCTATAGGCCTGGTCTATAACAGGATCAAATATGACTACTATATAACAATATTATTATATAATGGTGTTAGAAATCACTGAGCCCGTGTGGTGACGGGTTAAGAATAGAGTGGCACTGAAACTTGAGTAGTTTCATGTGCTCTGTCTACCCCTTCATGGGATACAGGCGTGATTGTATGTATGTATGTATGTAGAAATCACTGTTATGCAATCAATTTGCGCTATTAAGGTTCCCGACAAGCCGCTATAGTTGTTGTGTTATACAGCTAAAAGGTGTTATTAGGAAGTGATGTAAACGTTTATATCACCATTTTATAGAGCCGCTATAGGCCTGGTCTACAACAGGATCAAATAACCTACTAAAGAACAATATTATTGTATAACAGTGATTCCTACTGTTATGCTATCAATTTGCGCTATTAAGGTTCCCAACAAGCCGCTTATAGTATTTTTAGTAGTCGTATTTTAACAGAAATTAAAACCTAAATATACCACTATTTTGCGATATAGTGGCTTTGGAAAACACTGCTACAGTATTTAACACTGTAGTAGTGATATGAATACCATTATAGAGCTATTTTGCTGTATAATGAAGTTTTCAGGATACGTTTATATAGCTTTGAAAAGCGTTAATAGTCGGTCGTCTAATGCCTTTTATATCTCATCGCCGTATACGTCACAATTACTCTTTTATATCACAGAACTGTGGAATAATGGTTTCGGTATCTCTTTTAAAACACAATAGCGTTATAGCTGAGTTTGCTATATGTTTTATAAAAAAAAATGTTTAGAAGATCTTTATATAGTAAAACATTGAAAACAAGTATTGTTTTCTATATAAAGAACTTATAAGTTAAACTGGATCATAGTTAAAGTCTCATGCAACCCTAATTGAATCCACAATGGCGGGCTTATGGCAGTGAATGCGTATGATAAGTGACATAGTCGAACTATAAAAGCGTATGTTTTACTTCTTGGTTTCATAGTAGAAACTATGGTGCCAATAATTTTATTGTAAGTATTCAATTATATTTATTTATTTTATTCAAAACAGGTATAAATCGAGGGCGCACTTAAAATACTTCATTAAACTAATATTCTTTTAACGGTAAAATTTCCATCGCATACCTTTTTGCAGTAATGATGGAATTATACGAAATCCAAATTATTTTGATTGACACTAAACTTCACAAGTTCACACGCCACTTTTCATAAAGTTCCTCGTTTAGAACAGTTTTTGTTAAATATTACACATTAAATTATTTTAGAAATTTCATTCATTCGCATTAAAAGGGACGGCAACTGCTATTACAGAACAAAAAACCTGTATAACGGAATCTCAAATGCTACTATAGTATAAATTGATACTATAATAGCGTTACTGTGTCCTCTATGTCAACAAATTAGCACAATAGTCATCATCACATCACCATTATAGACCTTAAACGTCACGGATGATACTGCTATAGCCCTATTATATCACTAAATGGCTGCATAATTGCGCCAAATCGGCTCTACAGTACCAATATAGACTATTTATAGGACCATTTAATGTGATTTAATTTGGTGCTCTCGACCACTATAGGACCAGAAATTGTTACTTGGGACGCCAATTCCATACAAAGGTTGCAAGCGTTCCCACTGACGGAAGCAAGCATAGATACTGTTTGTTTTAAACTGTTAATAATCATGAACTTATGCAAGGGATTTGAAGATGAGGAAAGGTGTTGAGTCATCCTCATCAAATATTTTTCAAAAAATATAATACTAATAAGTATTGAGTTTTCGTCCCTTGTTGATTATCAAAGCGGACCCCAGGCTCCCATGAGCCGTGCCGTGGCGAATGCCGGGATAACGCATCAAGGAGGAAGACAATTGAGTTTTCGTCTCTTCGTCTCGGCACTACTGTGGTCCGGAAAAGATTAGGTTCGATTGTGGTTCGATATGATTTTGATCACTTAGGTAAGTAACTAAGTACAACAGTGATAAACCTCAAATGGTTACCCACTTATCCCATAACGTAACTTAACAATGCGAGCAAAAAAACAATAGCATCGTTACCTGCCTCTCACGCTGGTACTGTTATCTCTAATATTTGCTGGATATTAGCACCTTTGGTGGTATATAATAAGGGCTATAATGTAATGAAGCATTGGATTGGCTGGTAATACAATAGATACGTGGTTAGTGCATTTTGTAACTGCAAGTTTAATTGGGTGCTATTTGGGTGGAAAGAAGGTAGGACTTCGTTTGAAATTTTTCCTGTTATGCGAAAACACTGGCTGCATGTGCTAACAAATACGTGTAAAAAAAACGTCATTTTATTTGTCATATTTCGACAAATCGTAGCTTTAAGTTAATTTTTTAATAGTTTTATAGATTATTTTAGTGAAAACCCCAAATTTTTGGTTAAAATGGCATCCGGAGAACCCAATCTACAAGACTGTCCGTACATTTGCCCGAGCGAGCGAGGGAAGCACCCGGGGTCGCAGCAGTATGGCGTGGCGGGCGGCGGCTCGCACGAGAACCCCTACGAGCGGCCCTACGTGCCCGGCCAGGTGCAGCCCCCCGTGCACAAGGTGTACCCCGCCGGCTCCCCGCCCACGTACCTGCCGCAGCCCACCGAGAGCACCAGCGGAGACTTCCTCGGCATGAGCGGCGTCGGGCCCTGGGCCGCCGGCCACCTCGACTGGACCCCGCAGGCCGGCATCACCGGCGTGCGCCCCGTCGTCGACAAGTACTCCATCACCAGGTACTCCACCGGCGAGTGGAGGAGGAACAACGAGGCTGTCCTCACGCCCCGCGCCACCGACAAGGCCATAGCCATGGAGAAGCAGTTCAAAAAAGAGATAGCGGACACTTTCGACCAGATTCAGAACGCACAGAACGACTCCAACAACAATTTAAAGAAAAGAGTTAAAGATTTGTCGTCGTGGCAGAAGAAAGTCGAAGCCGCGGAGCACGCCATCACCGAGGAAATAAACATACTGGACGAATACAGGGCGAGATTGAAGGCCGCCTGTCGGATCCTCATGCTGCCCGAAGCTATCGCTAAAGAATGCCTCGAACTGAGAACGAGTCGCTACGAGCCCGACCTGGTCCGAGATGACGCCGAGCAGGAGCTGGTCAACGAGGTCGCGATAGTCGGCGAAATACGGAGAGTTTTCACCGAAACTCTGGCCAAAGCCGAGAATCAAATGTTGAAAAATAAGGCGGCCAAAGCGGCTATCGAGTCGGACTGGAGTGATAAAATGTTAACTTTAAAAGTTGACAAAAAGAATTTAAGAATGTCACCAGAATCTTCCCTGATCCTGGCGCACCCCGGTGTGGCCAGGTGGCCCGAAAACGGTACCACTAAAGAGTACTGGGAGCATTACTGCAGCGAAAGCATCAGGAACTGTGACGACGTCAGACACGAGTCCGAGAATTTACGAGGCGACCTGATGACCGCTATCACGAAAGGAGCTCAGGACTTAAAGACTCAAGGCGACAGGACGAACATGGCGTTGGTAGATTCAATCGTAGCCACGCAGCAGTGTTGCGACCACCTCGAGAAGAACCTGAAGGAGAATTTGCAGAAAACTGCCGACGTGGAAAACTTGATCGATTATCTTAATGAGTCTCTGAGGAAGGTCGATGCAAGCACGAAGTTGTCCGAGACGCGGTTGCACGGGAGGAACTACGAGCGGCCGAACGTGGAGAACTGTAGAGATGAAGCTCAGTACGCGCTGATAGCGGAGCACAAGTTGATAAAGGAGAAGGCGGAGGCGCTGCGGGGGCAGGCGCGGCAGGCGGAGGCAGTGCGCAGCGAGCTCATGAAGTACCGCGGCGAGCTGGAGAAGGAGATCGCCTGCAAGAGGAAGAGCCTGAGTATCAACGAGGATAGGTGCGCCAGGGCGAGGGCCCACATGCCCACGCCGGAGGATTTCGCCGCGCTCTGAGATTTTATGTCGTTGCTCAATAAATAACTTGTGCATGAACAATATTTTTCCTTATTGTATCTGTTGCTGAAGACGGTCAAGTAAATCTTATCACTATTTAGTTTATGATCACAAATGTATATAGTCTGAGCAATTCCCGAAAAGTTTGTACATTTGGATCACGTCTCCGATTTTGATAAAAATTGGTACGCTGATAGAATCCATGATGCTGAGCAAGATCCACTAAGGTTTCCCAAAATGTCCTAGGCAGTTTGTATGAAAAACCTTCCTTTTTGTTACCAGATTTCTATACATTTTCGGTAACAAAAAAGAAAGTCAGCCTAGGACATTTTGGGAAACCTAATAGTGGATCTTGCTCAGCATCATGGACTTTTCGGGAATTGATGATCTCAGAAACTGCAAGCTCTCAAGTCTCAAGTAGGTACTCTTCTGTGTCGATGGCTTGTCAAAATGGGGCTTCCACATATTGCACACAAAATACTTATAAGTATAATAATGGCTTTATCAGGTTCATTTCCTACATTCACCAACCTACATCAGACGACATTAATGATCTCGAATTACCCAACAATAATTAAAGTATGCAACAAATATACTTAACCCGGATTTAGCTTTTGACCAGTATCGCCTAATATCATTATTTCATCTCATAATATTGTATCAGTTTCATCGCTTAGTTACGCATTGCATCAACGAGGTAGCGCATCAAATGTGAGGGGTAAAAGTGGGGCGGACAACAATGACAGACGCTGTGAGAACTCATTATACAACCGTATACTCCGTTATGAAAGGTCCGTTTTGAGTTTACAAAATTGTATTATGTCGATTACCTGATAAGATTGTACGTATGTTGATTGAGTATTAATTAATATATATTTTAGGCTCTCGTTGAGTGGCAGTATGGTGGCAGTATGTATGTATGTATAAGCTTTATTGTACTACATAAAGGAAACAAAAGAGACACAGTTACAGAGTCAGTAATATACAATGTAGGCGGACTTATCCCTTAATGGGATCTCTTCCAGTCAACCTTTGAGGAAATGAGTAGGAGCGAATTAATGATGAGTGACAAATTTAAAAATGTACAACCGCAAGCAGCAAGCAGTGATGGCGAGATGTAGGCCAGAGGTCAAACCTTGTTTTCTGGTGAATTTAATTCTTAATGTTCAGTTGTTTCATCCTAAAAGTGAGTGAGAGCTTAGGTATTTCAAGGACAAGATCTGCGCTCAGCGCATGAATTGCTATTTAAATGTAAAATTTTACCAGTAGCACAGAATATATAATCTAATAGGTGGTTGATATCTGGCCCCGTAGCCGAATGGCATTATTTCTGCGACGCGAAACGCCACCGAAACGCCGCAGAAAGGTAGTCTGGCTCTGTCGCGCCAATACACAACATGGATAGAGATATATAGCTTGAAAGAGAAGTTTCGTGAGTGTTTGTGCATTTGGCTACGCACACAGACGTTTTTGAGTCTGACGCGTTTGTAAAACCATATGTTTTAGCAAGTTTTAGTGAAAATAAAAATTCTTCTCAAAAACTTCTCCATTGTTAAGATAAATTAATATATCTTATATTATCAGATTATCATTTCCGAACACGCATTGCGATCCACCCCGTTTTGCTTTTGTGTTAATTGGTTTGCGCAAGCGCAGCCAATCAACAGTTAAATGGATGTAATTGCAACTGGACTGTGTAATCGTGTAATCGCATCCGACGGATGCACTTTCTAAGACTAGACTGAACTTTGCTTCAAGTATTTACCCTCAAACACCTACGGACTGTACGGATGTAGATATTACAGAGTATTATTTATTACAGAGTATATATTCTGATGTGGTAGGGCCACCTCCCATTTGTTTGTTTTATTTTTATGTGCCTTTCTTCCCGTGGGTGTCGTAGAAGGCGACTGTGAGATATGGGTTAAATTGTGGCGTAGGCGAGAGGCTGGCAACCTGTCACTGCAATGTCACAGTTTCATTTTCTTTCAACCCCTTACTTGCCAAGAGTGGCACTGAAGATTTAGTAGTTTCATGGGCTCTGCCTACCCCTTTATGGGATACAGGCGTGATTGTATGTATGTATGTATTTTTATGTAGGAAATATGTAAGGTAAATAATAGATAAGATGTATTAAATTGGGACCAAGTTGGACAATATTTTAGAAGAGCATATTTTAGAGTCTGTTCCGGGAGTGTTCGGAAAGAAAAGAGTCGTGAAATGTAAGTGTACATTGACTGTTAGGTCTTTATCTCTTTAAACCGCTGGTCACTCGCTGGTGTCAAAAATAATAAGTTCCTACTTTTTAGGGTTCCGTACCAAAAAGGTACAACAGGAACCCTTATGGTGCGACTCTGTCCGTCTGTCTGTCCGTCTGTCACATTCCTAAATATCTCGAGAACTACTAATGCTATCAACTTGAAATTTGGAATAGTTGTGAACATTGTAAACCTCTACAAATAGAAAGTATAATTTTTTTAAATATATTAATTTTAATTGTAGAAAATGGCCAAAATGAAAAGGGGGCAAACTGTAAATTTCAAGTTACTAGGTCAAGTGGGGTATCGTTGGAAAGAGCTCAAATTGAACGTAAATAAGCTATTTTTTATAATTTTTTTGTTGTGGAAAAAAAAAGAATTTTGAAGGGAAATGTAAAAAAAAATACTGTTCCCCCCTTATCTCCGAAGTTTACCAACGAAAAATTATGAAAATTTTAGTAAACATTGGTTTTATGCTATATATTACAGGAAAAATATAATCGTGTTTGTATTTTGAATACTTTTTTTTTTTATTCACAAAAAACTTTTCAGATTTTTACTTTCAATTTACCCACCCTTGCGGATGTATATCGTACTTCAAATTAATACGAGATGTTACGTAAACCATCTTCTGTCCAATAAAGTAAAAACTGTTTAAATCGGTTAACATTATAAAGAATTATCCCTGAAAAACCAGGTCGCGCAAATTAGTTAGCAAATTGACCGGGAGATGGCGCTATACACTATAATACTCATTAGTGCCTATACTTTTGTCTTCTTATCTAGTCAAGTCATTAGAGTTATATGAAAATATGAGATTATTTTTACTAGGTAGTTTGAAAGAAAGTTTGTACGGAACCCTCGGTGGGCGAGTCCGACTCGCACTTGGCCGGTTTTTTTTATTGCGTAAACGTCGATAAAATCACATCTACCTACATAGAATATTTACAGGCAAATTATTATGATTTTGGGTGGAGATGAATGATATAGGTTGGAGAAATTTTAATAATCATGCTGTCACGACTATACCTGATACATATAGCTGTAGTTAAGGTACTTTCCCATGCATTAGCTCCAGCAATCCGTAAAAACTAATTCCAGTAGATAATGCGACTGACTGACCAGTAGAAAGCGAACTCTCTAGAGAAAACTGTCGCTTTTCTAACTGGTAGGAAACTTGACCAGCGCAGGGTGCCTAGCCAACGACACAAGACACAATCGCTTACCTACGCTTCGTAAGCATTCCATGAAGAAGTCGCTTCACGGTTAGTATTCCAAAAATACGCACTAGGCGTTTCGCTTCAACATTTATTTTGCGAACCGCCAAGGAGTGAAATGCTTTGCCTGAGTCTGTGTTTCCACATGACTCACATGAGTACAATCCAGGTCTCTTTAAAGCAAGAGTAAATAGGTATCTCATAGGTAAGCGTGATCCACCGTAGACCGCATCATCACTTATTACCATCAGGTGTGATCGTGGTCAAACGTCTACCTATACAAGTATACATACTTTAAAAAAAAAAAGTCTACCATTGTCCTGTATGGGTGATGATGTAAGAACCTTAAAGGATCTTTGTCTAAGGAATTGTGTAGATTTATGCACAGAAAAATGAACGCCTGTTTTAATCGAAGATAAAGAATCGTAGTAGTCTGTTCGCAAAGAGTCATGGAATGTGGACTTCTCTTTCCGAACAGGGGGCTGATTTTTGAGTCTCACTGTCACTAAAATACCGGTTGAAAACGGTGAATTGCCTATTATTTTTAGTGACAATTTTCTGAATTCGAACGCCGTGAGACTCAAAAATCGGCCCCCAGACTCCACACGAAATATAACGCGTTTGTTCGGAAGCCTATGGGCTCTATCGTAAGTAGCTCTTCATTTCGGCGATCGGAAGAGCTAAGGTCTTCTGTAGTGGCGAGCGCCAGGAGGGTGATTTTTGAATCTCGCATACGGGATTTTGTCACTAAAATACCGGTTGAAAACGGTGAGTTGCTCTTTATTTTCTTTTCAGTGACTATTTTCTGAATTCGAACGCGTGAGACTCAAAAATCGGCCGGGATACTTTCGATCGCCACGTTACGTAGCGTCAACGATCGATTGTGACTTCGGCTAGACCGGCTGAGAATATAGATCGGTTTAATGGCCTTGGCTCATTTCATATGCAGATAATGACGTTGAATAATGAATTTGGAGGCATTATAGATTTGTCTTTCACTACTTTATATAGGCTTTTAATCTTGACGTCTTTCTAGTTAAGTACCTACAATACTTAGGCCAAACTTTTCACTTTGCCATTTTTGCCTTTTAAAATTAAAAATATGTGGCTCTTTTGGTTATTCATAATTGATAAATACGAGTAAAGCACTCAGAGGACAGCAACCTTTTTTCGCTCGGTTTCGAATTAAATGTGCTAAGTTGGTGCCAAGTCGGATCAAAACACCTGACATTTTTTTTGTATTTAAATAGAAGGTACTTAAATTATTATTAAAAGCTTTAATCTCTCTGTAATCCGTACGATACGTCCGTTAGGGATCAAAATAGGGTAAAAAAAAACCACAAAAAGTCCAAAAATGACAAAATACGAAATTATACATTTACGTTTACTACTCTTACTCCTGCCACATTGAAGGAATAGATGCGAAATCTTTAATAACACAGCATGCAGGCCTTGTTCACTATCTATGAAACAACAAAACTTTTACTTTTTCCACTGCCCTAATTACTAACAAAGCTTTTAAACTATAATTCACGCTCCACGGCGCGCTTGCAATTATTTCGTCACACCACAGATACCGCATGTCACGTCACGACCATATCCATATGTTACATCCATGTTGCTCCAATCGCTCTTTAGTTTTATTGGGCATTTTCCGCAAGTCGACATCCGTCGTGCCTATTTTGCGTGAAATTAACGAGGTAGCACTACTCTAGCCACCCCAGCTCCTCTACGAATCCTAGCAGTGTTTTCAGGTTGCTAAATACCTCTTTCCCAATCGCTCTTTATGGGAGATGCCAATTCTACATACCTAACGTTAGTAACGTACCAGATTTGTGGATTACGTCACGGATAACCTAACCAGAAAATTAAAATTTTGAAAAAACCCCCGTCATAGTGGAGCGATTTTCATTTAGCTTTCAAAAAAAAAAGTCTAGATCGGTTCATCCGTTCGGGAGGTACGATGCCACAGACAGACAGACAGAGAGGTCAAACTTATAACACCCCGTCGTTTTTTGCGTCGGGGGTTAAAAATGACATTGATTGCATGGAGAAGTGAGCAGCGCCCTATAATGTTATTACACTATCGCGTATCTTATTAAATTTATTGTAACCGCACTGTATTTTTAAGTGACCGCTGTATATGTACCCCTTAAGCGCGAAACACACACACCGCGGGCGCGGGTCGGGCGCGGGACCTAGCAGGCGGGCGCGTTTTTCAAACCCTTCACACAGAGCGCGGGCACGGCGGGCGCGGCGGGCCCGACGCGGGTTCTCATTCTCACCGCCATCGATCATCGGCAGCAAATGCACGCGCCCGCCCGACCCGCGCACGCCCGCTGTGTGTGAGCTGATACGCAAACCAAGGAATAACGAAAAAAGCGACCGCCCGTTACCCGCCTCACCCGCTCTCGGTCTGTGGCGCGGGCGCGTGTGGCTGATGTACACGCACCCGCCCGCGCCCGCGCTCTGTGTGTGGATGTACATTTTACGGCCTGGCCACGGACAAGCGCGAATTGCGGCAGCGGCAGCGGCGAGCGGTGAGCGGGAGAAACAAAAGCCTAAAAACGCATTTAGGATGCCACGAACCGCCGCCGCTGGCGACAACGCGCGCGAATTTTGTCGAGCGGCGGGCGGCAGCGGCGCGCGGTGCGACGCGCGGGGGAAACAAACGTACCGGGCTAGTGGACGACGCCACGACTTACAGCGGCGCGACCAGCGATATTAGCGGCACGTATCGGGCGGTTCGCTTCCGACCAAAAAATATTAGACGATTCGCTCGCGAAATGGACTCGCGGAAGCGCTTATCCCGGAAATATTAGATGGGTAACTTATGATTAGGTATACATTTTTTAATGTGATTTTGACGTTACCAAAAGGCTGTTTTTCATACTAGTAAGTGCCATTAATTATTATATACAGAGAGTAGTGTTTTTAGTTATTTTAAATATTTGATACTGAGAATTTTATAGTTGTTTTAGTATTGAGATATGTAATCGAAGGGTTCGATGCTCATTCTGGTGTACTCGTAAAATTTCTCCGGGTACTTTCTGTGTTCTTCATACAAAATTGTAAATTCGCCATGTGTACGTCTGTTAGTTTCGTGTACTCCTTCTCTCAGATTTAAAATATCCTGCCTGAAATATGTGCTGCTTTCGAGAAACTGACGAGCAATTTTGGATAACACCATTTTGAATCCGTCCCCTCCGCTCGATGCCGCTGCCGCGACTGCGAAGTACGTGGCATGCTCCCCGCTCCGCGCTTCCCTACCACGCCGCGCGCCGCCCCGCTCGCCGCTTAGACCAAGTCCGTGGCCAGGCCGTTAAACTGGCTATCACAACGGGCGGCGGGCCCGCAGACGCTCGCACCCGCCCGCGCCCGCGGTCTGTGTGGTTCGCGCTTTATTCATAAACGTTCACTGAAGCTATCAAGCCGATAAAGTTCGTTTCTCCCTTTCCGACGTATTGGTGTGATAGAAAGGGACAAACCAACTTTATCGGCCTTAGTGTACATTTATAAAAGGCTTTCTGTCAATTTTATTGTCCTCATCACATATATAGACGTTTGCATATTTCTTCATCATTCATTAGATATACTTAATATTGGTTTCCTCTGGCGCTGACATCGGTCCCTGTCGCTAAACGTGCCCTGCCAAACTACCAAATAAACAATAGATATGAGAGTGATTAGAAAAAAATATTTAAAAAAAAATATATTGGGGACACCTTACACAGATCAACTTAGCACCAAACTAAGCAAAGCTTGTACTAATGTCGAGGTTCACCACTATCCTACTCTAAATATTATCTACACCACAAGGGGTACTCGCAGGTACACTTATCTGCTTGATCTTTTACGATGTGCTCTCTTCGACCACCTCGACCCAAGTGAACGAGCCGGTCGTGTCTCTCTCCCGCCTTGCCATCGTCCCCACCACTTATTGAACCTACCGCCGTGTTGCCATTAGTATAATATTATTTTACCAATAACCCGTGTATTTTTAGGGTAACGTAATAATGTTGCCACACTTCAAATGTATTTTACTGTTATCATAAGTGTAATTTTAAATAAATCATGACATTCGGCCATCCAGCTTCGTGCATGACTCCGGCGCACGAACCTAAACAAGAAAAGCTAGATCCGTTTTATATATTTTGACAGTCTTGTTTTTCGTAAGGCCATTTTGTGGAAGTTGTAACAGAAAATATACAACTGGTACATAAACTTTTCCGGAAAACGTCTTAAATAAAATGATGATAATATAATCTCTACCTCAAAAGACTATCATGACATTCGGTCTGTTGCATGTATATTTCTGTTCATAATAATGACTTGGTATTTATTCTATCTCGTGTCCGATTTCATCATTCTTATCTAGTTATGAATTCAGTTCAGATATTTTACCTACTTGTCAGCATTCTTTTATTTTGTTGCATGCTTACGTAAAATCTATAAGCATTAGTCAATAAAAAATCTTATTCTGTTTAGAATCAAGCGGAAATAATATTCTTATATAATTTATAACTGTAAATTTTTGTTTATTTTCCTAAAACTCGTTTTAGCATCACTTAAATGTACGTTACATATACCTAATGTCATTGCTAATGTCACAGCCAAAAATCGCTTGCCCTCAACCATTACGTGTCTTTCTCACATTACACCTTTATTAAACATTTAATTATTTTTTTGTTTAACCAATTATATTATGTTGAGTAGAATGATTCTAATCCAATCATTTATACTCCACATTCCCGGAACGATAAGTTCTAAAACCTATGACGTTAGACTACGTATGATTCCCTTTCAAGCTTCAACCTAAGTACTGTTTAAACTTTTCACATCTACAATAATTTTCTGTGTATCCATATCGTAAGGTAATTTTTGATAATAATATGCTTATGGTTTATATCATAAAGAAAAAAACGAAACACTTTTTTTTTACTTGAAGGTACATTTGGCTACTTGTGCTTGTACTCATCTGTTCGTACTGCAATATCTCAAGACATTTTTTTTTTGAAAGTGAGAAAATTATAAATAATAAATCAATATTAGACCATTTATTACGAAAATTTCGATCTTGAATAACAGTGATTTCACTGATTTTCACTCAATATTAATACATTTACCAAATATGCATAGCTATATTAACATAATCCACATTAAGAATAATCGAAAAGTCGTTTGTTAAAGACTTTTAATTAAACATGATGATACTGAAGTCAGGACGTCTACTACTGGGACTTAACTATTAGGAAATTGATTTTAACTTTTATTAATCAATTTTGTTGCAACTTTTTCAAAATGTCAAAATACTCCTTACTAGATATTTTCATTAGAAAATTCTCGTGTAGGTTGTTAATGAAACATTCCCTTTAAGATTTAGGATGTTTTACGCGCATTCTCATCGGTTAACGATCGCTTCATTTGATGTCAGAGTTACACTTCAGTTCTTATTATCAACTCATCAAATGTCATAGAAATTGATCCCATAACTTGGCAAAACATGTACTAAGGACAACATTCACTATTTTGGATTTTTTTTTTGTGTATGTTTAACAATTTGTTCATCATTACGGCTTGTTTTCTTCATATTTTGCATTGATCCATTTTACTAATTACAATACAACTACTATTATTCGATTCGACCAATATTCATGAATCTTTACAGAAAAAAAAATGAGACTCATCTCTGGCTTCACACCATGTTCTGTCAAATCTATATCTAATAGGTTTGCAAACGCAACTTATGTCGATCCTCATGTAAGTTGTAAATTAATTAACTTTCTTGTCTCAACCAGCTGTTAATTATACTCTTACTATCTATATAGTATAACTATCAAATAAAAATAAAGTATTCTGGAAGCTTGTTGCTATAGACAAGATTATGCATTTAATGCCATGTCTTGACACAGGATTCAAACTTTTAGGACCGCGATTGACGAATTGACCCTTACCTCTTATTTAACTGTTAGGTGCATATGCAATGTGTTCATCGCCATTAACTCATTAATCAAGACTCAATCGCCTAAACACTACACGAGCTACACTACACTCTACACGAGCTAAATTAGGTAATTTGATTTTCAGAGGTAAGCTTTTTTTATTTCTTTTTGACACTATTCATCATCAATTATCAAAAGATTCGCACCATTAGAAGTTACGTTTTGCAATGTATTTTTATTTTTCTGCATTTCAATTAGTTTAGAAATAACGCATTGATATTTCAAAACAATACAAACTTGAACACTTTTACAATACGAGTAATTATTTACATCCAACAGTTATTTTACGCTTAAATGAATTATCGTATTGTTTTATTATTATCTATCTTCAACAGCGCGACTCGGCCAATAAAATAATTTCTGATTTCTCTAAAATTGAACATCACGTTGGATATACATCAGTTAATTACGGACATACCTACATAACTTCTCACTTATTCTAAATAAATATCATACGATTTTTAATAAAGTTCTATTAACAATCATTATTAATCTGTTTCCTTTTTTATACGCTAATATAGATTACTACTATATATTATTGCGAGCAGTGTCATAATTATCGTATAAACTTAGGCGATCACTTTTTGTGTTATATTTTTATACGTTCATTTTCCATAATTAATTAAGCAAACACCAAGTACTTCAATATATCTTTTACCATTTTATGACTAGTTACTTGTTTTATTCGCAGGTATAGGGAATAATATTTCTAGAAATGTCATCTGGCTTAGTATATTTTTTTTAACCAGAAACGTTCACTAACGACTCTTCAAGTTTTTATTTTGAAGGGAGAAAAAAAACGGAAAAATTAAGTTTCCGGCGGCATTCGTTATCAGCTAGTTATGCTTCATACAATCGATCATTATGCTTCATGGTTTCTACACAAAGGAATATATGTAAGTACCAATTTACCTATGTACTGAATGTACTTATCGTTTCGCACTCCGTGTCTTCTTTTTTTGGCTCAACAATATACCTTTTCAAATTCATTATGAAAACTATGTCTGTAATTTTATTTATATTTAACACGAATCATGACATTATATGGAAATCGTTTTCACAGAATATATGCCTAATTATCTTGCTTTCTCAATAATGCCAAACTAATTTATTTATACATGAAAAAAAAAACCATAGCTAACAATTGGATGGGTAATTTATTTTTACAGAGGGCTTCATCAGCTACACAAAAGATCTGTATTAAATATCTAGTTAAAATATGACGTCATATCAACTGTTATCATTTTCATTAGTCTATTTAAATTACTTCAGGATTTACACTTTGTGTACCAGAGCCACATATTAATGTGATGCTACGTTTCTTGATCATGTATCTTCAAGACTTATTCAGTCTTAAATTAACTATAGTACGAAGACAAATATTATAGTTATTCAACTTTCAGTAACTAAGATTTGTATAGAATATGTATCCAAAATAGCAATTACTCATTTTTTTTTTTAATCTAGATTCTGATATATAAGGGCTTTACGTTCAGTCTCAATTCAATCACATTTTTGATGCATATTGAACTATACTATTATGTTTCAAAAAAAGTATTCAGTCAAAATAATTTTAATTTTATTTTGACTCCCAGGAAATTTCGTTATTTTGTTTGAAATCTAACCGGAAAACATACATAATTGGTCCTAACAAATTACATCAAAACGTTGAAAGTACTTCGTACCGTTAACAATTATTATTCTTTCCATATCTCGGGTCCATGAAATATAATTTTGACTTGCATGACAATAATAATACTTTGTATTTAATTGCATATCCATACTGCCCATACTGGGTAACTTCTGATACCTTACTACGTAATATTGTCACTTGTCATATTAAATCAATATTTCTATCATATGTTTCCATTTTAATTAAAACTTGTTACTTCTGTCAACTTTAAACTGCTCTGATGTAGGTACTAATTATCCTTTTTAATTTTTTCAATTAATAACAATAAATCATTAAAATTCCGTTATAATTGACGATCTCATATTAAAAGACTTAACAATCTTTCTCTCTTAACATTTGACTTCATTCAGAAACTGATACCCAATTTAACTTATCTCCGTAAACATAGCTAACTAACTCAAAAAAAATATATAGAAGTAGAATCATACCATGCAGCTTTAAAATTTAGTCACATTGCGTACCTACTACTATAGATACAATTTGTCATGTGCTTGTCGCTAATGTATTTGCTTTTGGACAAGTGCAAGTATCATTAGGCAACGTTTCAGGATGATTATATCAAACTTAATCCATGTTTCACAATGAAACATATTCATATTAGTAACAATATCGCTATCCGGTCCAATAAAAAAATCTAAGTAGTTATGATTTTCCGAAGTAGTTCATAATTTAGGTTTCGAATTGTAACAAGGCATTGCTTAAAAAAAAACATCATTTTAACTCCTCTGTCACACTGAGAGAAAATACAACCAGTTTTCATGTTCGTTCAACAAGTTTTTTTGTTAAAATAGCGCCTACGTGCTCTTTGGTTCAAACAACAAGCTACTTGTCATTTGAATCGGCAATATATTTGAATCAACAAGTCGATTTTATAAAAACAACCTGACACATATTGTTTTAAACATACGTTTGGCTGATTCAAACGGATAAACCGCAACAAGTCGAACTTGTTAAATTCACAATGCAAATTTCTCTCAGTGCAATGGCAAATTCCTACGGATTAGATAATATTGGATGTAGGCGTACTCTGCCCCATTCGATTAATATTTTATATCCCTTTGTACGAATTGTCACACATCCTACATCTACAAAGGTAAAATACAATACAATACACTTTATTGCACGCCTCACATAGTTAATCACTTCACTATACTTTCAGTGAATCACTTGATTTGACCATTCATTAGAATTTTACATTCATTAAGGACAACAAGGCACCTACGAGTCCTACGACCCAGAATCGTTGTCCAACTTTGCTTTCATAGAATTCGGAAATGATCAAGATTCATTTCATTTCATTTCATTTCATTTTTATTCAGTAACAATATACATTGTATTCGAATGTCTATAATATAATCCTTAATTAACAATACACTATTTTACAATAAATATAATTATATTACTTACTACTAAATTACATTAAACAAGCTACTATTCATCAAAATTTGGTTTTAACTATGTCATAACATTATTATATTTATACAATTATTGAGATCATTTAAATAAATAACAAACAATGATTTATTGAATATTAGGAAATTTAGTTACTCATCTTTATCATTAATGAAGTCTATCACAGAATAGTAACACTTTTTTATAAGAAACTCTTTCAGTCTTGCATTGAAAACGTGATTATTGGTAATAGTTTTATATTCCACTGGCAGTCTATTAAACAAGAGAACGCTCTGATAACATGCTGCATGTTTCACGATGTTTAGTCTTGGCACTATCCTATTCGACACATCCTTCCTTCTAGTTAACAATCTAGCATTCTGCTCATTCTGGCTTTCATAATGTAGTATATGTTTAATAAAGTCCGTTAGAAGAACGAGTATATACAAACAAGGCACTGTCAAAACCTTTAATCGCAAAAAGTGTTCCCTACATGATTGATACTGAGGAATGCGCACTATGGTTCTAATTGCCCTTTTCTGCATCTTAAACATTTCATCCACGTTATATTTGTAGCTATTTCCCCAGAGTTTTATGCTGTAACGCAATTTGGATTCGACTAAACTATGATAGACCATTTTAAGGTGTTTAGACTGGACTTCATCGCGTAGACTGCGGAGGGCATAGCAAGCAGAGCTTATAGAGTTTCGCAGTGCCTCTATCTCATGCTTCCAGTTTAGTTGGGAGTCTATCTGGATGCCTAAGAATTTGACACTATCTGTCTGTTCTATTTTTATTCCGTTAATACTAACATCCAATACATCAGCCTTATTTGCAGTCGCCGATAGGAGCATAACATTGGTTTTGCTTGTATTTAGCTTTAGTTGGTTTACCCCAAACCACTTACTAAAGGCTCGTAAGGCTGCGCTAACATTACTGTTTAGTTGCACCATGTTGTTGGCCGATATAACGGCATTTGTGTCGTCGGCAAATACAACTAGCTTGGTATTGGGAACAACGTTGCTTATATAGAAAATAAGATCGTTCAGGAATATAATGAAGAATAAAGGACCCAAAATGGATCCTTGGGGCACTCCTCGTGTCACAGTTACTAGTCTGGACTTGACAACCTTCTCAGTACCCCTTGAACCGATCTGAGTTCAATAAACTGTTTCCTGTTTCTCAAGTAGGACTCAAACAGTTTTAGGACCTTGTTTCGGACTCCATAATATTCCAGCTTATTTAAAAGAATCGTATGATCGACCGTGTCGAAAGCAGCGCTCAAGTCAAGGAATAAGCCTGCCACCTTGTTTCTATTATTGATTTCGATCACTGTATCATGAATTAACGTATCAATGGCTTCGCTAGTACCCACGGATTTTTGATAGCCAAATTGTCTACTATTTAATACTTTGTGTAAATTTAGGTGCCTCTGTAGTCGCACTTTCATCAACTTTTCAAAAATCTTTGATATGGTGGGTAGCAAGGAAATGGGCCTATAATTATTCGGGTCACTTTTAACCCCTTTTTGTATATGGGTAACACCTTTGCTAATTTTAACTGATCTGGGAACACACTTTGTTCATAACATTCGTTAAAGAAGTTTGCGAAAGGCACAGCTAGCAGGTCTATATTTTCTTTAATTACCGTGATAGGTATTTCGTCATGGCCCACCGAAGATTTAGGTGCCATTTCTTTTACTAGCCTTGAAACTTCTAGCGGGGTGACACTTTCGTACTCCATGCATTTTTCAATTTTAACTGCATTTTTCTGAAGTAGTTCCGTAGCTGAACTATAGTTTATCGACACGTTATCCTTACTATGGTCGAATATTTTTGAGAAAACGGCTGCCTGATCTTGTGGATTAGTAATTATTCTATCCAATTTAAGTGGTACGCATTCTTTTGATTTTACTTGTGTTTTATTTCTGTGTCTGTTGACTACTTTCCAGATTTCTCTACTTGAGTCACCTGCCCTATTTATTTGAAGCTGTACTGCATTCCTTTTCGCATTTCGTATAACTCTCTTATAGAATGTAAGATACTTATTTCTATAATTTACGATCGCTGAGTCACAGTTTTCCTTATCTATCGTATTCAAGAATCGCTTCATTTTACTCGAGATTCGTATACCCTTAGAAATCCAGACTGCTTTAGGATCTTGTTCTTTTACCAGCTTTTTTTTCTTTTTGAAGCAGGATTTATAGCCATCCACAAATTTCTTAAGAAACGTATTGATTCCCATGTCGTTCCAGTTTTGTTCCAGAATCATTTGCCTAAAGGCCGCTTTGTTTTTGCTGTTTAGCACACGTCGCACTACGGAAATCTTAGGTTTATCTGTTTCCCTTTTCCTAGATTCTAATCTTGTATCACAGAATATACCTGCATGCCCATCAGCTAATTCATTGTGATCAATTTCCATATCTATTATACTCTCAGGGGATAAATTAGATAACACATTGTCAATGCAAGACTCTGAAAAGTTCCTTTTGAAAGTTACATCACTGACAAGTGGTTTAAAATTAAAACAATTCAAAAGTGAAACAAAATCTATTGCTTTTTTGTCACCTTTCAACAAATTTATGTTAAAATCGCCACATATGATGCATTTTTTATTAAAGTAGTGTTCTAACATTTTTTCCAGTTTTTCCATAAATATATCCAGGTTCGTGTCGTTCGGACAGCGATAGCAACAAATAATATAAGCATCTGTTTCACAGTCTCTGACCCCGCACACTTCGAAACATTCAGACTTATAAAGCGATTTACAAAATAACAACTCTTCTGTTTTCCTATCTTTACATGCAAGGATCATGCTTCCACCCCTTTTTTTGTTGGTTCGTACATTATGAGTAGCTAAATTGTAGAGTGACATGTTAAAAAGTGGTGCCGTAGTCTTATTTAAGAAATGTTCAGTAATACATAGATAATGGACTTTATTTTTTCTATTACTTAAGTATATTTCCAACTCATCTTTTTTGTTGCTAATTCCACACATATTTTGATGGAAAATGTTTAGGTTGGTGGAGCTTGAGTTAGTATTAGTTACATTTTTACTAGGATCATTTCGATTTAACTTGTAACTTGAATGTATTCTTACGTGTTGCGTACTACTACATTTTTTTTTAACAACACAGCTATAGGATACATAAATACCAACGAAGTATTATAAAAGAATCGTGTATCTAACAGTGATACACAACAAATACCCATCATTTTTACTACGATCGTGAACTCCGGCGTCATCAAAAATCTGAGTAACTAAACTTACTTCTCGTTAACTCATAACTGCATCGAAAAAATCGAAAGCTAGGTGGACTAAGTAGTTTCATTGTCTACGTATACGATACATGACAGTATCATCGCTATACTGGTAAACCCGTATGCTTCTCAACCTTAGTTTGGTACATACGTTCAACTTCAACTTTTGACCGTAAAATTATTTGTCGTTTTCAAATAATTTTGAGCAAAACACCTTTTCAAGAGAACAAATGTTTTCTACAAGATTACTTTATTCTCATTATTTACATACGAAGCTCATACTTTGTGATTTCGGTTAATCCTCATCTGTTAGAATCTAAAATAAATCCAGTTTTGATAGCAAAACTACACAATATTATTATTGTTCACAGAAAACCAAACACTTTTGGTCATCGTACTAATTGTTGTGAACTATTACTTTCAATATCAACTAACTCGACTCGTGTATATAAATACTCCCGGTGTCTGTTATCACCTGACAGTTCTAGCAACTACTAAATTTTTCACTTTATTTATCACTCACATATTCGTACCGAATATCTCTTTTAATCAATGACGTATAACTTCACTTTGAAAAACGCCCTTATGCATGTGCAAGTCAATAAAATATCACTAGAGACGTTTTACTTGCTCGTAATTTCGATATTTAATTATAAATACTTTTACGTTCGATTAAATCATCAAATAAAAAATGTAAGCACTCGTCACTTAATTTTCGTAACATTCTAAACGTTCTCACAACAAAATCAGACGTACGCTCACGTCAACAAAATCAGAAAATCAGACGTACACTCACGTCATTTAGTTTTCAATTTCCTTGACGTTCGCTTACGTCACTTAATTCTTAACGTCCATGACGTACACTCACGTCACTTGCTTTTCAACATCCATGACGTACGCTCACGTCAACAACAAGTTTAGGACGTACGCTCACGTCACTTGATTCTCAAAATCCATGACGTACGCACATGTCAACAATAATCAAGTTCAAGACGTCCGCTCACGTCACTTGATTCTCAACATCCAAGACGTACACTCACGCCAACAAAAATCAAGTTTAAGACGTACACTCACGTCACTTGCTATTCAACATCCACGACGTACGCTCACGTCACTTGATATTCAAAATCCACGACGTACGCTCACGTCAACAATAATCAAGTTTAAGACGTACGCTCACGTTACTTGATATTCAACATTCACGACGTACGGTCACGACAACAAAAGTCAAGTTTAAGACGTACACTCACGTCACTTGATATTCAACATTCACGACGTACGCTCACGTCAACAAAAGTCAAGTTTAAGACGTACGCTCACGTCACTTGATATTCAAAATCCATGACGTACGCTCACGTCAACAATAATCAAGTTAAGACGTACGCTCACGTCACTTGATATTCAAAATCCACGACGTACGCTCACGTCAACAATAATCAAGTTAAGACGTACGCTCACGTCACTTGATATTCAAAATCCACGACGTACGCTCACGTCAACAATAAACATGTTTAAGACGCACGCCCATGTCACTTGATTCTCAACTTCCTTAACATAACTACTCATGTCACATAATTAAATTCAGCGAATGGACAAACAATCAATCAATCAATCGTTTATTGCAAACTATGGTACATTTGCAGATGTTACAATACTAAAGAGGTCGCATGGCACCCCGGTAGGGCATGACTAATTGAGATACGTTCAAAAATGTAACTACAAAACATCGTCATCCCCAAAACCAGTCGATGCTAGTTTCCACATTTTCTATTATTTCATGAATCACACTTTAATTTCTACCTTTTTCAATTCAATCAAATCATTTTATTGCCAAGTTAAAAATATATTATATTCCCTTGTATTCAATCCAAGAAAATGCGTATATGAAGTTAAATAAACCTCAGTTTAACGAACAACGCTTTTTTTTCATCATTCACAGCACTCAAGTTTCTCAACAATATCTAAATACATAAATATGTGGTACCTACCAAAAATAATAATAAAATTGTGCAATTTTCTAATCCGAAAATGTCAACGAAAACTCACATCTCTGTTCCATAACTAATACACAGAATAAACCCTTTGTTTTTGACTTAACATGTACACTTATGGTCTGTCAACCGGATTATGACTAAAGTATGATATCCCTATGAAACGACCAAAAAGCAACAATTACGTCAAACAGCCGCAGACGCAATAATTATAACCTCAAATTTGCACATTGCTGCAACTTTATTATGCATGCCACGGTATTCATTTTTAGTCATCCTTGACTAACAAAGAAACACAACCGTGTTAGTCTATTTTTCAATAACCATTTCAAGATTTTCTATCAAAACCGCAATTACTAAAAAATCTTATTGTCACAAATTTATAAATAATAAATACGCGGAGTCCGTTGTTATCGGTGGGGCAGTTCTACCCACCTTTTCATTTATAAATTATTTATTATAGTTCCTTGGTAAATTGAAACAAATATGTTCACGGATAAGGTACAATTCAAATTCGAACAATTTAAAACCCAGTGTTGCTAGCCAGCCATTTTTTTAAATTAACCTTTTTTCTGACAGCATTGGGTTGACCGTCTATATAAAAATATTTTAAATTTCTTATGTATCTCATCAAAATAGCCATCATTTTTAGCTCATGGTAACAAAATAAGCTATGATATACAACCGTAATTAAATATTACACAAATTTTCTATTAACGCAGGCGAATTTCCCACAACAAGTTTGTCGTGCGTCGTCAGTCACGTGTTAGGCAACCACTGCAGCCTGTGTGCGCTCGCGACTTTTAAATGAAATCACAACATGAATGCTGCAAAACCCTTTAAGTTTGCAAAATTCACTGAAAAATAATTTAAATTCTCACTAGCTCGTTAACTGTAATAATCACTTAAAACTTTATCTTCATGCTACAATGTCATCCGAGTTTAAATTTTTCATAATCCAAAATGTGTTAATCTACAATTCGTTTACTAAAAAAATTATTTGTAATGACTTTTACAACCGTTAATCAATTATTCGCTTACTAAAACCAACAGGGATTGCACAATAAAATTAAATCTTAAACACAAAATAATACGACGTACTAGTAAATAGCTACCTTATTCACTTTGGAGTTTTAAAACTACCTGCAAGTTCATCACGCACTTAATTTTTAAATAGGTACTTACAAAAATATGGCTTGTAAGTACAATCTCCAGAAAACTTATATCTTGTTATTCACCATAACTCATTGAATGAAGTATGTTATTATTAATGTCAAAATAAATCTCAATTTTCTATTGTGGGTAAGTGGTACGTTAACACTTCTGAAATGTCGAGGTTCACCACTATCCTACTCTAAATATTATCTACACCACAAGGGGTACTCGCAGGTACACTTATCTGCTTGATCTTTTACGATGTGCTCTCTTCGACCACCTCGACCCAAGTGAACGAGCCGGTCGTGTCTCTCTCCCGCCTTGCCATCGTCCCCACCACTTATTGAACCTACCGCCGTGTTGCCATTAGTATAATATTATTTTACCAATAACCCGTGTATTTTTAGGGTAACGTAATAATGTTGCCACACTTCAAATGTATTTTACTGTTATCATAAGTGTAATTTTAAATAAATCATGACACTATGGATGCTAAGCGACGATATACATAGTTAAATCGATAAATACATACTTATATACATAGAAAGCATCCATGACTCAGGAACAAATATCTGTGCTCATCACACACATAGATGCCCTTACCGAGATTCGAACCCAGGACCGCGGCTTAGCAGGCAGGGTCACTACCGCCTAAGCCAGACCGGTTGTCGATTAGAAAGATATATATGTTACAGCTCTCGACGTCACATAACAATGGTATTCATACTCGTAGGCGCAGGGAATGATACACACGACTGCGTATGAAAATGCCCTGAGCTACGCTCCTTTCACTTTTATGAGCAAATTGGTGCTTCCGTACAGATGATTTTTGGCGTTTAGCATAAATTGAATGAATCTGTTTGTCTTCTGGAACATGACTGTGACTGTTCTCAGGCACACACGAAAGGGATCGGGCTACCTGCTGAGATTTGAGTAGATATCCCCAAGCTATAAAAAAAATATAGTCGAAAACAGTATACGGCTACGAATACCACATCATGAAATTACTTCGCTACTGTATCAACTACAAAAACTAGTGGTAAAATGAAATTATAATCTGGGTATGTATAAGTTCTAAAGGACTCAGAAAATGACTCAATCCACACCTTTCATATTCTACTATTTCATCATTCGCTTGCCCTTATCCCAGTCATTTGGGGTCGGCGCAGCTTGTCCTTCTTTCTATACCTCTCTGTCACCCATCATCACATCATTCACTTGTTTCCGTTTCGTATCCTCCTTCACACAGTCCATCCACCTTTTCCTCTCCCGCTTATTTTATTTCTATTACCCCATATTCTACTCTCATATATTTCCTCCAAAATGGCCGAGTATTTTTTTTCTTAATTTTTGTTTTGTACAACCTAGCCAAGAAACTTTAAATGAATACAATGCTTTTACCAGTTTTACCAACTTCATCAGCTTGTATATGACTTTATATTCTCACGGCGAGCACGGACCGTGACTTGTGGACGTGATTTGTAATTACGTAGCATTTCGCAATGCATGCTAATTACAACATTACCTGTGTTTAATGTGATTTCTTTGAGTTTCTTCGTAATTTGGGGTTACGAGTGCATTTGTGCAACTGTGCTTGTGGGGAGAACCGTGGCCATTGTTGACAATGTATTACATTTTGCTGTATCACACTTTCGTTAGCCTTATTTAGTTTCTGATGGGCAAGGTCTCCCCTCGTTGCTTCCAATGAAACCTGTCGTTTGAGTCCAAGTCATCCCACCATCTTGTTTTCGTTCTGCCCGAATTCCGGCCCCATATTTCTTACACTTGCCCTCATAAAAAAGATACATAAATACAATTTGTGTGTGAATAACTAGAACAGGACAATTCTTTCAATGGTGATGATTGCATTGGGTCATTTGCATTCAAGTATTTTACCTATAATTCATAATAACTTCCTCCTTAGGAATCACTTCTTTGTCAAAGAAAAAGTGTGTACCTAGATTGGACGTTAATTTGCACCCAATGTAGGTTCACATTGATCTACATAAATGATTCACTGTTAACAACATAAAAACAACTTCCCATGTGAACAACACAAATTAACCGGCAGGTAATCGTTTCCTACGCAAAAGAAAGCATTTGCCATGGCTACGATAACAAACGCATTGTGTGTTTTATGTTTGTTATAGGAAGTACAACTACCTAGCTTTATGTATTGTTGTACGCTTACTTTAGTGATAATTGTAATTAGGTTTGAGTAACAATGTGTTATTGTTTTTTTTGTGATTTATGCGATTGTTATTTCCTAAATTGCTAATAGCAATTATTAGTCACAATGTATACGACATACAGTGTTTTTATATGAACCTACACATGAAGAAAATACGAAACCTAAAATTAATACTTATTCGATAACTGCTGCAAATGCTACTGTATTTAACTATCATGTGTAGTGTTTTCATTTATAATATGGTTCTTCATAATATTAGACTGTTTAGTTTTAGCACATCAATGATATTTTTTTTACACTGACTTTTTTACTACGTTTAGTTTCTTCTTTCAATGTTGCCGACCCCTGCGCAATCAAATGCTTTTCTTACCTGTAATTTGGAAATCCATTTGCTTAAAAATCATACAAGTTATCGAACCGTGATTTAATCTCCATCTTCACTGGTTCAGAACATTTTCCCTTTGTCGGTTTCGACGCGGCGCGGCCGCCTGATCCGAATAATTGCTAAACACTTTCGAAGCAAATTGCGTCGAGAAAAGTTAATTGATGACATTTCAATGCTGCGTCAGTTTCTTTTTCTTAGTTTTAGGGCCTTTCAGTTACAAATAATTATGATCCGAAATATTTATTCGAGGAAATTGATATTTAAGTAGTTTGTGGTTCCAGTAATTTGAATTGGCATAATAATAATAATAATAAGCCCCCAGGGCAGCTTGTGGCGAGCTGAATGGGAAGTGGCGTCCCTTGGGTCCCATGCCCCCGAGAGTCGGTCAGGCCCCTCCCTCTGGCTTGCCTTCACTGGCCGGCCGGAGTGAACACTGAGCAGGGGCCGCAGGACTCTCACCTCTGGCTTGCCTTAACCGGCCGTCCAGATTGGGGTGCCAGAGCTATATGCTCGCAGGGTGGAAGTGAAATATGCATAAGACGCGAGTTGGCACAGTGGCTGTTTCGTACAGACTGGGTAGAAAGCGGCGCACACCTCTCCACACCCTAAGCCGCTCACGCTATGTTGTCCCCTTGTCGCTCCGTGCGAGCGGCCGTTTTCGGGGACCCATATAGTGAGTTGGCGAGTCACCGCCTGCCTATTTTTTCGTGTTTTTAAAACATATGATCAAGGCAGGTGCCATAGACCTTTCCATAGACCGGTCACTAGCACACTAACATTTCAACCCAATAGCCCAGTATAATTTGTTTCTTTTCATTGCAATAGTTTTACACTAACCGGGGCTTGTCCTTGGGTGCATTCTATAGTGCGGACAGGGACAATCGCCGGCTAGTGTCACATTACTTTAAATTAAACTGTCTTAAAGGGCCTCTGCGCTGTTGGCTTCGGCCCCACGCACGCCTCCCAAAAGTCCGGGACCCCATGGTCCCGAGAACTGGAAAAGACAAACAAATAATAATAATAATAAGCCCGCGGGGGCAGCTTGTGGCGAGCTGACGGTGAGTGGCGACACCGCGGACCCCTATTCCAGAGGGCCCTTTTTTATGGCCCTCGCCTCTGAGCTTGCCTTAACCGGCCGGCCAGAGTGGATTCGCAAGAGCGGGACCTATGCTCCAGGTTGGAAGTGTAAAATGTCATAACGCCGGCGGCCTGCTGAACGGATCACCGGGATCTGGCTATCGCAGTCTCACCTCTCGACAACCTCTTAGCCTCTCTTCAAGTGTTGCTCTGTTGTCGCACCGTGCGTGCGGCCGTTTTGCAGGGCCCACTCAATGAGTTGGCAAGTCACCGCCTGTCTTCTACAATTCCGAGACTAATTGTCACGGCAGGTGTCCGATAGTCTCCTCCCATAGCCCATTAACCAGTCCATCCAATTTGCAAAACAATAGCCTTATGACCTTAGTTCCCATCGCAACACAAAAGTGTTGCACTGCAATAGTCTTTGCACCTGGCGGGGACCATCTTCGGGTGTATCACATTGTGCGCTCGGGGATGGTATCCGCCACGTGTATCCCTTGCCTTTAGATTAAAATGTCTTAAAGGGCCTCTGTGCTGTTGGCTTCGGCCCCACGCATGCCTCCCAAAGGTCCGGGACCCCATGGTCCCGAGATATGGAAAAGACAAACAAATAATAATAATAATAAAATGCTTTAATTGCACACTACAAAAATAAAACATAAATGAAAACGGTTACAAAGTGGTAGGTAACAACAGGCGGTCTTATCGCTAAAACAGCGGTCTCTTACAGACAACCTTCAGATAGTCGAGTGGCGATCGGAGAGAAGTTAACGGGTGGTGCAAAAGAGAGAGACGGAAGAGGAAATTAAATCAAATTGGTATAATATAATACATAAACTACAAATATATATATAAAAAAAAAATGATAAACTACATTTACTAATATATACAAACAATATAAGCATAAATATAAATACATATATACATATATATATGTAAAAATAAGGAAACCATTACAACAACATGAAAGTTCCTATAGGACAGAAAGTTTATGAAGTAGACAAATAATGATCCTTTAGCATCCTTTTGAAAATGGATAATGAAGTTGCACGTCGAATATCAATGGGCAGACCATTCCATAGTCGAACAGCACGAAAACTAAAAGAGTTACAGTAAAATTTAGAAGTGGAAGGAGGTGGGACAAGTAGCAAATACATACTTATTTATACTAAGAAATGTCCAATGTAAAATAACCCTAAACTGCCAAACAATCAAATTCCTCCAACCTTAGGTACCTACAAGGAAAATAATATGCGTTTTGATCAACAGTTTTGTACATTAATATTAAATTTTAATTTTATACCATTTTAAACACATTCTCCGATTGAGAACATTCTCTTTAAGATTAGGATGCCATATATGTTCTCAATAGTTGACGATCGCTTAATCCAATCATTGTCTCATTGAATAGGTCACAGGACTCTTAAAGATACCACAATTGAGTTAATCGGGTTATACCTAACTTACCCCTTTCTTTTTGTTACAGCGGCGTGTATGATCGCGGGGGTGTGCGTGTACCCGGCTGCGTGGGGCGAACCGGCCGTGCAGGAGACCTGCGGACCGACGGCTGACCAGTACAATATAGGTAACTAACTTACTTCACTGGCTCAGCTACTCAAAAAGGATCTTGGCCTCCGATACTAGAGTTCGCCACTGTGCCCTATCCTGCGCCACTTCACGCTAGTCGGCTACACTGAGTGGTATAGCAGGTACATTGCAGCCGAACTTTGAGGGTGTTTTGATTTAGTAACATTTGTTTCAATCCAAGCTCGTCGTCAAGTCTGTTTTTCCGCTGAAGAGGAAATTAACAGAGATAGGTATAGACATAGGAAATGCGCAGGAATTTAACCAACCAATAATATATAATTTGGAACCTAGTACCTAGAGCAGAGCAGCGGAAAAGACAATATTGCATCCTTACTTTTCTGTTCATTTGCGCCTGAGTTACGTGCTTTTCTACCTCTCCTCTGCAATCTGCATAATGCAGAGGCGATACAGAGATAGGGCAAAAGATTTTGAATGGTCAAAAACTCACGACGGTTGGGCCTCTTTAATATACCCCTACCTATACCAAGGTAATGTGCTTTAGATATAGGTAGATTCTATATGTATATATTATGCGTTTTGCCCACCCCTTTTGTAGGTAAATTCTTATTAGATTCTGTAACATTTCAGGTCGCTGCCACATCCGCTGGGCGTACCTCCTCGCTGTGATCGGCTGTCTGGACGGCATCGTGCTAGCAGCCCTCGCCTTCATCCTCGCTACACGCCACGTCAGGCTCCAGCCTGACAGTCCGTACCCGCCACCATCTCTGTATAAAGGTGTGTATTGTGTGTTGTAATACTATTGATCATCCGCTGGTCATATCTCGCTGTGATAGGCTGCCTGGACGGCATCGTGCTAGCAGCCCTCGCCTTCATCCTCGCTACGCGTCACGTCAGGCTCCAGCCTGACAGTCCGTACCCACCTCTATCTCTGTATAAAGGTGTGTATTGTGTGTTGTAATACTATTGATCATCCGCTGGTCATATCTCGCTGTGATAGGCTGCCTGTAGGCCTAGCACATGATGGCCGCGGGAGTATGTCGCCGTGAGATAGATGACACGTCTTTGTCTAATTGTATTAATGACATAAGGACAGGTAGTCTATCTCGCGGCGACATACTCCCGCGGCCATCACGTGCTAGGCCTGCTGGACGGCATTGTGCTCGCAGCCCTCGCCTTCATCCTCGCTACGCGTCACGTCAGGCTCCAGCCTGACAGTCCGTACCTACCTCTATCTCTGTACAGTCAACTGCAGAGAAAAGTAGACCCCCTTGCATAATCTAAGAATGTGTGTGCAAGGGGGTCTACTTTTCTCTGCAGCTGACTGTACAAAGGTGTGTATTGAAATGTAACAAAACGAAACTAAATCTAATGGGACTAAAAATATGTATATCACAGTATTCATTTCATAGTAAGTATATCCGGCACAGGCGGCACAGCACAGTATAATTACCACGAAATACCAGTTTGGGACGAGTCAGGGCCAAGTTCGCGGAGAAATCTTCCCATCGATTAAACGCCGTGAAAATATCATAAACAAGTCATTCAACCCGCCTAGATGAAAGTATCGGAAATGATTACTAGTTGTAATAACATAAGCTACGGTGATATGCATTTTGTTAAGTTTTCTGATGATTTTCTAGTTTTATTCTAAGCCTAGTGGCATCGATTGCAGACGTTTCTGCTAATCAGAAGTTAAAGATTTTCTAGTTTCAATTTATAAGCAAATAAAGAAACCATTAAATACTATCTAACATATTTACCTATTTTGAAACTGTGACCACATCATAATCATCGGTACATCATATCTAAGACATTTACATGGCCAATAGGTATTATAACAGAATAGATAATTAATTCCAGAATAGACGGTCATATAGGGTCATAACATAAGATTGCCCATTGAAATATTTTGTGGTTCTCATGACTAGATGGCGCTAAGGTTTTTTAGTTCGCTTCACATCTTACTTGGAGCAAGGATGTGATTATTATTATTACATTAAGCATATTAAACAAAATTCTTATTTAACAACGAAAATATAAAAATTTTACCTTCCAATAAAATTTGTATTATGTTTCCTGATACGTCGGAGATCTTGATAAGAGAGTGCATCACCTTAGTTGACCGATAGATGCCGCTAGCGTCTATAATGAAGTCGCTCCGTTCTGTTTACCGACTGCCGTGACGTCAGTTCCGTCTCCCCTCCCTGCAAACAGAGGAAATCGCGCGCGCCTCGACCGCCGCCGTCACATTGTTGAGGAGAAGTACCGTCTATGTAATGACGCTGCCAGGAAGACATTACTCAGATCTCCGACGTATCAGGAAACATAATACAAATTTTATTGGAAGGTAAAATTTTTATATTATGTGTTCCGTTCTACGTCGGAGATCTTGATAAGAGATCTGTTTATTATCTCCTGGTGGCGGGTCAGCAGGCGCGCGAGCGTTAGGGCTACGCTTATTGGCTAGGAAAGTAAATAACTTTAAAATAAGAGTAGTTTGAAACGCATATATATTCAATTGACCATAGTAGTCTGTTATGATTAAGCATAATAAAGAGTAAAGAAACATAACCCTAAGGTATAATCATACATTAAATAAATTTGAGAGAGACTTCTCGGTAAGGTTCGCGTCCGATCCGCGGATATCCCGATGGTAGAAGCGTCTAAAGGTAGACTCGTGTTGCCAGTTAGCTTTAGCCAGGATATCGTTAATTGGATACTTTTCTAGCCAATTTAGTGACGATACCGCGGATCGGAAGCTACCCGGTGTAGATTCGATACCGGCGTCTGCTAGGAGACGTTTTAGCCAGCCTCCAATCATCGTGGGCGAGGCGGGCTTGGATGGGGCTCTGGTTGACACGAATAAGTTAGAGCAGAGTCCCCTGACGTTTTCTGTGATTTTTATAAGTTGACGTATCCAGAATACTGGGTTTATATTTTGATCCGGAGCCTCTAAGAGAGTCCAGTTAGACTGTTGGTAAGAACTATTATCTGATTTGGAACCGAATTTCGGACGTAAAGTTATAGAATTAAGGTTATCTGAGAAGTTTTCAGCGCTAATGTGAAGTAGGGTAAGGTCATGGACCCGCCGGCCCGATGCTAGTAGTAATAGAGATGCAGCTCTTCTAGATACGTCATACAAGCTACTTATATTAGGATTAGTTAATTTAAGGTAATTAATCAACTTTCTAGCGTCCCACACTGGGGCACAGTATAAAGCAGTAATAACTCTTCTAACAAACTTCACTCCGCGCGGTGTGTCTAAAACTACTCTCCATATGCACCGAATACATGCGAAACTGGTAAGTATTGGGCTGGACAGTCGGGGCCGCGTTCGCGCGCTGTGTTGACGTGTTGAGTTCGGGAAAAAATGACGTCAGCATTGAAGACATATTTTCGTTACTGTAGTGTTTATGGGTATATGGAGAACAGTTCTCAAAATGCGCAAATGTCAGAATGTTCTTTAGAATTCCTAGACACCCAGAAAAGTAAGTGGTTGTTATATTTTTGCAGTGTTAGGTACATTATTGCTTACGTAAATGGCGTAAAAGTGAGATTTAAAGCTAGAATGACACATTAAAATCAATAAGGATTTATCTGTAACGACATTTAGGTAGATGCTGCGATCTATCTAGCTCGAAAGTTTGGTACCTACTTAAATATTGTGCAAACATCTATTCAAACATTTTATGTAAATACGATTTCGTCAGTATTTAAGAAACAAACACGTACTTGAATCTTTATTAGATAAAAAGGTAGAAAGAGCGTTGGTACTAGCATAGCGCCATACACAGTTACTACGAGTAGGACAGTAGCACAGGTACATCCCTGCGTGACCTTGCGCAGTAGTAACGACCGCGTCGCCGCTGCCGGAGATTAACTACTGATTTATCCTTATACTGTGACTGGGGGTTTGGGAAGCGGTGGTTTTGCTACTGATATAGCTTTTAAAATATTCTTAATTAGAGCGTTAGAGGAAAGCTTAGAGTCCGATAGAGGTTCACACACGGCACTTATCACAGATTTGTGAACGAGTATCGTTCTGTAAGCTAACTTATCTGATAGAAATAGGTGTGCCAGGTATCTCGCTACTTCGCTGGGAGGGGGCGCCTGGCAGTTTATTTTGTTCCTTGAGCACCACAGAGACCATTTCCGCCATATTGGCGTATACGTTTTTACCGTAGAGGCACGCCAGTGGGACATCAGCAAGCTTCTCTCTTGATCCGACCAGCCCTGCGTCACGGTGTCCCACCCGAAATTAGCCAGGCCTCCATGCTCAGGTCGTTGATCTGTGCGGGAGGGCGGTTTGTCGATGTGTCCACTAGGGCCGTCCGGAGGTTGTGGATTTTCAGTGGCCTCGTGACTGCCCTCTTCTTCAGGTCTGGCCTCCAGAACGGTCTCTTCCATTTGGGAGCTATCACGATGAACTGACCTGACGCAGTGTTGAGGTGGTGCAGTACCCGTGGCAGGAGGCTGGGAGGTGGGAAGATCCATGCCAGGTCGTAGTGCCAGTAGCTGCTGAAAGCGTCGTGATAGCAGGCGTTCGAGTCGAGTGAGTCGATTGAGACATACCGTGATACCACGTGGGCGTTCTCGGAGGCGAAGAGGTCGATGGACGGGGTGCCCCAGTGTGCGAAGATTTTCTCTGTGGCTTCTGGGCGCAGGTGCCACTCGGGGGCGCAGTGCCCTCTTGACAGTCCGTCGGCCTCGGGGTTGTACCGGCCTGGCAGGTAGTAGGGGGCCAGTTTCACTTGTAGGTGGTCCGCTAATGTCAGTAGCTTTCGTGTCAGCATTAGGAGAGGAGGGGATCTGGTCCCGCCTTCGTTTTTTATGTAGGCTACAACTGTCCGGTTGTCTGATTGTAGCACGACCCTGGAGTTCCTTAGGTGTTGACTTTCTGATGACAATGCTGCGAAAACTGCGAAAAGCTCTTTGAGGTTGCAGTGCCAAGCCTTCTGTTCGTGGCTCCACTGACCGTTTAACAGCTTTCCGTTGACGACTGCTCCCCACTGGTGATCCGATGCGTCCGTGACAATAAAGTTCGTTGTCCTTACCTCCTCGTGAATGCGGGTTTTTTGGGTCACGTTGTCGATCCACCAATGGAGATCCTGCCGGACTTCCTCTGGAACACGAGGTGGTTGGCGACGTGGGGCTACTCCTAGCTGCCTGAGGTATTGCTGTAGACTGCGACAGTGCAGCCTCCCTCTGTGGACCACGAAGCTCGCGAAGTTGAGGCGGCCCAGGAGGCTTCGTGTCTTCTTTGGTGTGAGTGACTCGGAAGTAAGGCAGTTCCGTAGGTCTTGATGAAGAGAACTTACTTTCTTTACCGGCAGCGATCGAGTGTTGTGACGCGTGTCCCACGTGATGCCCAGGAACTCGATGATCTGTGTGGGACTTGTGACGGATTTTTCGTAGTTTACTTGCCATCCCAAGTTGACGAGGGTCGAGTTGGCGAGTAGTACCTGCTCTGCTAGTGATTTCTTCGATTGGTTTGCGATTAAGAAATCGTCTAGATAGACTACTGTGCGAAGACCACGTGATCTCAGAAAGTGTGCCACCCAATTTGATAGTGTCGCGAATATTTTGGGGGCGACGGAGATTCCAAACGGGAGACATGTCATCTGCATTAGTCGGCCTTGATAGCTTATCCGAAGAAAGCATCTGTGTTGAGTCAGAATAGGCACGTGGTAGTATGCTTGGCTTAGGTCGAATTTCGCTAGCCAGTCTCCGGATTGTAGAAAATTGTGCATATGACAGTGATTGAACAGCCTGAAGCGTGAGGGTCTCAGATACTGGTTGAGAGACTTTAGATTGAAAATAGTTCTTACTTTCCCGTTGTTCTTCCGCAGCAGAAAGAGAGGCGAGATGTAGCTGGGGGTAAGAGGCGCAGGCTCTAGAACTCCTTCTCGTGTCATGGTTTCTATCTCGTCTGTCATTTGAGGTGACTCTGGAGTGCGAAACTTGTGAAGGACGTCCAGCGTAGGTAAGATCAACGGGGGTTTCTTGACAAAGGGGATTCGGACTGATGAAATTAAATCTAGAACGGTTTCCGGGGCTTTTAATTTCTTCCAGTTGCCTCGAAAGTGTTGAAGACAACCGGCTGAAAATTTTCGTGAGTCATCTTCGGCGACGAGTGTCACGGTGTCTTGAGCTGTCTCCTTTCGACCCCTTTTTCTTGGAGCCGGAGTCTCGGGACCCTTTGGCGGCGGCGGGTTTTTTGTCCGATTTTTGCTTATTGGAGGCCTGTCGGCGAAAGGGTTTGTCTTTGGGAGTCGAACCCTGGGCAGGAGAGCGCTGACGAGTGAAGGAGTTATGCGTAGGTTGTTTTCCCACCTTTTCGATGCCGCCGATCTTCTGCACGTAGGCGCTCAGTTTCTCGGGGTTGAAGATGTATTCCGACGTCGGAGGAATCTTGTCTATGTCCTCCTTCACGTATTTATCCTTCATGGAACGGAGTAGGTCAAATCTTCGCTCTGCTATGGCTTCGGCCCGTTTCCCGGAGACTATCTGTAAGATATCGTGAGAGATTACCTTGTAATCTGATTCGTTGTCGAACAGGTCCTTCAGCTTGCAGTAGAGCGCACCGGCAGGCTCTGCTTCCGGTGTGGCGGACCACTCCATTAAGTTTTGCAGGGCTTTGTTGAGCGCTTCGTTTTGTGCGATTATCGCATTGGAAAGTGCGGCAAAGCTTCGTTCCGTTTGTGTCGCACGAGAGCCTCGAGAGGTCGAGGGGCCTTCGAAACGGCGGAGCTCCTCGTTGATCTGCACCTCCGTGAACCCGGGAGAAGCTATATATTTCTTTTGGGTATCCGCATAACGTACCGCATTCCATTCCGGGCAGTCGAGGCGCGATAGAGCGCAGCTCCTGGCGACACGATCCGCTTTCGCCTTAGCGATGGCCGGTTCCTTGATAGATACCGAGAGGTCGGCGATCTGCTCGTGCCGTGCGGCGGGTACCTGCCCGCCCTCGTGCGCGCCGATCGGGATCACGCGGACCGGAAATGCCGGCATCGCAGCACACGGGCCCACGTCGGACAGCAAGGGCGCCGCTGTGGGCAGCGGCGGCGCGGGGGTCGCCGGCGCGGGCGGCGGTACGGTGGGCGCTAGCATATAAATCGGCAGCGGAGGAGCCGCGGACCGAGCTAGGCCGGGCGGTGGCGCCGCCGGGGCGGGCGGCACCGTCGAGGTCGGTGGCGCCCCGTAGGCGGCCGGCGTGGATGCGGCGTCCGCTTCGGTCGCCTGTGCGGCGGGCGGGGGCGGCATCCCTGTAGTGTTCGACTCGCCCACGTGGGTAGCTAAAATATCGTTGAGCTGGCTCACCAATTGGCTCGATAGGAACTCGAACCTCCTTTCCAGTCCCGAAGTCGTCGAGCGGTGCGAGGCGCTACTGGGAGCGTGGCTACGCTCGCGGCCGCGGCCCCGGCGCGCGCGCTCCGGCGACGGCGACGGCGACGCCGAGCGGCCGGCGCGGCGGCTCCGGCTGCGCGCCCGACGATAGTATTCTTCCGGGCTCCCTGAGCGCTGTCGCCGCGAACCGCGCGAAGAACGCGAAGCACGATCCCTCTCCTCGGATGCGGAGCGACTTCCGTTACCGTTCATTATGAAAATGTTTTCACTGTTTAGGAAAAACACGTTTGCAACTAGTGCATTTTCTACTTTAATCTCGAAAACGCAAACACTAGTATAAAAACTGATAATTGGTAACGATTTGAGCAAGTATGGGCAGAGAATTAAGAAAAATTTATAAAAAGTGGGTAGAATCAAAAACACTGATCCGGATATTCCGTTGCGGAATTTTTATAAAAGAGAAATCTTATTTAAAATAAGAAAACAGTGTTCTAAGTTCTGCCCAAAGGAAAAGAAATAATTTCGTAAGTAGAAATTAATTCTCGCGGCCCATACTGCAAGACAAGTAAAGTATACGGACCTTCGGTCAGACGGTCGACGCAACAATGTGACGGCGGCGGTCGAGGCGCGCGCGATTTCCTCTGTTTGCAGGGAGGGGAGACGGAACTGACGTCACGGCAGTCGGTAAACAGAACGGAGCGACTTCATTATAGACGCTAGCGGCATCTATCGGTCAACTAAGGTGATGCACTCTCTTATCAAGATCTCCGACGTAGAACGGAACACATAATACGAATTTAAAATTAATAATATTCATCAAAACAGTTGCACCCTCATTCCTATCACAACTGCCATAACAGCTAAAACGACGTAAACTATGTAATTAAGTACCTATGTTAAATTCTTACTTAACCATAATTATAAACACGGAGACGGGATTAAATCCTTAGCCGGAAACAGCATAAATGCCGCGCATTGTTTTGACGTGTTCGTTACATCACAGTTCCACCCTGATTCCTGTCACGGCACCGGCTCTGAGAGCGAATGGAACTTAAGTTTCAAGCTTCAATTGAAGCCCCGTCCTACTCAACTTAATACAAAGGGCATTTTCATTAACTCACTGTCAGTTTTCTGACGATAAAAATGTTATTTTGTATTAATGACTTACATAAACTTTAAGCGATTGGGGGGTCCCAAATTCTGAAAATGCCCATAATCAACATCATACCTATTAAGCTAGAACTTGCTTTTTTCAAGATTACAATCTAATTTAGTTTATTTTCTATTCTCGACTATCTTGCAACTTGAAATAGTGTCTCAACTCCTTTAATAGGTCTCCTGCGAATATTTCTTTTGGTCGATACTGGCTAAAACCTTATTGCAACTTGTTTGTAGCTTCTCGTACAAATTGCAACGTCGGGTTGTTTTGCAATTCGTCTTCTTCATCAAGCGAAATAATGTATTATACGAGTAGTTTAAGACGATACAGGAGGGGTCAATTCTCCAAACGAACGCTCTCGACTATTTCCTCCCTGGTTTTTGAAGATAGAACATATTGTTCTATCTTCATTTTTCAACACAGATTATTATTATTTTTATCTGTGTCGGACCGTTTTGATTTTTTTGATATTCTTATTTTTAAAGATGCTAGAGCCCATCAAAAATTTCCAAAAACGGCCTTATTGATTATGGCGCAAAAAAGGTGTAGTATTCAAAATTGGTAACAATTAGCCAAAAAAACTAAACGGTTCGACACAGATTATTTCATTCTTATTCAGATTCTCAAATTTTGTTACGATTGATTAAGTTTTGAAGGAGGAAACAGTCGAGAGCGGTCCCTCGATTTTAAATATTTTTTTGGCAATATCTTTTAACTGAGTTGTTCTAAATGGACAATTTTTTTTCGATAAATCTAGTTAATAACACTAGTATATTTAACTTAAATTCCCAAATTGAAAGGGGCCTTTCCATTTTAGAATTTTCGCTCCTGTAGCGTCTTAACAAATAGACATATCTTTATTTTCTACAAATACTAAAAATGACGACTCCTTATTTTCGCTTCGCCATATGTAATAGTTATTTGTTATACAAGGGGGCAAAGTTGTATTTTAACGCCGAGTGTAGAATTGAAAAACGAGCAAGTGAAAGGATTCTATAGTTGAACCACGAGCGAAGCGAGTGGTTCGAGAATAGAATCCTGAACTTGCGAGTTTTTTAACACACGAGAAGTAATAGTACATTGTGCAACAAGGGGAGGAAGTTGAATATTACTAACGAGAGTAAGTTAAATCGCGACGGCTTGCCGGAGCAATTTAAAGACTCGAGTTAGTAATATTCATACTCCCCGAGTTACACACAATGTTTTTCATCACATTCGCAATGTAAAAAATATGTAAATAGATGTAAAAAAGTTAAGTACGGTACAAGAAATTTCATTATTCCCTTGGGAGAACGATTTTTCTATAACTCACGCTCCGCCTGCGTGAAATAGCACATTTAAAGTGCGGGTGTGATGAAAAATATATTTGCACCCGAGTGTAACACAAAACTTTTCCCCTCACTATAGCGAGGAAACTACAACGCAAGAAATGCGTTTATCACTGCTTCCAGTAGTTCCACAGGTGGTAAATCATCTTTATTACTAGATTCACCTACTTTTATCAATTTTAAAGCAGTTAATTTGACTTTATTCAAGGTCAAAGTACTTTACCCACTAGTGGATAAAATGCGTTTTTACCCGCTGGTATTAAAGGACAAAACACGTGTTTCCGAGCTAGTGAGGGGAAAAATAATGTTAGAGTAAAAACACCAGGTCACCACTATTAATTATACAGTTTATTAAACGGAATCTCAAAATACAAGTTCAATGACAAGCTATCTTCAAGTGACGCTCTGAGTCCGTCTGCCGCCATTTTTGACAGCGATGCTAGTGAAGGGGACGTTCGACTAGTGATGTCCTTATACTCGACCATTCTGACCTTGACCTTTCGTCCCGAAAGTCTCTGCTATCCATGCTGCTACTGATGACTGCCGCAGTCAACGCAGCCGAAGCAGGCTGCGCCTCCAACTGGTGGCGGTAGACTTCATCTGTTCATTTGTTCTTTTCTTTTCTGCGGAGTGAACAAGAACTTTGTATACTCCAGCTATACACTCAGGCCCTGGTCCTTTGAAGTGATTAACTCGAGTACCGTTGGAAACGGCCGGTGTAGTTTAAGACTAACTTACACCAAGATATGTAATTGGTCTCATTTTATAGTCGAATCATAGTAATGACATAACTAAACTCAAGATTGCATGACCAGACTAGCCTAGTACAAGTAAGTCAGGTCATTATTTAACAACTCCACAGCCAGTAAGGCTTTAAAACTATTAAGGTGCGATGGTACGAAAAGTACATGTTTTACCGCCATGATCGATACTATATATTAGTCAAATTAATTATGTAAAATAGATGACATCTAGCGGCGGGCAGGTAATTCCTGGTGTACAAAACACCATCTAATATTTGCTTGTAAATAACTTCACCCATCAATACATTTCATTTATTTTCAGGTAAGTATTATGCCATTTATGCCTTAAGTTAAGACTTACGTGAGCGGTGCATTCCAAACTAACCAACCGCTCAATATAATAATGATGATTGGCGTCGTTTAAATAGCAAATACATGGAACAAACTCACAGTTGGCTCCGTCACTGTAGGCTGTGAAGCTCCCCGCACGCACAACAACGCGTACATCAAACTCGTGAGAGGTGAACATGACACACTCCATGCGTGAGCATAGCCGCCTTCTAACACAGCAAGCAGCAAGAAAGCTCTTATTAAAAAGCTCTGTAACATACATGGGAAATACTAAGTTCCTTAAAGTAACGAGAACGTGATAATTTTTCCTTGGAACTAAGCCAGTAGGTGATAGAATCAGTACAACACAACTGTCGTTCAAGTAACATGATAAGGTTACGAGAAATTAATGTACGATTAGCATAGTCGATGCTCTCAATTACAGACCCGGCTTACATAGCCGTAAAATAATTTAGTAATAAACAATGACAATGAAGATATTAGAAAATATTGTCATGTAAGCTTTTTTTTATGAAAATATATTAAGCAGAATACATGGCTGCTCCTTGGCAGGACCTTTAACAACTGCTAATTATTTATCTATCAACATGATAAAATTAATAAAAGGTAATAATCAATGTGTACTAGCCACCAATTTTGCTATAAGACAACAAACATTACCATATCAAAGCTTCATACGCAAGCCACGGTGATACGGCTGCTTTCGAGGCTGGCGGCGCAACGACCGCAGACGTTGGCCCTTCATGACAAGGTTGTCGCGCAGCCTGTAGCATGCACTCTATTGGAAACCGTAATTCCACCAGCAACCTCTGGAAAGTATTAGTGCAAGCAACCCTTTCAAGGTAACCTTGAGATCACTACTCTTTAAGGTCATAAAACATGCTTTTGACAAACAAGGTCTCAAGCTAACCTCTTAAAGATAGACTATATAACACATGATGGTCCGTCTCCAAAGACCTGCATCACAAATACCAGAAACAGAACTAGCCTATTAAGGATAGTCTATATAACACATGATGGTCCGTCTCCAAAGACCTGCATCACAAATACCAGAACAGAACTAACCTCGCAAGGATAGTCTATATAACACATGATGGCCCGTCTCCAAAGACCTGCATCACAAATACCAGAAACAGAACTAACCTCGCAAGGATAGTCTATATAACACATGATGGCCCGTCTCCAAAGACCTGCACCACAAATACCAGAACAGAACTAACCTCGCAAGGATAGTCTATATAACACATGATGGCCCGTCTCCAAAGACCTGCACCACAAATACCAGAACAGAACTAACCTCGCAAGGATAGTCTATATAACACATGATGGCCCGTCTCCAAAGACCTGCACCACAAATACCAGAACAGAACTAACCTCGCAAGGATAGTCTATATAACACATGATGGCCCGTCTCCAAAGACCTGCACCACAAATACCAGAACAGAACTAACCTCGCAAGGATAGTCTATATAACACATGATGGCCCGTCTCCAAAGACCTGCATCACAAATACCAGAAACAGAACTAACCTCGCAAGGATAGTCTATATAACACATGATGGCCCGTCTCCAAAGACCTGCACCACAAATACCAGAAATAGAACTAACCTCACAAGGATAGTCTATATAACACATGATGGTCCGTCTCCAAAGACCTGCATCACAATAATAGGTCTTATGCACATGGTCCGCCTCCTAAGGCCTGCATTGCATAAACAGAACTACTTAAGAAACAATAATCAAAGTGCTAAATGTATAGCAGACATTAAAGTAATCATTATAATTATGACTCACACTTTAAGTGACGGAAATCACTTCATTTTTACTTGTGGATATCACATTAGTTACACTACCATGGATACCACAAGATTCAGGTACAATGTGCTTATATATCAGGAAACCCTGTGAACAGAATATATTATTAACATCATGTAAAGGCAACACAACTCGGTTCTTAATCCGGCGTGTATATATGCAATGGCAACTCGGTTCTTAATTTGAGAGTAATAGCACAAGCACAACTCGGTTCTTAATCCAGCGTGCATATATGTAATGACAACTCAGTTCTTAATCTGAGACTAATAAGGCAAAACACAACTCGGTTCTTAATCCGGCGTGCATATATGTAATGACAACTAATATCTTAATCTGAGATTAATAAGGCAAAACATAACTCGGTTCTTAATCCGGTGTGCATATATGTAATGACAACTCAGTTCTTAATCTGAGACTAATAAGGCAAAACACAACTCGGTTCTTAATCCAGCGTGCATATATGTAATGACAACTCAGTTCTTAATCTGAGACTAATAAGGCAAAACACAACTCGGTTCTTAATCCGGCGTGCATATATGTAATGACAACTAATGTCTTAATCTGAGATTAATAAGGCAAAACATAACTCGGTTCTTAATCCAGCGTGCATATATGTAATGACAACTCAGTTCTTAATCTGAGACTAATAAGGCAAAACACAACTCGGTTCTCAATCCGGCGTGCAACTTGTCTTATTTTTCCCGTGCCCCTAAGGTAACACGCTTACTATATATACCATTATTGAAACACATTCCAGTCAAGCAAGAATAATCATATGGCACTTGGCTTGACTTATCGAGGTTTCACTACATTCAAATAATGTAATATTTTATCTATCATTGTTACTTACCAAATGGTTCTTGACAAAGGTATTTATATATCATCATCAGGCATGGTGCATAAGCTTAATAATTAAACCATCAAGCTTGCCAGACACACTAGAGAGGTGCTCCAGCTGTAGGTATATGTGCAATTTAAAGCACAACATTATCCATATAGCTGCCACCTGCACAACTACATAATTTTGTTAGTTGTGTTAATACTATGCATATGCAAGAATACTTAGTACAGGTGATTGAGTTTTTATAACAAAATATCATTATTTTCGATTCTTGCAAAAGTCACAAAACATGTAAAATATATATATTCTTGTGAAATCAAGAAGCAATAGAAGTGTACAGTTATTTTTATATTTCAAGGAACAGAACATATTAAAAGTAGACAATACTTGTCAACTTCAAACGGTAACCTGTTTGTCATGCTTCGGTTCGGAAACATTCCTTCGCAGTGAAGTGGTTAAAATTATTAGAAGCTCCAATTAAGTTATTTACCTCAGATTATTGCACATCTTTTAAAAACTTAACTGATTGGCATGTTTCAAGCCCAATTCCAAATCAAACTGATTTGTTGTAACAGACAAGTATAGCATGTAGACCGTTAAAGTCCATCGGGTCTATAAATATCAAAATCTCTTACCATTAGCTATGACAAATTTTACCAGTGTCATAAATAGTTCAATAGATATCCAGTTTGGTGTTTCCAGCTTTTAGCAAGATTTAACCTCAGGAACTTCTGGAATCATGCCTTATCAATGCAAGTATTTTCAACTTATGGTCAATATTCACCAGGTTACCGGCAGGCAACTACTGTAATCAATAAATTAATCTGGAAAGGAATGTAATTAAGGAACAAATTATATCACTGATAATGCATTAAATGGACACTGGACTATGTCATGATAATAAATGTTCCAAATGTCTGTCTAGGTAATATATTTGTCTTTGGTTCAATTTAGAACATGATTACATTGATTACATTTCTTGTCAAAAATGTTTGCAATGCTAAACCAGCATTATTATAAACAAAACAGCATCAACAATACACTATACTTCAGTGCTATGCCCTTAATTTTAACACACATTATGGTTTTAACAAGATGCATAATTAACCTCATCAAAATATTATTATTATTTTATCAACATTTTTGATGAATTTGTGCCATGTAATATAGCAACATGTTTCCTCATTTAGAAAAATGCAAGATCATACAGAGTTTATATGCATAAGAATGTCACTAAGACAGATTTCAAAATACAGTCCCCGGAGAAGTGTTAGTGAACTTATAACAAAACACAAACAAGACAAGACAGTTGTCAAAGTTTTCTTATGCTTATTTACTCATCCCTTTATACCAACCTGTAGTGAATTTAAAATGTATTTACTGTCAGTATACTTACATAAGCCAGATGCAATGGTACAATATTATTGAGTAGGATAAATACCTTATTCCATGTCATTCCGGACAAACTTATATTTAATATGACAAATAGGGCAAGATAATGATCATCTCTCTTTGTAGATCATTAAACCCATAAAGTCACCTGTTATAAGGAATCATTTAGGTGTAATTTAGATCTAAGTACTTGTATCTTATACTCTGTTTCACTGTGACACTGTGACAATTGTCAATATACCACAAGTAGGTTCAATATGTATTATGTATTCTGAAACATATCTGGAAGCACAAAAACACAACACACAAGTGAGCTAATTTTTATTCATTACTGCAGCCCCTCTATATATACTGGTAATACTCTTTGCCCGGAGCATTATGTGAATGACAACTTGGATGTGGTTAGCATCTCACCGTCCATGACTTACTGTGGTACTTATTGTGATACATTTTGTGAGTATATAAAAGTATTAGTATCTTCAACATGTACATAACTAAGTTGATCTGAAAGAAAGAAACACAACACAGGCTACTATAGTGGATGTTGATAATTTCAGCCCCAGAGCACTGTGTTTGGATCACTTTTACTTCCGATTTCACACTCATTATGATAAATTATTACTCCAAAGTGTGAATATCTCGTAAACTGCAATGAATCTGAAAGACAACACAAGACACGCCAGCACACTAGGCATGTTCTATCTCTTTGTTGGCACAATTACGGACAGGTATTTGATCATAGCCTTTGCCTTTTACACTTTTAACTGTAGTATATGGTGCTAGTGTCTTTACTCGTCGAATCAGATCGACTGGTGTTAATTAAATACTGTTGGATGACAATGAATGGTTACGAGCGCGGCGCGAGAATGATGACATTGTCAATTTCGGACAAATTTCATAGTACGGGCGTATATGGGTACTTAATATCCCACTTCTGAAACTGTTAGAGTAAAAACACCAGGTCACCACTATTAATTATACAGTTTATTAAACGGAATCTCAAAATACAAGTTCAATGACAAGCTATCTTCAAGTGACGCTCTGAGTCCGTCTGCCGCCATTTTTGACAGCGATGCTAGTGAAGGGGACGTTCGACTAGTGATGTCCTTATAATAATAAGGTAAAACGATAGCTCTGTCACAACACCCACATGCTGAAACGAGTTCCCCGTCCTTCGCTTCGCCACGTACGAAACGCCGGCTGTCTGTCCGTTTGTCTCATGAATTATTTAATATGCTAAACTACTTAACGGCAACACACTGCAAGTTTTGCAATTACTGCTATACCTACATACTCGTGCACTGTTATTTATAGAAATAACTTTGCGTCCGAGATTTTTTATATGGACTACGACTTTAGGAATAAAACTATTGAGATAATTTAATGTGAATTGCCCACCGGTCACAATTAATCCAGGGACTACTTATTTTGACTCGTTTTTTTTATTATTTAGCCTGCGTTAGTGTCCACTGCTGGGCAAAGGTCTCCCCTCTCTTCCTCCACTCGACCCTATTTTGACTCCTATAACGAAATCCTTTAGAAAAAAAAAACAACAGCTCAAGAGAAATGTACGTGTATTGTACAGTCAACCAATTGGAACCCTAGGCCACTGTAGAACTATGTCATAGTGACGTTATAAATCAGGTTGTACGAAATCTCTTACTGCTTGTCATTTTGACATGGTTGTAGAGTGGCCTAGGGTTCCAATTGGTTGACTGTATATAATGTCTCCTACACTTTTGATTGATTTTATAGATGGCGCTCCAAATTGACAAAATTTAGTCAATACCTATATAGATACAACATTTTGAATCTTGTGTCGAAAGATGGCAGTCTAGGCACTGTGACTACACAATTTACTTTGACAGTAATTCTCTATAATTATATTCTATCCTCTTTGGAAACACATTGTGTATGATTCGCATAATTTCATATCTTTGAAAATTAATGGAGCTGTAGGTACATAATGAGGAGGCACTGAGGCACACTTATCCCGCCAGGCGGCGCCTGTGCAAGTGTCTAGGCATGTCACTGTCATTCATATGTGAGAGACAGAAAAAACATATCATCTTCTCGCTCTCACGTATGAACTAATAGGGTGGCGCCATCTGTCATAACCTTTGAGTTGTGCCTCCTCATTAGTTACATGTTTAATTAAAGAATTGTGAATATGTGTGACATTTGCAAAATGGTACATTATGAAACGGTTTTGCATAAATAATGCCAATTGAAAGAAATGAAATGGAAATAGAGCTTATTATAATATGATTGTGTTGTTTATTAAGTATAAATTAAAGACGCTCTCATTTATTGGCATAAACACCCATGCATATTTATAAGATCTTATAAGCTAATTTTGTGAGAGTAGTTATGCAAATAATATAAATATAGCGACGATTGTACCGTTATATATATTAATAATTTGGCCATGTTTAGAAGTTATATGCAGTTTTTCTATTTATAACATGATTTAAATCATTTGGTATTACGGTTGGAAAATCGCTTTTTAGTATACAATGTAGAATGTAGGTACTATACAGCGCCGTAACTAGACAGGCATTGTCTATAGGGCTATGGGGTTTGAAGGTAAGGTATCTCAAGAATCACCATGTCACTCTACCTGTAATTACAGCTGCCCTATTCTAAATTGAATTCTGGCTACGGCCCCGAGGTACTATCCTCATTTTTTCGCTATCCGACCATCCAATTCAAATGGTAAAGGTAAGGTAAGGCTTTATTGTGATAGTCTTACGATGTTATCTTATATCTGCGGGAGCCCTCACCGATACACTTACACCCATTGGGATATTTTGTGTAATTACCCCCTACGATTCAAGATCCTTCAGCTATTCAGGAGCTTCTAAACCATCTCCATGTGTTTGATGATGACGCTCATGTCATAGGTAGCTCTCTAAAGTTCTGTTCCAATGGTTCCAGGTAACCTGCTCCAAAGTTCTTCATTCTTTGTCTCGCGAGGGCGTGACCCGCTTGACATTCGCACAGTAATGTAAAATACCCTATAATGGACGGTGATGCCATTATGGACAAAAAAACTCATTTTTTTAAAAATAAGTGTCTAAAAACTGTCGGCCGTGTACCATAAACAAGAGTCATAGAGCTGCTTAATTTTGAAGTTTCATTTAATTCGGTTATTTCCGAAGGATTTCGCGGCAAGATAAAAGTCATCAGTTCACTGAAAAAAATATCCGAACGAATTCTAATGTTGCAAAGAGAATTGAGTTAATGTATAAAATAATAAAAATATTATGTACTAGCCTTTTCCCGCGGCTTCGCTCGCGTTAGAGAGAGACAAAAAGTAGCCTATGTCACTCTCCATCCCTTCAACTATCTCCACTTAAAAAATCAAGTCAATTCGTCGCTCCGTTTTGCCGTGAAAGACGGACAAACAAACAGACACACACACTTTTCCATTTATAATATTAGTATGGATAATATAATAATAAGACATTCAAGTTTTATCACGCTTAGCGGTAGAATTTTTACATGTATCAGTGAAATATCAAAAATAGGCAAAATTTTATTTTAAACTGTCCATTATTGGGTCCGTTACCTTAGATGTCTTCCTTGAAATGTTAAATAAATGTACTTATAATAGTTATAATCTGTTCCAGGAGAAGTAAACAACGCGTACGTCACCGACGCGGCGTCCGTGGCCTCCCGCAAGTCGCTCGCCCTACAGCCGGTGCTGCTCGTCCCACACGCCCGTGCGAGGGACTTGGACAGCTACTCACATTACTCGCAACGCTCCAAGCATGGATATGCCAACACCATGCATAACTACCAGCTGTAACAGGCCAACAAATCTCTGGCATTCTTTGTAACAATATCTACATGGCCTCATATTCAAGTCATTTGAAGTTTGAAGACCGTCTACTTAATTCCTCATGCGGATGCGTCTAAAATCGTGGGTCCCAACCTCAGCTATGCCATGTAGAGCAAAAACAAAATCGTTCCGGAAAAAAATGCAAAAAGATGACCTAATTTTACGCATCATAGATCCGTGCCTCGGCATACGATGGGTTAAAACCTGTGTGTGTGTAAACAGTTGAGCGACATTTTGGGACAGTTACTATTCGCAACGCTTCAAGCATGGATATTATGCTAAATCTATGTACAATTATCAGCTGTAAATGCCAACTAGGCAACTCTCGGATAAAGTTAAAGTATTGATAAACCAACCTAAAAGCTCAACTATCTAATTACCTTGAGCAATCCGGATCTAATGTAGCCTCACGATGTACCGCAGCGCCACCTAGTTTACGGATAGAAAATGAAAACTTCAAACGTCAACCGTCAGATGGCGCTTTTATATGTTATTTTGTAATTATTTTTTATTGTAGAGAACAGCGAATTTTATAAAAAATACATTATTTTGACATTTTCGTATTTAAGAAATGTATACCTACAACATTCTAATGCCAATAATTGAATTTATTTATGAAAAAACTTGGCGATCAGAGCGCCATCTAGTTTGTCCTGATGGTATTTTATATGGAACATATGGAATTTTAATATTTAATTAATAACAAACTTTGTTCTTGTATGTACCTACTTATTATTTTTAATTTAGTTTTATAAATATTGTGTAGTGATAACTAATAATGTACATATTTTTATAAATACCTAGCAACAATCGGTCTATCGTTGTATAAAAGTACAAAAAGATCCTCCAAAAGAGTTTATTTTTGAATAATTTTGTATTGTTATGAATTGTCTGAGTGTTTTTATAGAACTTTGACATCGATGTACTTAAAAAATAGACAATTTGTTTTGCTTACTCAACTACTTTACCGTCCAATATAAATAATAATTAGTTTTAACGTAACAACGAACTTACAGCGAATGCATTTGGTTCACTGAATGCTTTTTTTATAATGAATATTAATTTAAGCAAATAAAGTAAGATAATTTTATTTTATCGTTTTTTTTTTTCTTCATAATTTATCTAGTCTTGGAGATTATATTTAAAAAAAACGACTAGCCAGTACTTGCCTACCTTACTCTCCTGATTGGTCACTGTGTAATAAAATTATAACCTGCTGCCTGTGGTATTTCCGGACCGATACAACCTTTAAGAAAAGACTATACACCCATCTGGGGGCCGATTTTTGAATCTCACGGCATTCGAATTCAGAAAATTGTCACTCAAAATAGTAGGCAATTTCGGTGACAATTTTCTGAATTCGAACGCCGTGAGATTCAAAAATCGGCCCCCTGGCCGGCAACGCACCTCCAACACTTCTAGTGTTTCGAGTGTTCATATGCGGCATGATCACTTACCATTAGACGACCTGTCTGCCTCCTATCGTATAAAAAAATATGACACCAACATCAAGAGATCCTTGAAACCCTCGATTTTCAAATGAGTTGGTAGCTTATATTATGTAGATAAGACATTCAGATATAACATATTATCGCTTCGTCCGCTGCGTTGGGTCGCCTCACCTTGATCTAGAACCAAAAATAAATCTCGTCCTCTTTAAACAATTATAGAATAGAATAGAATAATAGAATAGAATTCTAAACATTATTCTATTCTAAACAATTATAAATATCTAAATACTAATAACAACACTTTTAAAATAAAACATAACAAATATATTAAAGTATCATTTAATATCGAGCTGCCAGAGAGTGGTCTCCGCAAAACCCCGGTTTTCCAAGCAACTGTTGGGTGGCAGCTGATACGTGGCCAGTCGCTTCAGTCCTGTCCGTTGGGTCAGGCCGTGCCGACCAGGGTCGCCTATTAGGACCTGAAATATTATTAGTAGGTATCAAACAGCTAAATACCTACTTGAAAGTACGTATACAATAGTTCAAAATTTACAAACTTTCTGTACATCGTCACTACTTTAAAAAAAACTTGTATCTTCGTTTGTCAATGAAAAGAAAATTGTAGTAAGTATGTATGGAAGGCATATAGACTTACTGCGTTTTAACTTTGAGGAACAGCGTGAGATACGAGATTTTTTAAAAGTAGTGACGATATGCTGCAACATAGTTATTCAAGACTTCAAGAGGTAGCAATTAGGAAGTGCTACATAAAATGTGAGGAACTCCGAATCGTAGAAAATGTCACCGACAAGTACCGTGTCGCAGAGGTTTGTCGCTGATGAGGTCGGTGGCGCTGGTTGTCAAGGAAACCCCCTGGTTAACCACTGTAAAATACTTACCGTAGTGCCTTTCAGAGTCATTAGCCACTTGAACAGTGTCTCAGCGAACTCTGAATCGTAGAACATGTCGCCGACAAGTACCGTGTCGCAGTGAGGTTTCAGAGGTTTCTCGCCGATAAGGTTGGAGGCGCTGGTTGTCAAGGAAATCCCGTTGAGGGCCGCGTTGATACAGGTGGCTTCTAGGGCATCTGTAGGAAAACATATTGAAATGATTATTGGTGTTGAAGACAATAGAATTCGCGAAATTGTAGACCTTAGTGGCTAAATCTAACGTTATGATGAGAGAATTGAGAGTACAGCTCATAGACTCTCATTATGGGAGGACGGATGACCAGAATTTTGATGTATGGGTCTTGAAAGGATAAAAAGTGTACCTATTTGATCCTAGGCCACTATAGAACTTTTGTACAGTAATCGTCAACGAGACTGACTTCTACGGCTAATGGTAAATAAAGGACGGTGTCAATGAGACAGGGTTCTAGAGATAGGCATAGAATCCAAATTGGCTGACCGTACTAGCCCAAGAACAAGCGAACGCATTGATGTTAATACAACTGAATAGCTATTTTGGACCATCGTTCAACAGGGGATGTAGCTCAGTGGTAGAGCGTTCGCTTTGCATGTGAAAGGCCCCGGGTTCGATCCCCGGCATCTCCAACTTTTTGCTTTTTTTTTCACTTACATACATCGATGTCATTGGCCACTACATTCTTCGCTTTCATTTTTGCTGCTGCTATGGCCCCGGCTCCACATCCACATCCTAGGTCCAAAACTGTTTTATTTTCGACGATTTTAGGATTGTCCAGTATGTATCTGCAAAATGAACAAACGCTTTTCAAAATGGGCATTCAAAAGATAAGTAAATTTTCTGCGTACGAATGTTGCTAATTATTCATAAAGTATAATTTTCAGGATTTGCTTCCAAATGGCATGAATTACAGCGCCATCTATCGAAGTTTGGTAGTTTACAAGTCATCACTAACTAGATGCGTAAGCTAAGGTCAGATTCTATTCGACAGTAGATGGCGCTACAAAAGTTCCGGCTATTCCCTAATAGATGTCATTTATTATTCTTCATAGCATGCAAAATATTCACAACTATTTACATATGTACAAATCTTTACTAAACAATGATATTTCTACCTTTCTAAATGAAACATACCTACTACCAACAATCATTACATTAATATTAAATGATTTTACATAATTAATTAAAAAATAAATAATACAAATATTACATTAAATAAAAAAAAGTCAAAATTACATTACATTAAATACAATTAATTCAAGTCGAAGATACGTTGCATTCAATTGATTATAGGTTAATTAATTCAAAAATCACTTAATTTATAAAATGAGCACTCTCCAAGCCACTGACGCAACGACAATTTATTTATTTACTAATAAATAAATAAATATTTTGAGGCAACTCCCTGTTACCAGGGCAACCATAGTGGCGTTACTCAGCTGTGAGTCGGAAGGTGACATAATCCCAAGGTCGCCCTGCTCGCGGTCAAAACACTTGAAACCTTCAACTTTACACCACGAGTCGCAATCTGAGGGTGATGTTTGATGTTGCAAATCGCAACGGGATGAGGGTATATCATGCAACATGTTTGGTAAATTGTGTAACGAAGAAGACATTCTAATGAAAGCACATAGGTATTATATGTATCTACATTACATAGTCATATGCATATTCTGGAATGCGAAAGACCTTAGGGCCCCTACCGATACCTATAAACGACAGGAGCTGCTACCAAGTGGCCACGATCCTCCATCAGTAGGTAATGAGGGACTGACAAAGATGATTTCGGATACTTCTCCTGTGTTCATAGTTACACCTGTTAAATGAGTCAGGAATGACATAGTTCCCGGGCCGCCGCGCCCCCGGTGGCGGCGGGCAATGCTCGAGGCCGAGACCTTGAACTTCACTCAGCTGCTTGCACAGTAGGGTAATCATAAACAACAGCTGGATTTTACATTTTTTTTAAACAAACCCTTGTGCAAAGGAGAAACCCTTTCTTCTGTCATTTATCGTGGTGAATGTATCGCTGCCGGCGCGGCGCTAGAGAATAGGGTCAAAGTCGTTCCGCTGCCTCGGCCATCCTGCCACGACCATTCAGTACCTAGTCAATTTGACCTTCATGTAGATGATATATGTTAATGATGTATTTGTACAATCTCCTCTACATTTTCAGTTCCTTGCACGCAAAATAAAACTAAAATTAATTTATCGGAAAATTGCCAGTCACAAGTCACAACACAATTCGCGGTTGAGACTAGCTCAGGATCGGGACGTGTCGTAGGTATGTACTTGAAAGTTTGATAAAGGGCTGAAGACGACTTGTGTATCAATTTTTCTTGATCATTCAGACGGCGCTACTGCTCGCTAGTAAGTATTTGTGCCAGCTTGGCCTCGCTCGTGCCAACAGCTTATCTGATTTCGAGGAATTCGTAATTCGGCTGAACATTGGAAATATTAGGTATGGAATATAAATTGTTTTCTTTGCAATTGCATGTAAATTATTAATTATCTTTTGACATGGTAATTTTGTAAGGAAATTAGCAAATATGGCGTGTAGAAGGTCAGGGACATTACCAGAACATCACTCCCAATGCTTTTATAATAATTTACATAGTTTAAAATACCAATTGAAAGCCTGAGGATCGTGGGAAGACAAGTGGATAAGTACCTACTAAACACCTAACTCATACGTTTAACAAAAGAGCTAAGAGTGAAGCCGGTGAAGGTCATTAACATTTAATTTTAAATGAGCACTTCCATATTTTACCTACGTCCGGTGATTATTATGTAAATGAACTTATTGCATAATATCATGCAATTTAAATACATACATAAATAACTATATATAGCTGGTGATAAAAACTCTTCAGATATCTAATCCTGTCTATTTTTAGAAGCAAGTAACCATACAATTACACGTCACAACCAATTTTATTATCTAATTTGTAGTTAGATATGGTGTCACACGCGCGTAGTAGCATCTTCTTCAATAAAACTATCCAACCATTGACTTTATAATCACTTAGGGCGGTTTGGCACTACGACGTCAGATACGTATCCGATCCGAATCCGAACCAAACCCGTGAAAATATGGTCCGTAGTAGCTGTAGAACTATCTCTACGGTAATTTACGCACTAGATAGATAGATAGACTAGAATGACGGAAGGAAAACGGATGATGGAGATCGGAGAATTCTATGGCTACTTACTACTATTTTCACGAGGTTCGGATGAGAAACCGCTCTTATAGATAGTACTTATCTGAAATCTACTTATTTCTCTTTTGAAATCTTCGCATCCAAAAAAATCAAAGCACCGATACCTACCAACATTGATCTGAAACGTTTAAAGAGATCGTCCTCTCGCGTCCTCTAATAAAGAGTTGTTTTCAGCAAGCGCATCGCTTCCAAGAACTTCTATCCCTAGTATGACTCATTCCAGCTCATTCCTGAATTTCAGAATGACTCATACTTACTATCCCTTTCTTTCATTCACCAACACATACCTCTCTTTCGCACTCACTCTGAAAACTTATTACTTTCGCTGTTCCACAATATCCTGAATATTTAGCCCCGTCCCTTTCTTTTGTAGGTGAAAGTCCTTCAGTGACTCATAGGTAGGAATCTAAGTTGAACAGGACATCAAAAATATGTAAACTATTTACAACTTTAAGTCATTGAAATAAGGTGGTATATGTAAATGAAATATTGAGCGTTATATCCTATCTTATCAGTGAAAAGGTTAAAGTTATCTAATCGAGATTTTGCGCAAAACAAATGTTTGATTTGGACGGCAAAATTTTTATTGTCCATTATTATTATTCATAAAAATCGAATTAAATAATAAATTAGACTTAAATATGTAAATACCTACGTTATTTTGTTATTTACTTCATTTAAATTGCAAAAAGGTGGAGCTAAAATTTAATCTAACAAAGTCCTCCTCATCCTGTCCTCTGTTGAGGACAGGAAGAGGAGGAGGTTTTAGCATTAGTTCTCATAATTACAATAGTACATTACATCAGAGGCCGGGAAAATGAGGATTTCCGGCCAAGTGGGTATATACGGCCGAGCGAGCGTGCGAGCGAGGCCGGATAGGGATACGAGGCCGGGAATCCGTTTTCACGCCGAGGCATGTATAGTGCTTTTCTCAAACATACAATGAAATAAAAAAAAATGCTCTAAAGGACAATATTTTATAAAAAAAAGTTACTTTGCAGGCCTAGGCCTAAAAAATAATATGAAATCCCTTTACAGTCCTCTCGAGTTGTTGCGCCCAAAAAGCGATACTTCCCAGCCCATTTTAAGGAACGTAAAGACAATATTTCATTGCATGTTTGAGAAAAAAATATTTTACTAAAATAAAAATAGAAAAGTTTTTCAAGAGCTATCGAACCCCTAAACACATTTAAAAAGAAAAAAATGCAGTAAGTTATAAAAGCATTGATCCCAAACACAGATTACAATAAAAGTCTAAAATACGGAATATATCCTCATACAGGAAATTGTTATCAATTATCATAAAAACAAACAAATAAAACAATATTGGAAATCCTTAACATTATACTAATTCAAAGAAATCCTCGCCAGGCTCGCTCAACCGTTCCGTTATCAATAATTCACAGATAACTTGTAAAACCCAGGTGGATGACTCACTACACAACTCCATTAGAATTTAACCTTTATTCCTTGTAAATATAGCGTCCAATTTCGTTAAAGGGATAACTTTCAAGTTGTATTGAAAGGTCATGAACAGCTAGTTGGAATTTCAACTTTACATTCTTATGAAATGAGTATGAATTAAGTTTGAATGGTATGGTCTCGTGAGATGTGAAGTTTTCTAAGAATTTTCATTCATGGATAAAGTGATTATGGACAGTTTTGTAGCTCCATTCAGTAAGAACCTTTCGATGACAATTGTGTATTTGTGTAATGTATAATCAGATCTAAATCTAGACATTCTACACAAAGTACAGTCGACTTCAAAGAGATCCATTGTTTCACTTTATTGCATTGTAATATAGGTGAAAAAGTGAATACATCTCTTTGTAGTCGACTGTACCTAGGTAGACTACTCATTTTCATAATAATTCCTTTAATTATAATCTAGGTAATCTGTCAAAATAATTACACAGTCATTTGTACCTGCAGTAATTTGTATATGTAACAAATAACAATTGATTAGATGATTAGGAATGTCCAGTAGAATGTAGGGTAAAATAGAGGAGCTGGAGAAGATTAAATGATTAATAATGCTACTTATTAAAAACAAATGAGGGAATGAGGTCAAACTGATACGATACGACATAAGATTATCGAGAGATATAACAGAATAAAAGATTTAAAGAAAATAGGCTATAGGAAGAAGAAAACCGTCAATGATTTAAAGGAGGTCGTCAAAATAAGGAAAACTACATGAAAGTCTGTTTCATCAGCCAAGAGTTCTAACCTTCTCAATTATGATGACATATATAGTTGTTGTTGGCGAGAACTTTCCCATTTACCAATCCTAAACACAGCAGTGTCTCATAACCATACAATTTTTGTGGAAGTTTATGTCATGGGTACTTTACCTATTTACAAGTTGATTTATATCAAGGATAACATTAGTCAACTTATATTTCCTCATCCCTAATCAGATCCAAAATAAGAATCCTCCATAAGTTTCCAAGCTGCGGCCAGACGTCACGAGGCACGCAAGTGGAATCTAAAGTGCGTTACGCGCAGATCCAAGATGGAGGGTCTTGAGGAAACAGGTCGGAAAAACCCGGTGATATGGCTTAACAACGGCAAGTTTATCAGTTAGTAATTGTATGCAATGTATAGATGGCCTAAGAAAAGATGGATGAACTGTGTGGAGAATGATATGAGAGTGAAAGGTAATAATAGTATGGAAATGGCGACTGATAGAGAGGAATGGAAAAAGAAGATCTAAATACTGCGCCGAAACCAAATAATGGGAAAAGGGCAAGTGAATAATGATGTTATACAATGTAAGTTGCCGTGGAGTTTTACAGTAATGCCAGAAGTCGCAATAAATGCAAAAGCATGTCATATCAAAGTAGACTGGTAAGCGCGTAGATATAAAAAGTCCAAGGGGGCTTACTCCAAGGTTAGCTGGAAGAGATCCCTTATAGGGATAAGCTCGCCTTTGCGTCTCTACTCCTACAAATTGTATATAAACTGTTGTACACAATAAAGTGATTACGACTACTACAATTACTACAAAGAAAAGTGCGTTAAAAACAATCTTCTTGCACACTGGCCACACTGCTAAAAGTAAAACTAAGTAGTCTTAATCATAGCTACGAGTACATTTGCACAGGTTTGTATACTTAGGTATTTACTAACATTTGATCTTAGTTCAAATATGGTCCAGATGACATGTCAGATCTGTATGTATGCATAGGTATTTATTATTGTTATTAATGTTATAAATGTTATTATATAAAGTGGAGTCTACAGGTAATTTGCATTTGCATGTAAATGGGGAAGTACCCTCTCGCACTGGAATTTCATTTTCCCACATGAATATTAATGATTTTTAACTGTTGCCAGCCATGCTGGTTTCAGTTTTTATCTTTCAAAGTTATTATAGGAATGGGGGTTCATAAAATTATTTTTGAAATTATTTTATGAACTATGAACGTTACTACATAGGTTCTTATACTTACATAGGTAAAGGCACGTATAAGAATTGTTTTTTTTTATCTACTGTGAGAGAACTTTGGGGGTTTTCTTATTACTCTGCAATTAGGCATAATCTTGGATGCTTAAATTCCACAATAATGCGAGCACCCATGAAATTATCCACTAAGTATTTCTCCATCAATTTCTTAATCATTTACCATATATTTTAAAAACGAAATATAATTAAAATAATATTTAACATCACTTAGCAACCCACGTCAAAGTGCTAATTCAGTATTTTCCAATATCAGATCCCTATTGTCTTGCTTCGTTTCTGTCTGAGTTTTTTCAGAAAGGTCAACATTTTTTGTAATGACTGGCGATAATGAATGCGGGTTTTACCGCTGGTTTAAAAGTAAGTAAATGATTAGTTGAAATGCAGATTTGTCGAACTATCGTACTTCGTTTGTTTTTTAATTTTCGGTGTATTGTCAACCGGAGCTGGGTTTTCACATTCAAAGGGTTACCTTATCTATCTTAAGAATTACAGGTTACAGACGTTTGAAACAGGAAATCCGTGTCATCTAAGATATACTCTTGTTGTCATCGCGCTAAATTGCCTCAAAGTCAAATCTTGTTGTTTATTTAGGGGTTGTGCTATTTAACGTTATAAAACAAATATTTGTTGGGCACTAAAGATAAGAACCTGACTCCGAACAGGTGTTAAAAAAGGTTGTAAGCCTTCTGTCAACATCGAATCGTAATATCTTAATACTACCGCAACTGTCTAGACTATAGACTGTGTAGAAAAAGGATTTGATACTATTCGCAGGACCTACCACGAATACCAACGTTCATGATAATCACAATTAGCAACCAACAAGCAATCAAAGCAACCAACAGTAACTTAGGCTCCTCGGTTACATTTTTAGAGAAAGATGGCTGCAATTTCGGCTTTCGATGCTCGCGGTAGAACCTGTCCACCACATCTCAGCTTTAATTTGAAGATTTGTCCTTGTCTGTTATCCTTATCTATGTGGTTCACAGGCTCGTGCATGTTCTTATCATTGTGAATATTTTAAAAATAATCCTCCGTACTGATATCTGTTGTCACAACAGATATTATCAATATTTGCTATCAGTAAAACTTTCACAATGATTTCAATATTTATGTTATACAGTCTGAGCACAAGATCCTTACGCAATAGTTTTAAAGTTCCCAGGAATGTAAAAAAGCTAAATGACCTTACTTTGCTCCTGGCTGTTGCGTGATCCCAGGATTCTCAGCTCAGGCCAGTAGAATATCCAGAAGATGTGGAATGATAATAAATTCCTCTCCTCTTGCTGTCCACTCTACAGTGAGCATCTCAATGTCATCAGATGTAAAATGGAATTAAATACCTGGCTTTCCTGGCCGTTTCTTGATCCCCAGCCCAGTAGAATCCCCAGATGCGGCCACTCAGGGGTGATCAGACGCAGTTAGAGAAGAGAAGTGGCCAGGACTGACTAACCTGGCAGTAGCCTGGCCCCCAGGCCAATAGAACCCCCAGAAAGGGTCAGGAAAGGGTAGCTCTTCCGCTCTCGCGGTCCATAGAGGGCACTCAGGGGTGATCAGACGCAGCGCCAGCTCCGGAGTAAGGTGCGCACGCGACAAAACCGTGTGCTGCAGGATCAGTGAGGATACTTTACATCGCAACATCTGGAACGAAACAGATAAAATTATTTTAAGAGTAAGCTCACGTTTTATGAGTCTAATGAGTGGTCGACATGTTTCGATCTAATTCTTGAGAATTATCATCACGGAGCTACGTACGTTGTGACACTTGTGACTACACCGGCACTAGCTTAGTCGAAGGTGTGATGATAAAAATCGTAAGAATTGACTGGATCACAAAACACATGTAGAGCACTCAGGTATTCGATTTACAAAAACATTCATGAGTTTTATACGTAGGTAAGTTGGGAAAGAACCTTTAGAATTTTAAGCCAGCGTTAACTATTGTAGATATCTACATATGCCACCAGAAACCTGAAGCTTCTCCAGAACTTCAATGACATCACTTCATCAGCATCTGAATGGCCAATAATTGGATTCAATTAATCATGAACATTATACCACAGTTCAAATCAAAATAAAATGATTTTTGAAATTATGGAGCCGGATCTTAAACTACGCCACGTGTTTTTGTAGACATGGCAGTTGACAAGGCGATAATATGCGCTCATTAAATATAGTATAGTAGAATGTAATTATTATGTAAACATTTAATAAATTACATGTATCTTGTTGTTATTGAAGATTCATGGAGTTCGTGATCCGATAAGGCAGTGGATGTTTTATTGTAAGTATTGTAAGCACTGTAGGTAAGTAGCAATCGCTTGTTATTAGTTTTTTAAAAGGCACTTTTGTATTTTGTTAGCTGGAATCTGAGCTCTAACATGTGCTTTTGACGTTTAATAATTCGTTAATCGATAGTGTAAACTAAACTATAGGTCACCGAAAATGTATGTCGTTTTTGGATTAAGTAAAGCAACCGTTTAGTTACGCTTTACAGGCTCTGTCTTTACAGAGCTACATTTTCGGTCTCGTCATGAAAATGTAGCGTTGTTTAGCGTAGGGATATTAGCAAATGTTGACATGGTATAAATTTATGGGAGCACTAGACACAGACCAATTGTTTATAATGACACTGCTAGTCTATTATTAGGATGCTGAACACGCAAGTCTATTTAGAGGGTTTCTTATTAAAAAAAAAAAAAGATAGAATAGAAGATCAAAATAAGAGTAATAACAGCAGAAAATAAACGGAAATGTACACAGCGTAAGATAATAATGAAAACCTACTTGAAAACTGTTGAAATAATTTAAGTAAATATGACACATATATAATCGTAGATGGGTGTTCAAAGTGTTGTAACACTGATGAATTAAGGGCAACCAAGGAAGAGGCGTATGTGGACCGAGTTGAGGATCAAAATTTACATGAGAATTACTTCTCGTTGGAGCACCAACTAAAGAACGTGTAGACAAATACTTATTTGATGTAGGTAAAGTATAGACCAGTGGCAATTCCTTGGCAAAAACCGGCCTGCGAAAGGATGTTATCCGCCCTTCCACCGATTCTTCAAAATAGTGTGTGATATGGATGGCCACTTGGCCAGAACTGTAGTAGGTAAGAAAGAAAGCATTTTTGGCGTAATCTAACCCTCCTTTGGTTTTTAGCCCTTGGTTCTAAAATTTCTTCAAATTTTAGTCCCCAATGGAAAAAGTTTGCCCAGCACTGATGAAGACCCTATTAATGATGAATTGATGATAGCATCTCGTCATGGAATGATTTTGCGTCGTTCTCAGATGCTGTTGACTCCACTGACGTAAGATCAAGACACACCCTCTTCAATTATTGACTTTGACGCAGCTGCTCTAAAATTAGCAACACTTGAACACTGAACACACACAGGCGTATCCTATTAAGACCACATTATGTACCTGATGCCTAAGTGTGATATGTACCTTGGGTTTTTACGCAGTAAGAAATATGGGGCCGTCCATAAATTACGTCATTCTAAATTAGGGGGGGGGGGTTTGGTCTGCGGATGACGGTAAATGATAGATGGGGGGGGGTGTTTCGAAATTGACGTCATTCTTATTTATTTATTTATAGTTTATTTTTCACGTACAAAAAGATTATTTCTAAAAAGAAATTTCCAGCACACCTAGTAAGTGAGACTGCAAATGTGAGAGGCGGCTAAGGCGCATACAATACTAAAATAACTCATAATAAACATACATAAGTAATGCAACATAGATGTACACAAATACAGTAATAACTACAGATAAAATACTCTAACAATAATATTAATATAATACTAGCTGCCCGCCCCGGCTTCGCCCGTGGTACTTAAATGTATTATACATATAAACATTCTTTAAGAATCAGTCTATCTATTTAAAAAAAACCGCATCAAAATCCGTTGCGTAGTTTTAAAGATCTAAGCATACATAGGGACAGACAGCGAAAGCGACTTTGTTTTATACTATGTATTGATAATAAACACAATACTTAAATAATAACTACAACATTACATAATTAATAAAAGTATATAAATACTATACTTATACTTAAATACATGTCTCATACTAAGGAAAGATAATGTTCTTGTGATATTTTGCAAGTATTTAATGGTATTAATTATTGAACTCATTATTTATTTATTTATTTATTACAAGGTCAAGGCATGTCTACATTATTTTTTTAAACTATAAATAACATCGTACCTATGAAAATAGTTTGTATGCGACACTGTGTTTATTAAACGAAGATTGGCGGCGACTCGGCGAATAAAAGAAATCGGCGCTGTTTAAACAAAGTCGGCTTCCTTTGTCTTTGGCGCGCACCGCCACCGCTGCGGACCTGCGGCCTGCGCTCGCTGTCAGTCTGAGTACAAACGTGAACGATGCAACACGTTTATCCGCGCAGATTTTTGTTTTAATCATATAATACCCTATTTTTCTCAAATCTGCAATGTTTTATTTTGTCAAACTGGTAATGACGTCAATTTTGGGAGAAGGGGGGGGGGGGGTCATTAAGATATGACGATAGGATGATTATAGGGGGGGGGTCTAAAATCTGAAAAAATCGATGACGTAATTTATGGACGGCCCCTATTCCATATCCATGAATAGAAATATTACTACGCTTCTTTTGAGACAGGACAGGGTCCTTTTTGGGGGCTCTGCCAAAAGTTACTTATAAACATTTTTAAAATTTTTTCGAGTTTACGTCGGTGGAAAAAATGGCAAATAGCTAACCTATACATTTATTTCAATTTATTAATTATAATTATTTTATTTGACAATTAAACATAACATAAAAGATTAACATACCATTAAAACTAAAGTTAAATCTAAAAATAAGTAAAAACTACAATTTATTTCAAACGATGAAACGTTCGTTGTGGTCTCCTCTGCTCTGACTTTACTCGCAAAACGGTCTGAATCTTTTCGTATAATATAAAAAGAAATTTGGGAACTATTTATAAGGGGTTAAGGAAAATGGTTCAATTCATAATTAAAATCAATCCTAGCTTTTGTTCCGCACTGTACTGAGACTACTGAGTCTGGGGGCCGATTTTTTAATCTCGGCGATTCGATTTCGTGAAATTTGTTCAATAATATCTCGACTACTAGCGATTTAAATTCTACTAACAGACTCGGAAACGAGTGGTCATTGCCACTAGTTTTAAAATTACTAGGCGTCCTTTTTCAAAAATAGCATTACGTCGTTTTCCACAGACTTTCGAACGGCGAATTCGTGGTCTGGTGATTCTCCTATTTTTCTCCTTCTAGTTATACCTCTCTATCCTGGAAATCGTTTTACGATTTTTCAATAATTTCCTTCCTCTATCTGCAATTTAAAAAAAACGGGTGCCCATTAAATTACTGCTAGCCTTTCTCGAATTTTCACAAGTGGCAATAGCATACTTAATCAAAAAGCTTAAGACGATACAGGAGCGAAAATGCTAAAACGGAAAGGCTCCTTTCAATTTGGGAATTTTAGTTAAATATACTAGTGTTATTACTTAACTAGATTTATCGAAAAAAAATTGTCCATTAAGAACAACTCAGTTAAAAGATATTGCAAAAAAATCCTTAAAATCGAGGTTCCGCTCTTGACTGTTTCCTCCTTCAAAACTTAATCAATCTGAACGAAATTTTAGAATCTGAATAACAATGAAATAGCCTGTGTCGGACCGTTTAGTTTTTTGGCTAATTGTTACCAATCTTGAGTATCACCTTCTTTTGCGCCATAATGAAAAAAGCTGTTTTTGGAAGCTGTCTTTAAAAATAATAAATATATCAAAAAATCAAAACGGTCCGACACAGATAAAAATAATAATAATTTGTGTTGAAAAAATCATTGTTCTATCTTCAAAAACCAGGAAGGAAATAGTCTAGAGCGTTTGTATGGAGAATTGACCCCTCCTGTATCGATAATCAATGCTGAGATATAACAGCGACATTTCCAAGTTTTGCAAGTCCAATGACCTTCTTGCATTGCAATAGATTGAATAAAGTTGTATCATCTACGCACACCCACGCCACGGTTACTTTATAATTGTCCGTGTGACGTACGGTGTAATATTAGCTCGTCTATAAATAGGTAGCTCGTGTTGAAAGACAAAAACATCTTGTATCGTTTTTGCATGTAAGTTTTTTGCGGGTTTGCGCAAAATGAATGGCTGACGTGGTCAGTCTGACCGGATGAAAGGCTTCGGTTTCAAATATATTTAAACAAAATGTAAGCTCCTATACTCTGCGAAGTGACTTGGATCGAGGGCAAACACATTCTGTTGTTGTGAAGATAATCACATGATTTGCGAAAATGTGACTGATATGACATTGGCATTGAGGTACTTATTATAAGATTTATAAGAACTGAAAATACGATGAGATTATACCACATATCTTAATTTTTAACTAACAATTTTAAGCTGGGTGGGTCTAAAAAGTAGGATATCACTATTATCAGTATGAAAATATAATATAACCAAACTACCAAGGAAATCCTCGCCAAAACACGCATGGACTTTTTCTACTACACGAAATGACTCACCCACCGATTCCAACTCCAGCATTACCCATATCAATGTCTCTTTCGCACTTCCCATTACAGAACGAGACAGAAGAACTGTCGAATAAAATAATCGACAATCGTGTACTACGTCGCGTGCGACCCACAAGTTCATTGACATGGCCGTTAGTGAGTCAGCTGCTACTGATAGGATGGCAGGAAACACTTTAGACTTTGCCACGATGAAATAGGATTCAGAATTGAAGGTAGTAACACTAGTAACTGTAAATCAGTGTTGTGATTGTGTTAATGAAGATGATTCGCAATTTGATTCGTGCCACTTCTGGAATTTAAGGTGCTAAACTTCTTAAATGAAGTGCTAATCAATACTTCTGCAATTCATGTTTCTAAGCAGACATACTACAGGTTCTCTGATAAGAACAGTTTGGATGATTCAAAGTGTTCTTTTTGTTTGCTAAAATAAATATCTTCTTAGCTTCTAGTCTAGACGCTTGGGGTATGCCCTCGTTTGCCACACCATGCCAAAATTGTCAAAAGGACCAGAAATGTACACCCTACATAGAATCGAATAAAATAAAATATGATAGATAGATAGATTTCTTTATTTCACAATAAAAATTACATTATGAATTTGCTACATGTCAAAATTTTGTTTATCTTCTCATCATGATCGTCAAAAATTACATAATAAATTCTAAATCTAAATTCTAAAAATAAATGTATAATAAATGTAAGTAAATAATCATAACCAAATACATTAGCAACTGTAGAATTCTAGATAGAGACGTACGTAATTAGGCCCATTACTGTATTATAAAAATAATCAGGCCAGGACAATATCCAACGCGGCATCGCCCCTGTCGTCGCCCCCTTTCAAAGATAAAGCCAATACGCAGTTCTGCTGGATTTTACGTAGAAAATTATCATGTACAGTTCTACATATTCATAAACGAGTACTGTTGTTGACATAATAAGAGCTATACATAAAAGTAACAAAAATACTATGAAAAAGGGGTGTAATGTAATTGTGGGGGCGTCCATTAATCGCGTCATACTGCATAGGGGAGGGAGGGGGTCATGAAAAAATCACCAAATATCACCATGGGGGGTGGGGGGGTTAGGAACATATCACGTGTATTTTTTTTGTTACACTAACGTAAAGAAAAAACATATTTCTGAGCTATTTTTATATCAACTTTTACAGTCAGAACTTGCGTTGTGCAGTGCAAAGAGAAAAGAATAGAATAGAATATAATTTATTCGTGAACACAGTCAAGATTAATTACACATTACAACACAAACATAAAGGAATGAAGTGCCACGAAATGGCCTCATCTCAGCGTGTTGCTGGTGACTTCCAGCGCTGATTTTCCGATGAGACCATCAAGTGAGAAAAAAAGAGCTGTGTGCAGTCGGTTATTTTTAATTCTCAAAGATTTTTTTAGTTTGCCCTCATCACGTGTACACGGACAGTCGGTTATAGACGGTCAACCTAATCATGGCACTGTAAAAAGGCGGCAAATTTGACAAATGTGAGCTCACCGGCCAACTGTCTTAAAAAAACGCATGCCTTCCTAAACCTTGACTTTGGCGGAATCATAGACGAGCCATAACACTTAAAAACCAGCTAAGTGTGAGTTGGACTCGTGTTGCAAGGGTTCCTTACATCACAAGAAGAGCTTAAGCGCCTTCTTATTTCCTTTACGAGCGATTATTTTCGAAAATATTATTATTATCAAAAAACGATTGTAGTAAACCCTTATTCATTTTTAAATACTTATCCAACAATATATCACATGTTGGGGTTGGAATGAAAAAAAATCAGTCCCCACTTTACCTGTAGGGGGGGGGGGTACCCTAACAAAACATTTCTTTCCACTTTTTATTTAACCACTTTGTTGGCGTGATTGATATACATATTGGTACCAAATTTCAGCTTTCTAGTGCTAACGGTCACAGATTACCCGCGGACGGACGGACGGACGGACAGACAGACAGACAGACATGGCGAAACTATAAGGGTTCCTAGTTGACTACGGAACCTTAAAAAGACGAAACAAAAATGAATGTACATGTAATATTCTAACGCACTCAACACTTTCAAAAGATTACTCCTTGCAGCCCCAAGTGAGTGAAATTCGTAATTCGTAATTTAAATTTTAATTTAGGCTTGACTATATATTTCTAATAGGTTTTCTTGTAATCTATACATTAAAGGCTATATCGGGTAGTTTTTTGAAAATTTTATGCTAATTAGTTTTGGAGATAAGGGAATGGTCATTTTTGCCTGTTTTCTTAAATTACTTGACTAAAAATTATTAAAAACATATATTTTTGAAATACGTAAAAGGGCCATTTTTTTCAAAGTTGTCCACCCCACTTTTTTTGTAACATGGGTATTTTTTACGCGATTCATATTCAGAATCGCGAGGTCTTTTGATCGTGATAGGAGAAAAAAATGTCCCAAGATTTCCATATTTTTTTAGACCTTCCATTCCGTTACCGCCATACAAAATGTATGAAAAAATGGTAACGGAATAGAGTAAAACCTTGGGACACTTTTTTACTCCTATTAGGATTGAAAGAGCTCGCGATTCTGAGTGGAAAGCACATGAAAAAATCCAAATAAAAAAAAGTGGGGCCCAATTAACGCTCTTTCATTTGATATGTAACACGCTAAAAAACTATTTCAAAAAACTTTGATTTCTAATTTTCACTTTTACCCCCCAAAAGTGGCCCCTATAGTTGCTTTTTTATTTTATTTAAATTACATGCCCGTCTTTGGGTCACAATCACAAGTTTACATATGTGTGCCAAACAAGTTAATCGGTTCAGTTGTTTCGGTTCAGTGGTTTCCTTTTGAGGTACGGAACCTTAAAAATGAGGGGGCAAAGGTTTAATTCTCATAGACAATTTGAATTTCGCGCCAAGATTTGGTTGATTCGTGGGTTGGAAAAAAGTCTACTTAAGGTGCCAAAAAATTACACGTCATATTGGCCAGGGGGGGAGGGGGTCCTGAAAATATCACCAAAGATCACCATGGGGGAGGGGGGGGTCTAAAATAAGCCAAAAACGTATGACGCGATTAATGGACGCCCCCTGTAATGTGTATGGTAGGTGTTTTTATCTACTTGTAATACTGGTAAATGGTATGATATGAAAGAGAAATATAAGGGAGCACATACACTCTCTGACTTCTCTTTCTGCACAGAAATTGACTTCAATGCTGAATTTCTGACACGGTTCATTAAAACAAGTTAAACGCCCCTACAGATAAAAATTAAAACGTAGTTTGTCGATATGTTATCACATTATCATTGTTATCAGATCAGCTCGTGCTACAGTCCCAAGCTGCATATTTGAAAAGATCAATACAACGTTGATATTGAGCAAATGAGTATGAATCTACCTTTAGCGGGCCTTTTGCCGTGCTCATGTCTTACCAGCTTAACCACATACTACTATATTATAGCTAACGACACTTACAAATCTTACAATGTGTGTCCGAGTATACAAAGAGCATGTTGAACTTTGGAGTGTACAATTTACGCATTGAGTTAGGATAGCGTCCGCGTGGATGGCGGTGGCTGGCACGGCGGGATGATAACACGGAAAAACCGAGAGGCGGCGGATACTATCAGTTGACAGGAGTAGCTCCACAGAGTTTAGGGACAAAAATATGAACAAATACATTCATACTCGTAAGTAAAAGCTAAGACTGACGTAGTGTCTTAGCTTGATGGGTGGTAGCCGACCCCAAGTAATTGGGATAAGGGCAAGCAACCAGTAATCGTTCATATGCGCATTGTAATATGCCTACTTGAAAAATAAATATTTCATTTTCATTTTCATTTTCAGTAATCAGTAATTCTTTATTGCTATCATAGGTACATAAGTTGGTACATTTCAGTAGGTATAGCACAGCTATGAACCCTGTAAGGGCACTGCAAATAACTGATGACTCAAGAGAGTATAGGGAACATGAGGCTGGAATCAGAATATCTAATTTTACGTATTATGTTAGGATAGAGACGGCGGTGGCTGGCACGGCGGGTAGATAACACAGGGAATACCGAGAGGCGGATACTATCAGACCACACGAGTAAAGTCCACGAAGTTTAGGGGCAAAATTATGAACAAATGGGTCCACAAGTAGAAGCTGAGACCGATGTAGTGTCTCGTGGTCTGGTCGGATAATCAAGCGAATATAATAATCAGTTGATTATGGTATATTTAACCATAATCAACAGCAGGCTTCGCATTAAAATGGTAAATGTCGTTAAGGCCAGCCCGGAATGTGCACTAGCAGGGTCAACGGAGTAGACGCGATAGATGTCACGAGGTCGTGAGGTTGTCAAAAGATACAGACAAATTCCAAATTCCCAACTTTATAAGAGAGACAGTCGAGACAGACCAAAAAGGAGATGGCGGAATGACCTGGACGCGTTCTACCCAAATTGGTGGGAAAACACCTACAGCAGGGTCGAGTGGAACAAAACGAGGGGAGTCATTAAAAGAGGCTAATAAAAAAAATGAGAGGACTAGAAACTAGGAGCTTTGACCAATGTGGCGTCTGGCGGTATTAGTAACTGATAATGAAGCGAAGGTTAACGTCCTTAACGGTAGTTGAGGCCAGCGCGGAGTGAGCATGTCAGGATAACTGGGTCAAGGTTGCGTTACGCGAATGGACGCGATGGACGTCACCAGCTCACGTGAGGTTCCCAACCTTGATGAGAGAGACTGCAAGATATCGATGCTCCCAATCCCAACCATTACTGCAATAACAATACCATGTGCTTTTCACAGTCCTATCCGCGTCACTAGTTAAAATGTTTTCAGGTTATTATTCAAGTACTTAGTCGCTGGTTGAAATCAGGATTTGGTTTGGACTGCGACGACCTGCTGACCAACTTCGAACATGCTTCTCAAATATTACTTTAAATCCTATTCGGCGTATGTAAATAGCAGCTATACGTTTCTCTGATAGCATTTTGATAAGTTGCACCAGCCCTTTCCACTAGATATAACTATAACAGCAGGATAATTCTTTATTTGCATCTCTTATCGTCGCACTCGCAGTCGATTTCGCAACAATTGTTATCATTTAGCGCCGACTGGACAAGTGGCATTGCAATCCTCTCAACTGATCAATGGTAGACTTTATGCCTTCGGCAATCAGGTTTTCATTGTAATAACAAAGTGGGAACAAACACATGCAACTCATCGTGATTCACCGCGTATCTAAATCCTCGGCAAATCAGCTGTCGCAATGTGTTCGGACGTGTCCTCATCCTTTGGACTTTAGAATGTTTTTATAACGCATTAACCTTCTATAATAATATTGGTAATCGGAGTTTAACCTTTTTGCTTTCTACAAACAAAACAAAGTCCAAGAACAACAGCAACTCAGTATTTTAGAAGAATGGATGAATATGAAGAAATACTGACGTCAAACACAGATATCAAATGTTTTATTCATAAATATTGTTTAATTAATTAACATTTGAATCCAATTAGGATGCCGTCAAATTATAAAGAAAATCGTCAATACTTACAGAACGAAGTACGCTATAAAGTGGAAATCTGACAAAAGCTTTAAAATCTTTATATAGATATTATGTTACCTTCTTTGGCTTCTATAAATAGGTAAAGTATATACAGTGTATGTTAAGGCACTTACGCCATTTACCTATAAGTATTAATTCGAGGTTCGCTTTAATTAGTCTAAAACGATTGCCGTTTTTGACGTAATTCCCGGGACTTTCTCAGGATGACAAGAGATTGACTGCCGGCATGAGTCACTGTAATCCACCGGGCACTGGGACGATTCCCAGTAGCGGAATTGCTTTATCTCCGTAGAGTATGTAATGTCTGTAACTCTGTATCCTGTCGCTAAACCGCTGTTGTCGGTTGTGTATGACAAACAGCGTTCAATTACTAATTGGTGGATTTTCCGAATCCTTTTGTTTTAAGTTGTTTGTTACTTTGACTGCAATAATTGAATGTTTTAAAGCTAAGTCCTTAGTGTAAGGTACCTACACTCATACACTGTACTTACTCGTTTTTCAACAGCAGTTTCAAGAACATACGGCAAATAAACATAAGCAAACAGTTTTAAGTGAAAAACTTTCATTTGCTGAATTCTGTTAACAATTCCCAAGAACATGTCGGTTTTTAATATGAATGATTAACATTGAATCATGATGTACCTACGTTATCCCTGTTCGTTGCTTTCAATTGTTCATATGTAATGTTGTAAGATATACTACATACATAACATGTGTAGAATGAGGTCAAAAACGGGACTGCGTATCGAGTTCGGTCTACTTGGACTGTGTAATATGCTGAAGTGTGTCGAGTAGCGGGACTAGCGTCGATTACAGTAACCTTATTGTAATTACACTCAATTTCGACTGAAAACTGTGTTAGTCCAAACAGAACGCATGAATTCACTAATGGTGGTCCAACGAATGGGCTATCAATTTCATAACTGGATATATGCTGAATCAGGCTCGACTTTGTTAGACAATTTATTGATCCATCCATTTATCCCAGCCCTTATTTTTCTATTTTAGCTGCTTTTTCTTTTACATTAACCGTCTCGTGTTTGACATGTAAAGTGATAATTGTTACAGGTTATCTCATCGCCAAAACAATTGAAAATTGAAAAAAAGAAAAGGAATATAAATATAAGCCAGGCCATATATAATTTTCATTGTTATCATTATCAGATTCAAACTACTAAAATGCCATTGTCCCATAATAATGGGGACTCCCGTTCGGTTGGGGTTCCCCAACAGGACTATTGTCTGTTGCTACTACCCTTGACACAAAAGCTATAAGTACGACTTTAGTCTTCCGCTGTAAGAGTGAGTCACATTGCTGAATTTTTTGATGGATTGTATTGACGTAACAATAACATTCTTTACAAAAAAGGATAACAGAAATTAAGCCTGTCGAAGACTACTATAGTTTTTGGATGATTAAAAATAACTAATCTCTCGATCTTTAGGGCCTGGCCACATGGGCGCGTTGCGGCGACGCACCGCAAAAATTCTGCGTTGCGGCGCCGCGACGCCAGTTTTCGCGGCAGGAAATCTGCGGCGCGGCACCGCGACGCAAGAACTCGCGGTGCGTCGACGCACCGCAAAAACTGGCGGCGCGGCACCGCAACGCAGAATTTTTGCGGCGCGTCGCCGCGCCGCCAAAACTCGCGTTGCGTCGCCGCGTCTCAATAACAAATGCACGGTTCAGAACTTCACGATCAGTCTTTATCCAGACATGGATCAACATAGTATATTTCAAAAATGTTATAATTCTCACTATAACATAAAATCATTTATTAAAAAAAACCGGTCTAGTGCGAGTCGGACTCGCTCACCGAGGGTTCCGTACAAACTTTCAATAGTTGAATCATCAAAATGTTATTCATAGAACTCTACAGATTTGACTGAATTCCTCAAGACTCAATTTCCCACATAACAAGTAATATTTTAATATACAATTTGTATGTCTTTCCCATCACGGAACAATGGTATTCCGGACCTTTGGGAGGCGTGCGCGGGGCCGAAGCCAACACGTAGAGGCCCTTTCGACACTTTAATGAAATGTAAGGGGTACACCGAGCGGATGTTGCCCTTGCCCGTATCATGGGACACACGCAGAGGCAACACCCGCCAGGGTGTAAGGACTATTTGAGAGTTAATGGAATCTAAAATGAACTGGTCTATTTTGATGAAAGTGATGGACTAAATACTGGGCTATGGATAAAAAACCGGACGCCTGCCTAATAAAACGGTGTCCAATTTTATTTCCGGCAGACGGTGACTCGTCCCCACAAGATGGGCCCCCACAAAAAGCGACATCCAAGATGGCTCAAGGGCAACACCGGTGTGAGAACTCAAGGGTGTCGAGAGGTGTACACCGCTTTCTGCCCAGTGGCTGTTAAGCCACTGCACCAACTCGCGTCTTATGCAAATTTTCACTTCCACCCCTGGGGCATATAGCCCTAACGACTCCACTCTGGACGGCCAGCCAAGGCAAGCCAGAGGTAGAGAGTACTGTCCCACCCACCCGCCTTACGGGTAACAGAACTCCCCAGGAGCACTCGGGTACGTGGGGTCGCTGTTCCCCAACAGCTCGCCACAAGCTGCCCTGCGTTGACTGATTGCACTGGTAAAACCAATGGGCGATGGGGTCGTCACATCCCTACGCCTATACAATTTTATTGTTAGACAACATCCAAATAAAATCAAGACTATTCGACTTCAATAGTTTACGACTTGCGACATGTCGCAAGGACGCTCCTGAACCGACCTCATTATATCAGGAAAAACGCGATGTTTTTGAATTTTATTGTTATTTTGTTAAAAAATACAGGTACAATAAACAGCTGTAAGGTGTTGAGGTTGAAAATGTAAATCTGAAAGGTTTTTTTATAAATTAAAAAAAAGTTTTTAAGGTACGTGTACGATTTTATTTTTCCTGTAATATTCGTTATAATAGCCATGTTCGGTCAAAACTTCATAAATTTATGTAGGTAAACTTCAGAGATAAGGGGGCGGTATTTTTTTTTTAATTTTCCTTCACAATTCTGTTTTTTTCCATAACAAAAAATTATAAAAATAGTTTTGATATGTACAATTTGTGCTCTTTTTAACGATACCCCACTTGACCTAGTTACTTGACATATACAATTTGCCCCCCTTTCATATTGGCCATTTTGTATAGTTAATATTCATAAATAAAAAAAAGAATCCTTTGATTTTGTAAAGGTTAACAATGTTCATAACTATTCCAAAGTACAAGTTGATAGCATAAGTAGTTCTCGAGATATTTAGAAATGTGACAGACGGACAGAGTCGCACCATAAGGGTTCGTTTTGTACCTTTTTGGTACCGAACCCTAAGAATGATTGAAAATGTTAGTCTAAAGTAGTCTAAACTTTGACAATTACTTATACAGGTTGTATTTTGATAGAGTATCAGTAAAGTAGAAGACCATTTTAAATTTATGAAAAATGGCGTTTACCTACATATTTTTGGAAAAACATACAGGATGCGAGAAAAAGGTAATTTTTCATAAACTTTTTTTTGACGCCAATCGATCCAATTTCTATCAAGGATCAAAAGCTTGTATGAGACCAAAATAAGATTTCTAGCTAGAAAATCCACAAATCGAAAAAACGATCCCCATACAATTTGTATGAATTTTTTTTTTATATTTTCATATAAAATTTAATGCCCAACGATTCCATTCTTATTCAGTAGGTATCAATAGTTTCCTAGATGTCAACTTACGATAATGTATTAAAAGCCACAAATAAAAAAAAACATATATTCACTATGAAAAAAGGATTTTTTGCGTTGCGTCGCCGTAAAAATTCAACAAATACACGGTCACAAATTATGACTCTGTTTCCGTTCTGTTCAAATTAACCTTGTTTTCGTTTATATTTGATTTCCATGTATTTTCAGTAGGTCGATGAGTAGATTCAAATAATGAAATAAAAAAAATATAGGTATACACCGTGTTTTTTTGTTTTCCGTTTAATTCGACACGTCGTTAGGTTCATTATCAGGAACCACCCTGTATATCGCTTATTGTTAAAATCGAAAAATAGTTTTCTTTTCGTCAATACATATTTAATGGATTAGTTAGTGTTAGAGGACCTTCATCATAACATTAAAGTCATTTTAACTTCTGATTAGCAGAAACGTCTGCAATCGATGCCGTTAGGCTTAGAATAAATTTAAAAGTGGAAAATGTGGACATCGCGCATGTCAAAACAAATAACATTAAGAAGTGGTAAGGGATGCCGCACACGTGTTCAGTAATTAAATTATTATTTTTAATAATTCGATAACCGTAAGAGTTAAAAGGTTAATGAATCTTCCCTTAAAGTTAACGGAATTCAATAAAAACAGGGTGTATATTTTTTACGTATTGGGAGTCAATCTGTGTGACCTGTGTTAGAAATTAAGAATGTCCTATTAATATAAGTAATTATCATAAAAAATCATTTCGTTAACAGTGTGGGTGAGCGATTCATAGAGATCTGATGACTTTCGGTGCTGTTTTTTTAGTACTTTATAGATCAGTCTTTTTCCTAAAATCTAGCCAATTTAAAAAAAAAAACATTCCGGTGGTGGAGGTTTCATTAGAACCTTATAGTTTGTAAGAAATCTGCCATTTTAAAATCACCAAAATTATGTAATCAATTTGCCCCACCGAATTAATTTTTTTACATATTATTCCATATAATTTTCAAATTTATATGTAACTTATTGAAATTGATCATGGATATATATATTATTCAATTCTTTACTGTTTTTAATTTTATTCTATGATTGATGAGATTATGTAAAAAGGCTCTTAATAGCGCAATTTTACTAAATTATACATGGAAATATAGGTTCTTTAAAAAAAACAGTTTGGCTAGTGTCGTTCTTATCGATATTAAAATTATTATTACACCGTAGATTTAAGGTGAACCCAGACGGTATAATCAAATTGGCAATTTGATCTTTTAATCAATATACCAACTTTTTCTATGATTTTCGACAAATCAAAAGGTCCCCTAATTAGATATAAAATGTTAATTTCAAACCAGCAACAATGTAAATGAAATTTATATATTTATTATGATATATTAATTGAATCTTTACAAATGAATTATTACAATTATTGTGTTACAGCCGAAAGATGAAAAGATTGTGTAAATCACATAATAAAAACCGATTAAAAAATGTTCCAACTCGACCATTTAGTGGACAATGTCTAAATCGTTTTATTATAAATGTAACTGATGATGATGATGATGATGATGACGAAATAACGGAGCCTGGGAATGAATAATATTTTATAATATGACTTATTGTCGGACAACATTTTTTTTTTTACTTACTGGTTCGGATACCTTTTTATGCTATAAAACTAGCAGGTAAAAACGCATTTTATCCATCCACTACCTCGAAAACCGAACAAACCAAAACCCTTTATTTTAAAGTAACATATGTATTTTTTATTTAAACTAGTCTGTTGTTTGTACTTTACAACTTGTCGATATATTGTTATCGACATAATATACCCTTCACTATTTTTATTTCACTGTTCCTGGTAACATTTCATCAGTGAGTCATTTGTCAATTTAGTCCGCAGGATTGTGAATTTTAGTTTTTAGTCGTTTTTGAGCAGTGATTTTTGTACTTATACATAATATTGCTTAATTCGCTTACAAACAGTTCTATGTTTTTACTAAGTATATCTTACTCTTTAAGTATAAAATCCTAGAAAATAATGCACAATAAACCAGTTTCCAACATGGCAATCGAAGTCGGTGGTCACTTTTGTTGATATCGGTGGTAAAAAATAAAAAATCCATCGAAACTACGGCAATTAAGGCTGCTTTCAAGAAAAACGTCAATGTAAAATTATAGTTTTAGTCGGTAATTAATTCAAGTTTCAATTAGAGATTCTTATTATGTTGATTCTTATAAGACTGGATTTTTTAAAACTGACTCACTATTCTCACTAAATTAATTGTGAATTTTTATCTGATGCACGTTTAGGAAAACCCCGCGTATAGCGCTGAATTAGTCGATCTTATTTGTAAAATTTGCAAAATTTTGAATACTGGAACTGGTAAATTTATAATACGTATATACAACAAACTTCTCAGACTACATTTTTATTATAAGGTTTTGAAAAAGAGTAAACGGGGCTAAGACGTATCATTTTTTTTTTTCAAAAATTACCTAATATTGACAATTTCTTTGACTTAAATTAATCTGCAAAGCTTACTAAAATTGCTCTTATGCTTTAGTTTACTGACTATAAATTTATATTGTTATACATTTTTGTCAATTTTTTGAAAACAAGCCATCACAGTCACAATTATTACCTGGACATTTACTCATATTTTGTTAGACCAATTAGAAAAAGTCCTATTATGTGTTATATATTTGTAAACTACTCAAATAGCCCTTTAATTTGATACCACACACGGTATGATTAACCCTTAAATGCATGGTGATGTATATATGCATCATATCTTTGATGGCCCGTGGCTCGATATGTATAATTTCGGCTTCATACGGCGAAATTATGGTCAAAAGCTGCACTTTTTGCAGAAAGCAAACCACTTTGCACAGTGATACTAGAGACCAATACAAATGATTTCATCTGAGGAAACACGATTTTCATCTACTAGAATTCAAGATGGCGGATATTTTCCAATATGGCGGCCGCACATTTTTAAAAATTTATAGAATCACCACCGATTTTGATGGTTGGGATGTCTATCAGTTCGTTTTGAAGAGTTTATTAATATAAAAAATTAAAGTCATAAAAAAATTAAGATGACGGCCGAATAATAAGAAGAATATGAAAAACTTTTTTTCATTCTCTCGCAATTTACCAATAAATTTTTATGATATGGCCACATTTGTATATTTTTAAATTAAACCTGATAATATTATCTACATAATAAAATAAAAATAATGAAAATCCGTTGAGTGGTCTTTGAAGTTTACCCATTTCAAATGGAGCGCGCGGATTTGAAAGACGTTTTTGCACGTGATGTAAAAAAATTTGGAATCATAACGGCTGCACCGATTTTAATGGTAGGGGTGGCTATCAGTTTGTATTAAAACATTTATTCATATAAAAATTAAATAATTTAAAAAATTAAAGATGGCGGCCAAATAATAAGAAAAATATGAAATTTTCAATTTTTTTTATTCTCACGAAATTTACAAATCGTTTTGGTACGGTACGATACGGTTACATTTTTATTTATTGAAATAAAATCTGATAATATCATCTGCAAAATAAAACAAAAAACATTAAAATCCGTTCAGTCAGTACGTCGGTGAGATTGCCAATTCCGCTATGTGCATTTTAGCTACTTTTCAGGAGAGACAAAAAATCGATTTACTAGAGAATTAGGTACAAACATCATTTCAATTTATATCCAAAATGTGTCAAAAATAGCAAGAAATATGTTGTGTGAAAAAAAATGGGAAATAATAAGTCACAAATTAAGATATACTCGTTTTTCTTAATTTTGTGCACATATGGGTATTGGTTTTGAGCTTACTAAATACATATGTGTAAGTCATGCACATAGGAATCATAAATACTGTTCATTTGAGGTTTAGCAGAGTAAATTATGTGCGTTTAGGGTAATAAAAACAAAATAACATGATCACTTGTATCAGAAATAAATGATATTATCCAAAGGAAAATGTCAGTATCTGACAAAACTAAAGACCTTCCTTGTCAATTACTAATAATATATATTTACGTACATACGTTCATACAATCACGCCCGTATCCCATAAAAGGGTAGGCAGAGCACATGAACTACTCAAGTTTCAGTGCCACTCTTGGCAAAAAGGGGTTGAAAGAAAACGAAATATACTATACATTTACAATAAAAAAAGAACTTAAAACTCGTTCTGACTAAATTCAACGTAATTATAACGACAATCTATGCGATAGCGATATACTTTGCCACATAGCTGACAAGGGAAACTTGCAACCAATTGAGACGGTTTGCTACGGTACCTTGTTTCCCTATTGTCTGCAAGTGCCGCAAACCAGGTCCATGGACGAACTTGCGACCATCTTCAATGCACTTACGCCACTCCCTCCGTTTCTTAGCAAGCCTCTCCTAGTTTCGGTAGTCGATCTAAAAGGCAGCCATGTCCTATCAGCTGCAAAAGTGCATAGCGAATTTATCAATGAATTCATTCCTAACTTCTCCATGCACTTTTGCAGCTGATAGTACCTCTTGGCGCAGTCTTTGAAGCGAAGCAATGACCTCCCAACATCTTTTTTGGCATTCGCTACTGTGCCCAGAAGAACACGGCGTGGTAAACGAGAGGGTTCCATTCTGTGCATATACCCCATCAACGCAGTCGCCTCTGTTTGAGAAGCACGGTCAGACTGGGCAGCGATTTCTAGAACTCTCTGGTTTGACGACCTGTGATGATATGCCCAACATCTTACGCAGGCATCGCTTATAGAAGGAGATGCCACGGCGTTTGACTTTGGCATACGTCTCGGATTCGTACAAGAGTATGGTCTATACACAAGCCTGAAAGACTAACACCTTGGTCTTAGTAATCAGGAGTCTGTTATGCCATACTCGAGCACTAAGCTTCCCAAAAGTTGTAGCTGCCTTGCCGATGCAAATGTCAACCTCTGCCTATAGAGCGAAAGATTGTCGGTTATGGTCGTAAAGTGGCCTCCAACAGCGTGCCATCGAGTGGAATTTCTGCCTTGGAGATTGGACCCATCATTAGCTGAAGCTCACAGAGGTAGCAACAAAGGCTGCGTCATCGGCATAAAGTATTGGCATAAAGGCTGCCAATTAAAAGTTCCTCGCGTTTCTTCTGTGATTTGAGGAGTGATGTGTTGTACAACTTTGAACTTTCTATAGGCTCTTGTTCAAGGTGTTCCGATCACACGATATTAAGCTCCAGACAAAGATCTCTGTATACATGGCAGTAGTTCTGCCCAGTCTCCTGTATGCCTCTGAAACATGGTGTCTCTACCGAAAACACATTCGTACATTGGATAGGTTTCACCTTAAATGCCTGCGTGACATTATGAACATCTCTTGGTCCAATCGTGTCAGGAACACCGCAGTACTACGCCGTGCTAATGTCAGCGGCATTGAAGCCTATCTGGTGCGACGACAGTTGCGATGGTGTGGTCATGTCTCCCGTATGTCTAATGACAGAGTTGCTAAGCGCATCTTCTACTCAGTTGCAAAGTGGCAAGCGGAAACAGGGCGGCCAACTTTTGCGCTACAAAGATGTGCTTAAGCGCCACATGCGGAGATGTGACATTGAACCATCGCACTGGGAGACTTCGGCACAAGATCGGCCGAAATGGAGGCATACAGTGAGAACAAAAGTGCAAACCTTCGAAGAACAGAGACGAGTGGAACTTGACGCCAAGCGCGACGAGATAAAGGCCCGACCACCTGCAGCCATAAACTATAATTTCATCGGAGGGGTGCTGACATGCAGTGAGTATGGTTGTACATTTACTGCAAAAATAGGCTACGTCAGCCACCTGGGAGCTCACGACCGTCGCTCTCAATAATAAACCAATACCCAGTCGCTGAGGCCGAAACCGGTCGGGACAGGATGATGATGAGGCTCTTGTATGCAGATGAATACCAAAGCAGCAAAGACACACACGGTACATGGTAGGAGCCAAAACGCAGCGCTGTCGCACACCTCGGCAGACACACAGGAGTCAAGGAAATCGCTGTGATTCCGGCACCTGCGCCACCCTCTTGGAAACTGGCCGTTGGAGGTTGAGGGGTTTACCACATATTTCAGCTTGGACCTTACTCGCGCCTAACGGGGATTCCATCCCGGGCTTGAGTTAGTAGTTTTCCTTCTCGAAGACAAGTGGCTCGTCTCCCCTTTAGCTATTCGCTGCTTCGTTTGTGAACTTAGTTGCCTTTTCAACACCCACGTTCTTCTTACCAGGGTTGGTGCTACTCTTACGCCGGATATACTACACAGTAGATGATACCTACATAACTACACCAATAAACAATTACTTTTAAAATAGTGTTAAAGAGCAATTCCCGTTAAGTTTGTACATTTGGATCACGTCTCCGATTTTGATAAAGATTGGTAGGCTGATAGAGTCCATGATGCTGAGCAATATCCACTTGGTTTCCCAAAATGTCCTATATAGTTTGTATGAACCTTCCTTTTTTGTTACCAAATTTCTATACATTTTCGGTAACAAAAAAGGAAAGTTTCATACAATCAACCTAGGACATTTTGGGAAACCTAGTGGATCTTGCACAGCATCATGGACTCTATCAGCCTACCAATTTTTATCCAAATCGGAGACGTGATCCAAATGTACAAACTTAACGGGAATAGCTGTAAAATAAGTCAGATACGAAGTTATCATAATTTATCAGTATCAAGAACGTTAGAATGAAGTATAATTGCTACCCTCTTACTGTGTTAGAAAATGTTTTGCGATAAATGTGAAAAACTTGCCGAATAATCGACGACAAAAAGGTACTTCACAATATTAAACATAATAAGTATAACAGCTTTACGGTTAAAATATTTAGCTTTGAATACCACAAAACAAAAAATTAATTGAAAAATAAAGACATATGCCGGTAAGGGCATTTATTTGTGTGATGAGCACAGATATTTGTTCCTGAGTCATGGATGTTTTCTACATATATAAGTATTTATATATTATATATATCGTTGTCTGAGTACCCACAACACAAGCCTTCTTGAGCTTACCGTGGGCCTCATTCAATTTGTGTAAGAATGTTCTATAATATTTATTATTTATTTATTTATTATTATATGACCGAAACTCATAAGCACACTAAGCAACAATCCCACAGACCAACCCCTATAGACATCTATTACAAGACGACTCGCGGTGGCCAGCCTTCCTAGTATTTGCACTGATATAAGCGCGGGCGCTCGCCGTGCCCGATCAGTATCGACCAAGTAACAGACCCGAAAGCAGCGCGTGTTTTTCGCACAAAAAAATTGGAAAAGGGTATTTTGATGCCTTAAAGATGTCCACCTGTAGTGTGAAATGATGTGGAAAGGTAACAAGAAGCTCAAGTTTAAAAACAGACGGCATTACATTCCACAAATAAGTCATATTTATAATTTATTCAGAGCCGGCATAGGTCAACTTACATTGGCCACTTACGCGTCAGTAGAGGGACAGTCATACTTCTGTCCCTTTTCATCTGGCGCGACTGCCCGCCGTCCTTGAAACGGCCAATCACAGCGCGCTTAACACATTCCCCGCCCGCTCCTCGCACCCCAAACACTGGTGACTCGTATCGCGAACCAAATATACAAGACTGCCACTCTATAGGAGGTTCTCTGTGAACAATCCATACTAAATCCACACATGTGCAGTAGTAATTATCAATTTCGTTTATTTTACTTGGTTACCAAAACCTGTATGTGCTTGGAAGTACATGTGTATTTATTTTTGGGGCTAAAATCACAAATGTGTTTAGTTAAAACATGATCCAAGTAGAATTTGTGTATGCCGGTTTTTGCATTAGACGTGGAATACAATTTTAAAGGCAAATCTGCAAAAAACGAAAAATCGAAAAAATGCACATAACGGAATCGGCAATCTCAACGACGAGTAGCTTTTGAACTATACGCATTGCGAATGAAGCGCGCGGGTTTGAAATACGTCTTTGCACTTGATGTGATGCATCGTATTGTTTGGTACCGCTATACACGCAAGACTGATTATTTATTTTGGTCACAACTTACTATATCCCTTCAGGTGGCGGAGCTACAAGTTGCATAGGGGATAAGTGGCACGGTCGTTTTATAAAACATTCCGTTAAGTGGCAGGCGCCGGGAGCCGGACTCTGGGAAAAACAAGCCGATAAGTGGCAGGGACCGGCTCCCGGACCCCGTGCGATGATATACCTAAATATATAAATAAAACCGTCTAAAACTGTATCTAGCTTCCTCACACTTGGGGCCGTCCATAAATTACGTCATTCTAAATTAGGGGGGGGGGTTGGTCTGCGGATGACGGTAAATGATAGACGGGGGGGGGGGGGGGGGTGTTTCGAAATTGACGTCATTCTTATTTATTTATTTATAGTTTATTTTTCACGTACAAAAAGATTATTTCTAAAAAGAAATTTCTTCCAGCACACCTAGTAAGTGAGACTGCAAATGTGAGAGGCGGCTAAGGCGCATACAATACTAAAATAACTCATAATAAACATACATAAGTAATGCAACATAGATGTACACAAATACAGTAATAACTACAGATAAAATACTCTAACAATAATATTACATATAATACTAGCTGCCCGCCCCGGCTTCGCCCGTGGTACTTAAATGTATTATACATATAAACCTTCTTTAAAAATCAGTCTATCTATTTAAAAAACCGCATCAAAATCCGTTGCGTAGTTTTAAAGATCTAAGCATACATAGGGACAGACAGCGAAAGCGACTTTGTTTTATACTATGTATTTATATTATATTATAAGTAGTTATATTATATCAATGATTATTGCCAAAGTAAAAATAATAAAAGATGATTCTATAACTAAGTGTTTTAATCATATAATACCCTATTTTTCTCAAATCTGCAATGTTTTATTTTGTCAAACTGGTAATGACGTCAATTTTGGGAGAAGGGGGGGTCATTAAGATATGACGATAGGATGATTATAGGGGGGGGGGTCTAAAATCTGAAAAAATCGATGACGTAATTTATGGACAGCCCCCTTGCACGAACCATTCGTCACTAAACAAGGACGGCATTCAGTAAAGGTCCAACACCCTCAACTTCAAAACAGCTTGAAATATGACCCAATTTGATTGGACCAACCGCCTGCCATATTTGAGACACGTGTTTAAAAACCGTCTTTTTTGCAAAAATTGTACTGTAATATGTTAAAAAAGGGATATAAGTGTAAATAAATGTATATTTAAGTCCCTGAATTACTTTTTTATACAATTTACTGTTTGTTTTCCTAAATAAAGTTACTTTAATACATGGAAGTGGAAAACGTAACCACCTGATATTTGATCGAGTCTAGCAAAATTCACATAAATGGAATGTATTTTTTTGCTATGGAATGATTTTAGCCGTTTCATAATGAATCCAGTGATATTTGGTTTATGCACAACATCCCTACACTTTTTGAGAAATTATAATTTTTGTAACACAAGTGACATTCGCGATGACCACCCGTGAGGGCCCCGCCACTCAAGGGTAAACTTTTTCTGTCATTTTATCGGTATCCTTGCCACTCAACAGCTTTTTATTTCAAGTCCGGCTCCCGGTTACCTGCCACTTTACGTGCGGTCGGCTCCCGGATTTCGCCACCTGAAGGGATATTACTATTCAGAATCAATGTTTTTAGTATTTACATACATTTTTAGTTTTTTATTCCGAGTTTAGGTATATTTAGATAACCCCCGTAAACTTTAAAAGAACTTAAATACACATAACATAACATTTGTATTAATAGCAATTGTCCTTTCCGAGGACTCCAGAGATAATTTTCGATAACTTCTGTTGGGGGCTACGGGAACGTATATTAATACAAAACTTATTTTTTGCTTCTCGTCTAGGCTATACTGAAAGATAAAAGAGTCATACAAAATAATATCAAAATACAAGGAAATAATGATAAAATAATAATTTATAATATCATTTTCTATATATTATCCTTTGCTAATGTTACATTGCATTATTTGCACCGCGCAGGGTAGACCCACAAGTCCCACAACACGTACAGCGTATTGTTTCGCAGCCTTTTTTACAACCGCAATCGTCCATGTATACCCATTCATACCATATCTCCCTGTTTTCAGACCACTGCAGTACCCAACTATCATTGTACAATAGTACGTCTTCCAACCCCAGGATGATGGCATAGGCACAGAAGTAATATCTAAATATATAAAAGAAGAAGCTGACTGACTGACATATCAACGCACAGCCGAAACCGCTGGTCCTAAAGATTTCAAATTTGGCACGTAGGTTCCTTATGTAGTGTAGAGGAGCACTAAGAAAGGATTTTCCAAAATTCACCTCCTAAGGGGGTCAAATGGGGGTTCAAAGTTTGTATGGGGAAACAAGATTAGTTTGACTATTTTATTCGAAACTTCACAGGAAGATTCTTTAAGACATATGACTGAATACGTGTTTCAGGTTTTTTGAAAATTTAACCCCTAAAAGGGTGAAAAGGGGGTGATAAAGTCAAAAAATCAATATGGGTATCGTTTTTATGGTTTATCGGGTCGCTGAACACGATAAATACAACGTTTTTAAAATCTAACGAGGCGGAAGTGAAATACCTTCTCCCCTGTTGTGGTGCAATGGGGTTTAAATATCAAAAATATAGATAAAAGAAGATATTGACTGACTGACTGACATATCAACGCACAGCCGAAACCGCTGGTCCTAGAGATTTCAAATTTGGCACGTAGGTTCCTTATGTAGTGTAGAGGAGCACTAAGAAAGGATTTTCCAAAATTCACCTCCTAAGGGGGTCAAATGGGGGTTCAAAGTTTGTATGGGGAAACAAGATTAGTTTGACTATTTTATTCGAAACTTCACAGGAAGATTCCTTAAGACATATGACTAGGGTGTGCAAACCGGTTAACCGGTTAACCGAAAAACCGGTTAACCGAGACTTTTTGGCCGCTGTTAAAAACCGGTTTTTATAGTCTCTAACCGGTTAATAACCGAAACTGTATTTATTTCTCAAAATTTGGAAAATTAGGCATTAAAAGGTTCAAAAATACGTAATTATTTAATGTTTTGTAATAATAAAGATTTATTTGTTACTTTTCATTGACAACATTATTATCTGTAATGATTTTATTTTAAAAATTAGTCCCGAGTCTACTCAATTATACATTTTATACAATACAGTAGAGCCCAGTTAATATATTACGACTCCGCATAGACCTAACGTCCAACCTCTTACAACGACATAAGCACAGGTATTTATTTGATTTCGTTTGTGATAGTTTTTTTTTATGGGATAGGAGGCAAACGAGCAGACAGGTCACCTGATGGTAAGCGATCACCGCCGCCCATGGACACCCGAAACTCCAGAGGTGTTGGAGGTGAGTTGCCGGCCTTTAAGATGGGTGTACGCTCTTTTATTGAAGATTTGAATTTCGTATCGGTCCGGAAATACCGCAGGCGATAATTCATTCCACAGTTTAGCTGTGCGGGGCAGGAAGTTTCTGGAGAAACGCACAGTTGAGGACTGCCAGCCATCTAAATGATGGCGATGGAAATGTTGTCGCCTAGGGCGATGGCGGAAAGAAGCGGTAGGGAATTAATCAGAACAATTCCTCGGAGCACTTCCCGTTATACATGCGATAGAAAATGCAGAGCGAGGCCACATCTCTACGCAGCGCCAAGGGGTCAAGCCGATCGGAGATATGCTGGCAGTTGACAATTCGAGTCGCTCGTCGTTGGATGCGGTCCAGAGGGAGAAGCTGGTACTGAGGTGCCCCTGCCCATAGATGAGAACAGTACTCCATGTGTGGGCGAACCTGCGCCTTATAGAGCTGAAGGCGGTGGGCTGGAGTGAAATACTGTCTCGATCTATTGAGCACACCCAGCTTTTTTGAGGCCAGTTTGGCCTTACCTTCTAAATGACCGCGAAACTGGACTGCACTCGAAATGTCAACGCCAAGAATTCCTATACTGGCTGTGGCAGTGAGGGGAATGCTCTCAAAAAAGGGTGATGCGAAAAACTCTAACTTTTTTGCGGTAAACGCGCAAACCTGTGTCTTGGTGGGGTTAAATCGGACTAAGTTAAGTCGACCCCATTCAGAGACTTCTTTCAAGGAGGTCTCAATTTCAGACACAAGTTTGTTCCGGCTCTCGATGACGTTTTCCCGAGAGATATTGGTGCGGCCGGTGTAAGTAGCATCAACCATACTATCATCCGCATAACAATGAATGCCGCTGGTTTGCAGCATGTCATTGATATGCAAGAGGAATAGCGTAGGTGATAGCACACAGCCTTGGGGAACACCAGCATTCACAGGCATGGAGTCAGAGCATTTACCGTCAAGACCTTTATGCTTCTGTCTGTCAGGAAGCTACCCACCCAAACACATAATCTCTCGGGAAGCCCGTAGGATGGTAACTTCGAAAGAAGTGCTCTGTGCCAAACGCGATCAAACGCTTTCGCGATGTCCAAATTAACGGCCAATGCCTTCATCTCGATTGCCTGTGCCCAACGATGTGTCAGGTTAACTAGAAGATCACCAGAGCGGCCTCTACGGAAACCGTATTGTTGGTCACTAAGCAGCTGGTGGTCCTCTAGGTACCGTAGGGGCTGGCAGTTGATGATGGATAGTATGAAAGTACATCCGTTTATTACGACTCCCTGTCTTGCCTACAACAAGTAGCAAGATTACATTGTGGCCACGTAACTTTTTGGAGTATTGCTTTTAAAATTTTAACAATTTGTTTGCCTCGGGTCTAATCTTATAAGCTAAATAGAACCCAATTTGTATTTTTCGATTGCGTATAAACTAGCTTTACTTACAAATGATGAGCAAGTACGCATACTAAAAAGGACTTTTCTAACTAAACAAGTCACAATAAAATAAGGTATTAATACTATGATGATAATAATACCCTGTAAATAAACCTATTGATTGAAATGTTTTAGTAATAGAGATGTAGATATTACTTTTAATTAAAAGAAATGAAATTCGTTTTGTACGACATCTGGTTAGTACGACGTAATATCAGCGGTCCCTTGAACGTCGTTGTCTACCGACGGACCGGACGACCGGAGTCTACCGTATATTTCAAACTATATTTTTTAAAAGAAAGGTAAAATGGAGATCTTGGTTTTCTTACATCAATGGCTTGTATTACTAGGGGCTCTGGGAGCTGTAGACCTTCGCTACATGCCTAGAAAACGCAAAACTGACGAATCACATTCAAACCACACAAGCCTTTTTTAGCAATTTCCGCATTTACCAAATTTCCAAAAACTGGATAAAAATGATCTTCATCGTGCAAGTAATACCTGCTACGATATCATCAACATCAGAATTCTTAAAGGTGATGGTAATTATTGCGTAGTACGGCCATTACTAAAAATCCTCAAAACCGGTTAATAACCGGTTAACCGGTTTTGAAGGAAAAGTCTCGGTTATTAACCGGTTTTTTAAGTTAACCGGTTTTTGCATACCCTACATATGACTGAATACGTGTTTCAGGTTTTTTGAAAATTTAACCCCTAAAAGGGTGAATAGGGGGTGATAAAGTCAAAAAATCAATATGGGTATTGTTTTTATGGTTTATCGGGTCGCTGATCACGATAAATACAACGTTTTTAAAATCTAACGAGGCGGAAGTGAAATACCTTCTCCCCTGTTGTGGTGCAATGGGGTTTAAATATCAAAAATATATATAAAAGAAGATATTGACTGACTGACTGACATATCAACGCACAGCCGAAACCGCTGGTCCTAGAGATGTCAAGCTTGGCACGTAGGTTCCTTATATAGTGTAGAGGAGCACTAAGAAAGGATTTTTTAAAATTCGCCTCCTAAGGGGCTCAAATGGGGGTTCAAAGTTTGTATGGGGAAACAAGATTAGTTTGACTATTTTATACTAAACTTCACAGGAGGATTCCTAAAGACATATGACTAAATACATGTTTCAGGTTTTTTGAAAATTTGACCCCTAAAGGGGTGCAAAGGGGGTAAAGCCAAAAACACAATATGGATATCGTTTTTATGGTTTATCGGGTCGCTGAGCACGATAAATACAACGATTTTAAAATCTAATGAGGTGGAAAAGAAATTTTACCCCCTGTTGTAGTGCAATAGGGTTAAAATATCCAACATAGCCATAAGAGGAGCACTAAGAAAGGATTTTTCAAAGTTCACCTCCTAGCATGATAATTTGACAGGGACAGGGACAGGGACAGGGACAGGGACAGGGACAGGGACAGGGACAGGGACAGGGACAGGGACAACTTCACAGGAGGATTCCTAAAGACATGACTAAATACATGTTTCAGGTTTTTTGAAAATTTGACCCCTAAAGGAGGTAGAGTCAAAAACACAATATGGGTATCGTTTTTATGGTTTATCGGGTCGCTGATCACGATAAATACAACGATTTTAAAATGTAATGAGGTGGAAAAGATATTTTCTCCCCTGTTGTTGTGCAATGGGGTTAAAATATCCAAAATAGCCATAAGTGTAGGTTTAGTTTTTATCTATACTTCTGGTTCAAGATTTCAAATTGACACGGAAGTTCCTTATAGGAAGGATTTTTCAAAGTTCACCTCCTAGCATGATAATTTGACACGGGCAAGGACAGGGACAGGGACAGGGACGGGAACGGGATAGGGTTAGGGTTAGGGTTAGGGTTAGGGATAGGGATAGGGATAGGGATAGGGATAGGGATAGGGATAGGGATAGGGATAGGGATAGGGATAGGGATAGGGATAGGGATAGGGATAGGTATAGGGATAGGGATAGGGATAGGGATAGGGATAGGGATAGGGATAGGGATAGGGATAGGGATAGGGATAGGGATAGGGATAGGGATAGGGATAGGGATAGGGGATAGGGATAGGGATAGGGATAGGGATAGGGATAGGGATAGGGATAGGGATAGGGATAGGGATAGGGATAGGGATAGGGATAGGGATAGGGATAGGGATAGGGATAGGGATAGGGATAGGGATAGGGATAGGGATAGGGATAGGGATAGGGATAGGGATAGGGATAGGGATAGGGATAGGGATAGGGATAGGGATAGGGATAGGGATAGGGATAGGGATAGGGATAGGGATAGGGATAGGGATAGGGATAGGGATAGGGATAGGGATAGGGATAGGGATAGGGGTAGGGGTAGGGGTAGGGGTAGGGGTAGGGGTAGGGATAGGGATAGGGATAGGGATAGGGATAGGGATAGGGATAGGGATAGGGATAGGGATAGGAATAGGGATAAAAATAGGGGACGGGGACGGGGATAGGGATAGGGGAGGGACGGGGACAGGGACGGGACGGGGATGGGGACGGGGACAAGGATAGAGATAGGGACGGGGATAAGAATAGGGATTGGGGTCGGAAATTATTCCGGTCGGCAATCGCTATCTAGGCAGTGTAAAATGCAGGTGGCTCAGCGGGAAGGGATTAGTAAGTAGGCATCGGCGAATATCCTGCATCCGTGATAACTATTATATTCAATGTGCTGTAAGAAGATCGTTGTTTGCTTGCCTTTTATATGTTTACATTTGCAATAAGTATAAGCAAAATGGAAAAAATTGTAAGCGATAATGCAAGGAAGTACTTTACCCTACCGACCATAGCGTCGAGATACTGGCTATGTGGGTTGTATGAAGTTTCCCCAGTATAAATATTTATATAGGTAAAATACATACATATTCGTACCTACTACCTACGCTGTGGTCGCTGTGTAACAATTCTACAATCATTGCAAGAATTTCTTTTAAAACAATAGTAATATATGTAAGGTACAGTCAGCCAAAAAGCAGTGTAAGGTTCTTGGCTGACCGTACAGCAAATAGATCAGTTACAATGCCCCCCCAGTCGAAAATTGCCCCGTTTTACCTTAATCGAAATAATCGCGGACAGATGTACCTACAAAGAAACCTACGGATCCAAATGAAAATCTTATTTTTTTGTAAACGTTTCAATAAGAATACTTTTATTACGCGGGCGAAGCCGCGGGTAAAAGCTAGTCCAGAATATGGGGCGTTGTTATACGACACGGAGCGCAAGTAATGCCGATGTCGGTTAGGTACTAATTTATTTTTGGTGGTAAACAGTTTCTTGCTCACCAAGTTCAGGTGAACTTTTCAAGCATGGCGATTATTCCTCCAGGGAGACTTTGTAGTTACTGCGATTTTTCTATCAAATCTGGTATAACTTCAGTGTGTCAGAACATGATTTTTCCTTTTCTATTGAAAAAAGAAGTGGTGTCAGACGTAAAGGCGTAAAAACCACGAAGAGCAGTAGGTCTTCCAAGATCCACAGTGTTAGCTATTTTATAACTTATACTCTGGCAGGTTATTGTCATTTGAAATATTAAGAAAATATACTAGATGAGACTTGAAATTTCTCAATATAATTAGCTCCATAGATCCCATGCTTAAATGCCAAATTGGGACCGTTCTTAACACATATTTTAGTGAGCAAGCATGGACTCAGGCCTGTTTAGCGGTATAGTTTGGCGGGGCTGTATAGCGGCACCAAACAATACAATGCATCACATCAAGTGCAAAGACGTCTTTCAAACCCGCGCGCTTCATTTGCAATGCGTATAGTTCAAAAGCTACTGAACGGATTTTAATGTTTTTTGTTTTATTTTGCAGATGATATTATCAGATTTTATTTCAATAAATAAAAATGTAGCCGTATCGTAGAAAAACGATTTGTGAATTTCGTGAGAATCAAAAAAAGTTGAAAATTTCATTTTTTTTTATTATTTGGCCGCCATCTTTAATTTTTTAAAGGATTTAAATTTTTATATGTATGTTTTAATACAAACTGATAGCCACCCCAACCATTAAAATCGGTGCAGCCATTATGATTCCCAGGACCGGGAGAAGTGGCGTACTAGAAGAGAGGCTTATGCTCAGCAGTGGGCGATAAAGGGCTGATATGATGATGATGATGAAGAGTCCTCAGCTAGTTCACAGGATAAGGAGCGTCCGCGGGAGAAAAATCCTCCTAAGCCGCAGTGTGCGACCATATACGGGTCCCGGGTGTGCGGATGGCAGATTTCTGACTAGAAAAACCGATGATTATTAGATTTTGGTTTTTTCTTGTGTTCGATATAATACTTTATCGAGAGTTTTTGTTTGGGATGCGACAATTTATGTACTTACATTGAACCTCATCAAAATACAAGTTTATGATAAATACGGCACACCCTGATGGACCCGTATGGTCGCACACTGCGGCTTCTTCAATCTAGCGTTTTCCCCGCCTAGCGCCAGGATCCGCTTTCCTGCTCAGTCTTAGAACCACTTTGGCCGGTCTTCGACATCCTCAGGCTTGAGATTGTTCTCTTGCATGTCCGCTCCCACGAAGTCCAGCCAGCGCTTCTTTGGCCTACCAGGGCCGCGTGACTTAGGGCCTTGGACAGTGAGATTACGGCATCTGTTTCCGATGTTGGCTTAGGAGGATTTTTCTCCCGCGGACGCTCCTTATCCTGCGAGCTAGCTGAGGACTCTTAAGGGTGTCTTTCCACCAGAGATGTGTTTATGGATGCGTCTGATATCCACAATCAGCTTAATCGAACCCGTTCCCACTAGAGCTATACTTTGTGGAACAGTGAACATGATTGGTGGATATCAAACACATCCACGTAGCGCATCTCTGGTGGAAAGGTATCCTAAAGGGCCAGCAGCACGCATGTGGGGCTCTAGTGTGGCAGACGTCATAGGCTAACTGTGACTGTTTATCACCAGGCGGATCGTACCCGTATTTACCATGGTGTGGTACCTATGAAAAAAATAATATTGCTGAAATTTATGTTTCAACACAGAATATATAATAGTACAAGTACAGAAGGCTCACTCCTTTGATGTTCACAAAACGCCGCCATTCTAAATTCTTACCTACAGTAACAAACGGACCGCACGCGTGCAGACGACATTGAATTCTATTGCGCCGCGCAAAGGTCGTCGCCACTGAATGGGCCGCGAACTCGCGGCCGCCGGCATGTACTTGTAGCGCGGCGAAAGGATCGCGGAGTGAGCCGCCCCTGGTTTCAATCACTTCCCTTCATCAAATGTATTATTTTTATCTGTTTTTATTTTATCTAAATAGTGGAAAATTGTTATATTTTTGATAAACATCAACGTTAAAAACTTTTTTGCCGCCTAATTCCCCATAAGTTGATACCAGAGACGATGTTTAAATTTTAGGATTTTTTTTTCATAGTAATTTTTCATGCAACTTTTGGTGGTCGAAAAAACGTATTTTGCAGAAATATATTTTACTATATTTTTAGTATGTCATTAAGACACACACAGAGAACTAAAAAAACCAAACTTCGGTTCTGTGGGAATTATTATGACCCCCAACGCTATATCTCCTCTACTATTACTGAACACGTGTGCGGCATCCCTTACCACTTCTTATAGTTATTTGTTATACAAGGGAGCAAAGTTGTATTTTAACGCCGAGTGTGGAATTGAAAAACGAGCAAGTGAAAGGATTCTATAGTTGAACCACGAGCGAAGCGAGTGGTTCGAGAATGGAATCATGAACATACGAGTTTTTTTAACACACGAGAAGTAAAAAACATTTGCACCCGAGTGTAACACAATCCTACCTACAAGTACAGAAGGCCCACTGCTTTGATGTTCACGGCATGCCGCCTTTTTAAATGCCTACAAAATTCTAACAAAGAAACGAGCCGCACGTGCGCGGCGTCCGGCGATAGGGTTGCCTATGGATTAAAACGAATTAAATAATACTGAGGTAAAATGTTATACTATTATATTCAGGTCTTGGGTACTTTCTAGGTATATATACAGTAGTAGTTATATATTTTTGTTTAAGTTCCAACATCACAAGCCTTATTGAACCTTTCCGGGGGACTTAATCAATAGTAGATCTGTGTAAAGATGTCCTATGGTATTTATTTTATCCAGATATTTATTTAAGTAAACATTATTTAAGTAGTCATTCCACACGCGGACAACCTTAAAAAAAATTCGCGACGTAAAGTAACAATAGAAAGTGCGAACGTGCGTTCCACGAGAACGGGCGGCGCGCCACCCCTGATTAGGCCGCGAACTCGCGGCCGCCAGAATGTACTTGTAGCGCGGCGATAGAATCGCGGAGTGAGCCGCCCCTGCTATAGCGAGGAAACTACAACGCAAAAAATGCGTTTATCACTGCTTCCAGTAGTTCCACAGGTGGTAAATCATCTTTATTACTAGATTCACCTACTTTTATCAATTTTAAAGCAGTTAATTTGACTTTATTCAAGGTCAAATTACTTTACCCACTAGTGGATAAAATGCGTTTTTACCCGCTGGTATTAAAGGACAAATGCGCCGTCAAACACTTGACATCGACTTTAATGTTTTGATAAAGGTCCTCCCACACTAATTAACCCATTTATACTAGCTTCTGCCCGCAGCTTCGCTCGCGTTAAATTCGAAAATTGCGGAATGCTCCATACAAACTTCCACTCCCCATTTTAGGGATGTGGGGGGTTAGAAAGGGACAAAAAGTAGCCTATGTCACTCTCTATCCCTTCAACTATCTCCACTTAGAAAATCACGCCAATTCGTCGCTCCGTTTTACCGTGATAGACAGACAAACAAACAGACACACACTTTACCATTTATAATATTAGTATGGATAGACGAAAAGAAAACTATTTTTTCGAATTTAGCAATAAGCGATATACAGGGTGGTTCCTGATAATGAACCTAACGACGTGTCGAATTCAACGGAAAACAAAACAACACGGTGTATACCTATATTTTTTTTAATTTCATTATTTGAAATTACTCATCGACCTAGTCAAAATACATGAAAATCAAATATAAACGAAAACAAGGTTAATTTGAACAGAACGGAAACAGAGTCATAATACGGCACCGTGTATTTGTTGAATTTTTGCGGCGACGCAACGCTAAAAATCTGCGGCGCGGCACCGCAACGCAAGGACCCGCGGCGCGGCGACGCACCGCAAGTTTTTGCGGTGCGTCGCCGCGCCGCGAGATTTTTGCGGTGCCGCAACGCAACGCAGGTTCTTGCGTTGCGTTGCCGCGCCGCAGATTTTTTGCGTTGCGTCGCCGCAACGCGCCCATGTGGCCAGGCCCTTACTTTCTGCCATCAATAGTTTGCCAGATACTAATTGTTTTAGTTTTAGAAAAATACTTAGACAATCTTTGAATGTTTATTATCTATAGTAGAATCTAGGTGTCAACACACAGTGCTGGGAAGTATTGATTACCAGTAACCCGGTTTTTGTCAGACATTAGCTTTCTCCATTATACACCGAGTATTAATAAATAGGACACCCGTGCAATGTTTCGGAAGCCCTCCTTTCCGTACATTTTCATGACATACATGTCAATGTCACTTTAATTAATAAGCATTCTAATTTTCCAACTTTAATATCCGTGTTATACAAAACTGGATCATCAGACGTGAAGTAAGTCGCTAAACGGCTCGTTTACTTATAGCACGGATAAAAATACAAAATACAATCGTTTATTCAACAAGTAGGCCACAAGGGCTCTTTTACGCATCAATAGGCATAATACATGAACTATTACATTGGACTTTGGAGAAATTTGGAATGAACGGCCTCAAGTGAAACACCGATCGACACAAATACCAAGACCCTGCGCTGGATCCACGTCAAACGGCGCGTGCGCAGCGCCTCACGTAACCGAAGTAACACCCATTAGGCAGTCTAAAGAAAACTGTAAAGGTTGTACAAGAAGGTCCAAGTTGAAAGAAGAATATGTGGTTTCGGAAACTAGTTCAATGGTGACCACGTGATGTGAGTCACGGTAGCGCGTGCATTTGAGAGGTGAAAGGTTACATAATAACTGCATATGATGTGTGACCTTAATTAGGCTATTTGTATTTGAACTGTTGAGGATAAAGATAACAGAAGTGAGATGTTTCGTTCTCTTTCTAGATAGATTTTAAAGCTGATATCAGAGAGAGCAGAGTGCGAATTGGCAAAAGCTGACGCTTCTTAATTAAAACCTCCCATTATTATGGCACGAAATCGTTTACAATAGGTAAGTATATTTAAGTACCAATATTTACACTATCAATATGTTAATGTTATAAAAGAGTCCCGCTGGGGCGTCCCAGGGGCCCGGGACTCCCGTGTTATTTTGGCTACCATACCACTGCTACCAGTGTTGGCGATATTTGCAACTCAGAACATGTTAGTATGTCTATCCCATCTAGGGTGTGCAAACCGGTTAACCGGTTAACCGAAAAACCGGTTAACCGAGACTTTTTGGCCGCTGTTAAAAACCGGTTTTTATAGTCTCTAACCGGTTAATAACCGAAACTGTATTTATTTCTCAAAATTTGGAAAATTAGGCATTAAAAGGTTCAAAAATACGTAATTATTTAATGTTTTGTAATAATAAAGATTTATTTGTTACTTTTCATTGACAACATTATTATCTGTAATGATTTTATTTTAAAAATTAGTCCCGAGTCTACTCAATTATACATTTTATACAATACAGTAGAGCCCAGTTAATATATTACGACTCCGCATAGACCTAACGTCCAACCTCTTACAACGACATAAGCACAGGTATTTATTTGATTTCGTTTGTGATAGTTTTTTTTTATGGGATAGGAGGCAAACGAGCAGACAGGTCACCTGATGGTAAGCGATCACCGCCGCCCATGGACACCCGAAACTCCAGAGGTGTTGGAGGTGAGTTGCCGGCCTTTAAGATGGGTGTACGCTCTTTTATTGAAGATTTGAATTTCGTATCGGTCCGGAAATACCGCAGGCGATAATTCATTCCACAGTTTAGCTGTGCGGGGCAGGAAGTTTCTGGAGAAACGCACAGTTGAGGACTGCCAGCCATCTAAATGATGGCGATGGAAATGTTGTCGCCTAGGGCGATGGCGGAAAGAAGCGGTAGGGAATTAATCAGAACAATTCCTCGGAGCACTTCCCGTTATACATGCGATAGAAAATGCAGAGCGAGGCCACATCTCTACGCAGCGCCAAGGGGTCAAGCCGATCGGAGATATGCTGGCAGTTGACAATTCGAGTCGCTCGTCGTTGGATGCGGTCCAGAGGGAGAAGCTGGTACTGAGGTGCCCCTGCCCATAGATGAGAACAGTACTCCATGTGTGGGCGAACCTGCGCCTTATAGAGCTGAAGGCGGTGGGCTGGAGTGAAATACTGTCTCGATCTATTGAGCACACCCAGCTTTTTTGAGGCCAGTTTGGCCTTACCTTCTAAATGACCGCGAAACTGGACTGCACTCGAAATGTCAACGCCAAGAATTCCTATACTGGCTGTGGCAGTGAGGGGAATGCTCTCAAAAAAGGGTGATGCGAAAAACTCTAACTTTTTTGCGGTAAACGCGCAAACCTGTGTCTTGGTGGGGTTAAATCGGACTAAGTTAAGTCGACCCCATTCAGAGACTTCTTTCAAGGAGGTCTCAATTTCAGACACAAGTTTGTTCCGGCTCTCGATGACGTTTTCCCGAGAGATATTGGTGCGGCCGGTGTAAGTAGCATCAACCATACTATCATCCGCATAACAATGAATGCCGCTGGTTTGCAGCATGTCATTGATATGCAAGAGGAATAGCGTAGGTGATAGCACACAGCCTTGGGGAACACCAGCATTCACAGGCATGGAGTCAGAGCATTTACCGTCAAGACCTTTATGCTTCTGTCTGTCAGGAAGCTACCCACCCAAACACATAATCTCTCGGGAAGCCCGTAGGATGGTAACTTCGAAAGAAGTGCTCTGTGCCAAACGCGATCAAACGCTTTCGCGATGTCCAAATTAACGGCCAATGCCTTCATCTCGATTGCCTGTGCCCAACGATGTGTCAGGTTAACTAGAAGATCACCAGAGCGGCCTCTACGGAAACCGTATTGTTGGTCACTAAGCAGCTGGTGGTCCTCTAGGTACCGTAGGGGCTGGCAGTTGATGATGGATAGTATGAAAGTACATCCGTTTATTACGACTCCCTGTCTTGCCTACAACAAGTAGCAAGATTACATTGTGGCCACGTAACTTTTTGGAGTATTGCTTTTAAAATTTTAACAATTTGTTTGCCTCGGGTCTAATCTTATAAGCTAAATAGAACCCAATTTGTATTTTTCGATTGCGTATAAACTAGCTTTACTTACAAATGATGAGCAAGTACGCATACTAAAAAGGACTTTTCTAACTAAACAAGTCACAATAAAATAAGGTATTAATACTATGATGATAATAATACCCTGTAAATAAACCTATTGATTGAAATGTTTTAGTAATAGAGATGTAGATATTACTTTTAATTAAAAGAAATGAAATTCGTTTTGTACGACATCTGGTTAGTACGACGTAATATCAGCGGTCCCTTGAACGTCGTTGTCTACCGACGGACCGGACGACCGGAGTCTACCGTATATTTCAAACTATATTTTTTAAAAGAAAGGTAAAATGGAGATCTTGGTTTTCTTACATCAATGGCTTGTATTACTAGGGGCTCTGGGAGCTGTAGACCTTCGCTACATGCCTAGAAAACGCAAAACTGACGAATCACATTCAAACCACACAAGCCTTTTTTAGCAATTTCCGCATTTACCAAATTTCCAAAAACTGGATAAAAATGATCTTCATCGTGCAAGTAATACCTGCTACGATATCATCAACATCAGAATTCTTAAAGGTGATGGTAATTATTGCGTAGTACGGCCATTACTAAAAATCCTCAAAACCGGTTAATAACCGGTTAACCGGTTTTGAAGGAAAAGTCTCGGTTATTAACCGGTTTTTTAAGTTAACCGGTTTTTGCATACCCTAATCCCATCCATCCATGATATTTCATAAGATTATGAAACATTTCTAAAGTAAATGCCTTCATTATTGAGTGACCACACTCCGACTTCCCTTGCTTCCCTAAATAGTAAATGATCAAGCAAGCCATGGAATTTAGGCAATTAGCGACTAAAAAATCGTGCGGCGCAATATCGGTGTGGCAAAGTCATCGTTACTCGCGGCGGCGCCTCGCTATCTTATCACTTATCACCTTATCTTATCACTTATACTTACGCCCAGCACGCGACGTCGAGCGATTAATTAGGTGTATGTGATGATAACTTTCACGCTTCGGCCAAGAGCGACGAATTTAATCAGACATGAACTCTGCTTCTCTGATTGAGTCGTGTTGCTGTTGCTACGCGTGGCGTTGTTATGGCATAGTTTATGTAAGTATGTGTAACGGTTTCATTTTATGGTTCCTATTTACTCGTAACCTGGAATACTCCTACGTCTCCTACTTGTTACATTTTGGAGTGTTTTCGGCATTTATAACCAGACTCCATTACATCCTCAACATTCTAGGGGGAATGTCAGAGTTTCACTTCCTTTTAACCCCTCAATTGCCAAAAGTGGCACTGAAACTTGAGTAGTTTGTCTTCGACTATCTACCCCATTTGGGAATGCAGGCACGAATGTACGTATAGAAATAAAGAGATGTAGGTGTGCATATTAATATAACGCCATGTGCGTAACCCAGTTCATCGATTTGAGTCTGAGATGAGACGCATTACCTCTTCACACATTTTACTCCACGTTCCATCTCTGCTGGCCATCTGTATCGATAATTAAAGGTCATCTGGTAGTTAAAAGGATATTAACTTCAAACCAATACGCATTACCTCTGAACGTGGTAATAGCCACGTGCCTTTGTAGCAATTTGTTGTGGGTACTTGAGAGGCCGGTTAATGATAAAATAACAGTAATTAGTTCATTCTATTTACCTAATTATTCCAATTAATGTTAATTTCTAATGTTATTTTCCTATAAATGGATCTTCTTAGGACACAAACGGTGCATTGCCTTTTATCTAAAACGCATTTCATGTCATAGGCCACAATATCACTGGGTCACCACGAGGAGGCGCGCCGCATGACAAAGTCGAAGTTTATCAGAGTCGTTTTAAACGCGAGTTATCAGAACACACTTGGCAAGTTGGCACTACAATCTGCAAGTAAGCCACACTGGCTACTAAATCAACAAAATGTCTCGTGATGCTCAAGTCAAGTATAAGTTGTATAAATATTGACAGTATTGAAACGGGTAAGTACGAACACTACGAACAGTACGAGTACTGTTCTGGGACGAATGTAAAGTGTAAACCTTCATAGACGTTTATGGTATTAAAATATGGTTTCTGGATTTGTATGAATCTCCGTTTGAAACCTGATAAGGAGGCCTATAAATTTAAGTGTTGATGTTGCTATGTCGACACTGTCAGTATTTTTAACAAAAATGCTAATCGTAAATGTACAAAGGTCAGAGCTCATGATATATGTAACTTTAAGCATTTCAGTAGATGCTGCATGCGTAGCCGAATGGCACAAACGCTCACGAAACGCTCATGATAATATCTCTTTCATAGCTATCTATCACTATCGCTCTTGCGTATTGGCGCGACAGAGCCAGACTACATTTCTGCGGCGTTTCGATTTCGTTTCGCTACGGGGCCTGGTAAGATTAGGTATCTTTATAATTGAGATCGGTTTGTTACAATATCATTTGCATATGTGATTTATTATGTTATTACCGATAGTCTTAAAATCACCCTACATGGTTAATATCCTAATCGTCATCAGCGATGACGACAACATAAAGAAACAAATTATCATTGTCGTCTGTAACTTTTTAATTTATTTGTTATTTCTTGGATACTATCCTCACCAGTTTCCATACCTTATTGCCATGGCATTAAAATCTAATACTAAATTGTAGTTGATACAAAAACACAGTTCAAGCCGAGCCTCTCTGACGTTCACGTTTGACGCCAACGAATAAATTACTACGTTATGATTAAATCAATCCTCACGAGAGACCGGGTCAACTGTCAAGTGGGAATCGATGATTGTTTACAAACAGACAGCAGACTGTCACAAATGTCGCGTGGACTCAATTTTCATATCACATACATATCATACTCAAAAATATCCCATTATCCCATAGCATAGCAACATCATCCACCACAGTAATAAGAGCTTGATACAGGGTGTAACAAAAATGGTGGTGATCCGTTTAAGGGCGTATTCAGTGTCGTATTCTCATCAGGAAAAAGTAGGATAAAATTTTTTTTCGCAAAAAATTTTTTTATCTTTGTATGGAGATTCGACCGATTCGCGCGGCCCGGCTCATACAAAAGTGAAAATTTTTTTAGCGAAAAAAAAATTTTCTTCTACTTTTTCCTGATAAGAATACGATACTGAGTACGCCCTTAAACGGATCACGACCATTTTTGTTACACTCTGTATAGTACCCTATTTATGACACGATTTTTGAATTTTTGTGTTTGACTGTACATTTTTTTTAACTACCAGTTGCCTGCACACACAGTTTAGGCACACCTCGGACACTGGCGATCAAATATATGAAAGAGGCGCGTTCCTAGCACACATTCTAAGCTCGTGTACCTACACGCGTACTATGCTTGTATGAGTGAAATATGACAGGTCGACTGTTCGCGTTTTTGACAGGCGGTAACTGTGAGGTAACCGAGAGGGGGTGGGCGGCACTTTCAGCGGGGAGCGGGAGTGGCCATACTGTACGATAGTACTCTTTATTATACTGTGGTTTAGGGTATGAATAAATAGGTTACAGATTTACAGGTCCATGGCATGAGCCGCGTAAGCTGAAAGTTTGGTTCGAATGATCTAAATGTTCAGACAGCCATTGCTTCATGCTGGGTCAATAGTCTATATAAGCAATGAGTACATACCTAGTCAGATAATTTAAAATATGCAAATTAGAGAAGATCTACATACCGCATATCATGATGACAGATATAATGTATCTGACGCAAAATTCCGCCTTCCATTAGCATAGCGACTTTACTCAGCTAAAATAAAACCAGTTTTATTACGAGGATAACTGATTGGGGTCTCGCTGACGCAAATTATATCCACGCGGACTTCGGCCAAAGAAACGGTTTCATAAAACCTGTCTAAGAGGAAACTGAAGATAAAAAATATATAATAGTGAACGAGACGATAGTTGCTCTGGGTATTGTAGAACATGTTGTGCGTCATACGATTATAAATAGATACTATAATGCAGAATATGTTATGATAATAGAATGTATTACAGGTGCAGTTGACACTGTGTAATTATAAACTTATGTTAAAGTATGTATTTAATTTACAAATTAAGCTATTTGTCTATTTGCGCTATCTTTAAGGATGGTGGAATGTTTAGTGATTTATTTACCTTTGTAATATATTACGTCAATGCCTTACTGATTACAGTTTTATAGTATTTACAGAAAACAAAACAATTATCTATGGTATTATTATCAGGTAACATTTAGATGGAGTTATATATTTTAAGTATAATTTGTGCCTAGTCTTCAGGAAACATTTTGTTGCGTGGTTGTATTTCATCATCATCAAACTTTTCAAGAATTTTCATTCTCGACTCCAACTCTATTTGTTAACTTAGAGGGTTTTAGTAAACGAAATTTAATTTAATTTTATAAATAAAAGATTTTTTATTTTTAACTGAATATTGGACGTCTGTAACACCAGACATCTTTTTACCTGCATATCTGTTGTTTTCCACTTTTCTCGATCCCGCCACGTTTTGGCACACATTCCGATACAAGAAACCGTGTTATCGTCATCGAAATTATCAGACAGATATTTTTAAACCGGCGCCGTGGAATAATAATGCGCAATGAAAGCGCTCGTTGCGAAATCTTATTTGTATTGGTTATCAATATTGTTTGTTTCTACTGTTTTACAGAGAATGTTACCATTACCAAACGGCTGCTGGACAACAAAATAGGATATAAATCAGCGAACGACTTGCATCATTACATTAGCAATATCATCCAGAAAAGCTGGTCTTTTTGGAGCTTATTTTTCTGTCACTACGTCACTATAGTATATTGGCACGGTCCTGGTCTAATGTGAAGAAAGATCTTCTATACGAAGTTTTTCTGCTGGAAATCAAGAATAAGAAAGTACTATCCCACTAGTCGATGGTTGCTTTGTTGCTGCTTCACTTTTTTTTATACTAACCACCGACGGGCAAACAAGCATACGGTCCGCCATACGGAAAGCGGTCACCGTAACATATAGACGCCTGCAACTCAAGAAGTGTCACATGCGCGTTGCCAACCCATTAAAAACTTGTGCACTCGCTTATGCTGTGTTAAGTACACAGCAAAAAGTAGTGTACAAGTTCTAAGGAGGGCTCGGGTTGCTGACGACTCAAAGGGGAACAAATTAGTTCCGTAGGTCCTTCCGTCGCCAGCACACCGTACCCTGGTTGAGCTCTGGCAGCCTTACTCACCGGCAGGAACACAGCACTATGAGTAGGGTCTAGTGCTATTTGGCTGCGGTTTTCTGTAAGGCGGAGGTACTTCCCCAGTTGAGCTCTGCTCTAGATTCGAGCGACATTCACATAATGCATTTTAAGGTAAGGTACCTAAGGGACAACCCGGACAACACAGGGTGTAGCGCTGGGGTAAGCCAAAAGATGTATAAGCAGGTACATATTTAATTGAAACTAATAGTGCACTTCACAAACTACTCAACTCAATAAATGACGTGACGTGAGTAAACACTCGAAAAATCATTTGATAGCGGCGTGAATGCACTCATATCAATTATACTAATTACTCGACATTCATAATTAGCTTAATCTTCAAGAACCCTTATGAAATGGGCCATAAATAGATTCAACTTCTCTAATCGATTGGTAATCGATTAATGTGTTTGGATTATGCGACGTTCTTGCCAATGTCTCTTCTTCCTGTTCGCAATTCTGGACAGTCTGAATTCTACGCAATTAGTATTTCACCTCATTCGCTATTGTGCACAGTTATTACTTGTGTACAATAGCGATTCTTCCTGTTCGCAATTCTGCACAATCTAAGTTCCACACAATAGTTATTTCGCCTCATTCGCTACTGTGCACAGCCATTATTTGTGTACAGAATAGTTTCTTCCTATTGTATCTTGTATCTTGTATCTTGTATTCTTAACTCTACGCAATCCGAATTCGACGCAATAGGTATTTCACCTCATTCGTTATTGTGCACAGTCATTATTTTTATACAGTATAGTTTCTTCCTATTCGCAATTCTACACAATTCGAATTCCACACAATAGGTATTTCACCTCATGCGCTATTATGCACAGTCATTATTTGTGTACAGTATACTTTCTTCCTATTCGCAATTCTACACAATCTGAATTCGACTCAATAGTATTTCACCTCATTCGATTTTATGCACAGTCATTACTTGTGTACAATCTCGTTCTGCACAATCTCAGCTTCGTCAATCCCCGCAAACACGTACACATAGAAACGCAGAAATCTCCTTACATGAGCTTATACGTCGCTGAGGAGTTTCGTTATGATCTATTATCAGCAGTTCTACTTCATCAAATGTCACAATGTGAACTATTATAGCATGACAAATACGAACGTTTCCCGAAAAATACTTAGTAAATAGTAGTAGTAATTATTTAGTAAATATTGGCCTATACCTATAGTCAGCAAAGGTTCGATTTTATTTACATTTTGTTTACAACTTTTACAAGATATTGATATGGTGACTGGTTAGATTTAATTTATATTGAAATTGGGTGTCAAAATTGAAAACAGTGCCTGTAACAACGCCATCTGACACCTAAATTTTATTTTTGCTGAATGTTGCTGAATGTGTATAACGGTAGTTAATATTAATAATGCTATTTGGATCTTTGCCTACTCTAGTGCGTCGCGGAAGGCACTTTCTGCGTTTCTATGTGTGCGTATTTGCGGGGATTGAGGAAGCTGAGATTATGCAAAACAAAATAGTACACAAGTAATGACTGTGCATAAAATCGAACGAGTTGAAATACTATTGGGTTGAATTCAGATTGCGTAAAATTGCGAATAGGAAGAAAGTATACTGTACACAAATAATGACTGTGCACAATATCGCATGAGGCGAAATACCTATTGTGTGGAATTCGAATTGTGTAGAATTGCGAATAGGAAGAAACTATACTGTATACAAATAATGACTGTGCACAATAACGAGTGAGGTGAAATACCTATTGCGTCGAATTTGGATTGCGTAGAATTGAGAATAGGAAGAAACTATTCTGTACACAAATAATGGCTGTGCACAGTAGCGAATGAGGCGAAATACCTATTGTGTGGAACTTAGATTGTGCAGAATTGCGAACAGGAAGAATCGCTATTGTACACAAATAATGACTGCACATAATAGCGCATGAGGTCAAAAACTACTGTGTGCAATTCAGAATGTGCAGAATTGCGAACAGGAAGAATCGCCACTGTCCACAAGTAATAACTGTGCACAATAGCGAATGAGGTGAAATACTAATTGCGTAGAATTCAGATTGTCCAGAATTGCGAACAGGAAGAAGTGACATTGGCAAGAACGTCGCATAATCCATCAATAATTCGGTGAATGATACTTAATTTTATAATCTAGTTGATGAATGAATGTTTTCCTCGTGGCCGTTGCTGGCTGATTTTACACACTTGCGCGTGTTTTATTGTTATTGAACGAAAACTGTTTTATATAATTGCATGATAATCAGACAATGATTCGTAAAATCGTAATCGTAATTGTTTCCATGGTAAGGCTAAGGAATAATGAAATTCAAAATTAGATTTTTATTAAAGCACCATGCATGCATCCACTTTTTTAAATTACCTATTATGAAAAGAAAGAAAGGAGGATTTAAATGATTTTTAGAAGTTTTAGAGCCAGATTACATACCTAAGTAATGTATGTCAATAACTTAGAAATTTAGAATAGAAGATAATATTGCTACTTGATATTTAGCTGCGAGGAACATTTATAACATAATCGTACGGTACCTATTTAACTGCACCTTTTCAAAATCTTATCCTTTCAACGTATGTGCACTTACCTAGTGTACATAATGTACTATTATGTTTACTTAGTATTGCAAGAAATGATTCATCGGAAGCCTTGCAGTGTTTGCACTATCATCTATAAGTACCAGGTTAACACGTGCTAGGTTACACAACTGTTATTTCTACGATCTGCTCAAGTACCTACCGTTTTCCGCGTAGCGACGGAAGTTGTACGGTTTTCCACTACCTACTAGGGTATGTAAAAACCGGTTAACTTAAAAAACCGGTTAATAACTGAGACTTTTCCTTCAAAACCGGTTAACCGGTTATTAACCGGTTTTGAGGTTTTTTAGTAAATGGCCGTACTACGCAATAATTACCATTACCTTTAAGAATTCTGATGTTGATGATATCGTAGCAGGTAATACTTGCACGATGAAGATCATTTTTATCCAGTTTTTGGAAATTTGGTAAATGCGGAAATTGCTAAAAAAGGCTTGTGTGATTTGAATGTGATTCGTCAGTTTTGCGTTTTCTAGGCATGTCGCGAAGGTCTACAGCTCCCAGAGCCCCTAGTAATACAAGAAATTAATGTAAGAAAACCAAGATCTCCATTTTACCTTTCTTTTAAAAAATATAGTTTGAATATAGGGTAGACTCCGGTTACAACGACGCTCAAGGGACCGCTGATATTACGTCGTACTAACCGGATGTCGTACAAAACGAATTTCATTTCTTTTAATTAAAAGTAATATCTACATCTCTATTACTAAACCTTTCAATCAATAGGTTTAAATATTTACAGGGTATTATTATTACCTTATTTTATTGTGACTTGTTTAGTCAGGAAAGTCCTTTTTAGTATGCGTGCTTGCTCATCATTTGTAAGTAAAGCTAGTTTATACGCAATGGAAAAATACAAATTAGGTTCTATTTAGCTTATAAGATTAGACCCGAGGCGAACAAATTGTTAAAATTTTAAAAGCAATACTCCAAAAAGTTACATGGCCACAATGTAATCTTGCTACTTGTTGTAGGCAAGACAGGGGGCCGTGCTCGGGTGGAAGTAGCTTTGTTTCCTCAATTTACTAGTAAAACTAAAAACTTTGTCGCTCGTCGTTGCAACCGGACTTGACGGACGGATTCTGTGTAAAATGTGTCGTAAAAAGCGGCTGGTCGTGATAATCGGAGTCGTAATAAACGGATGTACTTTCATACTATCACATACGAAAACCAAATAAATACCTGTGCTTATGTCGTTGTAAGAGGTTGGACGTTAGGTCTATGCTGAGTCGTAATATACTAACCGGACTCTACTGTATTGTATAAAATGTATAATTGAGTAGACTCGGGACTAATTTTTAAAATAAAATCATTATAGATAATAATGTTGTCAATGAAAAGTAATGAATAAATCTTTATTATTACAAAACATTAAATAATTACGTATTTTTGAACCTTTTAATGCCTAATTTTCCAAATTTTGAGTAATAAATACAGTTTCGGTTATTAACCGGTTAGAGACTATAAAAACCGGTTTTTAACAGAAGCCAAAAAGTCTCGGTTAACCGGTTTTTCGGTTAACCGGTTAACCGGTTTGCACACCCTACTACCTACTTATACTTCAAAACTTTCCTTCTATGCTCTGGTTATTGACAATTTTCCATACTCGTACAATCGGGCCAAGGTCAGCAGCAACTTTGATAGCAGAAAGTGAGCAAGTTCAAAGCTATTCTTCTTCTTTGTCTTGGTTCACGATTTTGTGTGGAGTCAATTTAAAAGGGTCTCTCTCTCTCGACCGTCGTTAGCCAAGTGACGGTGGACGGTGGTTCAAAGATCTATGATATGAATTGAAAATAAATACACTTGCAGAGGTAACGTGGCATGACTATGTCACTATTGCCTCATTGTGTCCAATTTTTTATCCTTATGGATAATCGTACGGTTTTACCAACGACTTCCTATGCAAAACTTTCCTCATACCTACACCCGTCTCAGTCTTGTCTGTGCTGGTTTAGATTTAAGGATATTATCGTGCCTTTTATAAGGATGATAGATTATTATACTACATATTTATCCGAATGACGTTGATACTTATTTGTACGGTTTTACCTGCGATTTCGCATTACTGCAAAACTTTCCTCATACACCTGGCTGGCTCTTGGCATATATCGCTGGAATATAGTTTCGTTTCGTGGCTTGTATATTTATCCGCATGGCGACGATAATTATATGGGTTTACCGATTTCTTCGGTAAACAAGGAAATACCTTATTGCCAGTCGATTTTCCCGATACCTACTAATTAAATCAACTTTTTGGTCAGCTTATACGAATAAAAAAGAGAAGTCCCTTTGATTAAGTTTACCAGAATATCTACATTTAAAGGAAAATAATTGAGATAACTACACAAAAGGGCTATTATGAAATCCAGAAACATGATCACCTTGAATACCAAAATCAGGTTTATGCGATTTTTTGCGACGCTAAAAAGAAAGAAACCTTTCAAGGGCTAGACCTCGAAGCTTCTTTCTCTGTCACTCTAATGACGAAATCGCTGGAGAAAACGAAAAACGATATTGACGAAGTCAGATTTTTGCAGTTATAGCCCAAACTGGCGAGAACGTTATAATAATATAATATAAAACAGGGGCACACAGCACACAGCAAGACTGGGCCTGTCGAGACACGAGCTTCGTCCTCGTAGGAATTTGTAAAAAAAGGGATAAAGGGAAGGGGCGAGGATCCGAGGATGGACCGAAAGAGGTTACAGCACGGGTACACTGCGTCACAAGACTGGTCCTGTCGGGACTCGACCTTCCATTAGGTAAGGACTTGTTGGGGTCCATAAAGAATGCGGCCTTGGTATTGTTATGGTAAATTTTTTCACGTCTTAGTACCAATAGAGAAACCGTAGCGTCGTCTGATGGGGACAATTTTGGGGTGTCAAAACAAACTGGTAGAGTGTGGCTAATGAAATATTGCCCCAACTTTTGGCGGGAAATTCAAAAAATCTAGGGCTCCTACTATACCAAGTGTGACCAGCCCTAGTATTTTTTGAATTTCCCGCCAAAAGTTGGGGCAATATTTCATTAGCCACACTCTAATAAGCTCACTGAACTTTCAAAGTTTCAAAACCTTTCTTAACATAAAGAAGTGATAATAGATATACCATTTCGATTATTAAGTAGTAAGAAAGATCTTACGGTACACGTTTTTGGTAATGGGGAAGTTGTGGTCATGTTTAGAAGCTATTACAGTTTCTGCATGTACTTAGCTATAATATTGATAGATCTAGTAGATGAATATATGTACTGTACGTACCCTATTAACTAAACGTATCGTATTATATAAATATTTACTTGATTTAACGAAGCGTCTAAATACTTGGTACCTGGTATTTAGTAAGAACTCATAACACACCATTTATTATTTAAATTCACGCTAAACAATAACTCGAATTTCTCCACACAGCCATTACCTATTCAAACAGCGCCTGACAGACCAATAAAGAATAATAGATTCCAATAATCCGGCTTTCCATAAAACAACAGAATTCCTAGAAGCAGTTGAAACTAATTTTACTAACTCCAAAATGACTTATTTGCCCTTTAATATGCCTAGAGCTTAAGACCTTCAGGAATAAACAAGGTCAAGGTATAAGAAGGGCTTAAGTACGGTGTTGGTACTGTTGGTTAAAGTAGAAATTGCTTTAATGATTGGAAAGGTTAATAATTAGGTCAGAGCGGTGACCTTCGGTGGCGAGTGGCGACGGATCGATGGACAAACACTGGAGATAGAGAAGGGCAAAGGTCGAGCTACAAGCGTGATGATTAGGATTGTGTGGACTCATCATATACATAATAACAACCGTATGTTTTTCATCAAGTTGTGAAACGTGTGACTTTAGAAGAAAAGAGATAAAGGGAGAGATAAGAGAGAAAGGTAGGAAAGTAATTGTAGGAAAAGGCATACTCGAAATTTAGCTCAGATGAACATTGTGGAAATCAGATGATCACTAAACTATATTCAGTCCTAATCCCATTTAATGGAATTCAAATTTATCTATTTCATTTCAAAGAGTTCATAAGGATGTATCAAAAAACCTAAATTAATTAGTAGAACAAGGAGCTTGAAACAAAACATCCTCCTAATTGTCCTTAAACACCTTTATTTAGGAAAATAAAATTTAAAACAAATTGAGCCAGGAAGCTTCCTTATTATTGTGACAAAATGTACTGGACAATTCACTGAAAACCAAATTAAATAACATAATTCTAAATTAATTTCAGCAAAGCCGCGCGGAAGTAAACACAACAATATTTTATAAACCTATTAATTGCTGTCCTTAATGGGTTTCCCTCCCAATTAATATTAGGAGACTATAATATAGACATGTTAAGGATAAAATATTTAATTATTTATGATATTTGAAAATATTTAACTATGTACATAAATAATTAAATGCTAATTGCAATGATAATATTTAATAACATGGGCTTCCCAGCATAAAACACGGTGAGGTAAATAAATATTCATAATATTATTGAAATTGTATGCCAACAATTCAAAGTAACTGATAGTGCTCTTGCGTCAAAACCAGTTATTAATTATTGCTATCAGTGGTCAGAAACTTTTAGTAAAGTTCAACCATATCGGTAGATGGGCTCTGCGTAACCGAAACTGGGGGTTTTAGGGAAAAACAACAATATGTTTCTGCAGGTTTTTATTGGCATTTAGGGATATTTTGAAGATAATCAAATTGTTAATTACCTGTGTAAAAAAGATGTCCGGGTTTAGATTCTTTTGTACCTGCTTAAAGTGGGATCAGTAGGATCCATAATACATTTGCATAGGCCTCACAAGAAATTCAAGCACATTTTATTTCTTTATTAGTTCATTTAAAATATTTTTCCCCTCACTAGCTCGGAAACACGTGTTTTGTCCTTTAATACCAGCGTGTAAAAACGCATTTTATCCACTAGTGGGTAAAGTAATTTGACCTTGAATAAAGTCACATTAACTGCTTTAAAATTGATAAAAGTAAGTGAATCTAGTAATAAAGATGATTTACCACCTGTGGAACTACTGGAAGCAGTGATAAACGCATTTTTTGCTTTGTAGTTTCCTCGCTATAGTGAGGGGAAAAGTTTTGTGTTACACTCGGGTGCAAATGTATTTTACTTCTCGTGTGTTAAAAAACAACTTTGCCCCCTTGTATAACAAATAACTATTTTTTGTGGGCGGAATGTTTCTAAGAATTAATTGTTTTGATGGTACACCAGTACCAGCACTGATAAATGTTATCTATTCCGTTATTCCATTCAATACGGGTGATTAGTAATTAATATGAGGATCACGCAAAAGCGTTATGATGACTTATTATGAAGAATTGATGCTCATAATAAACATTAATTATGTATAAAAGCAAAGGGTTGGTTTCTGCGCACTTCTTATTGCGAATGTTACCCTGTCATAGTGATACTGATAATCCATATGGACAACGCAATTATATCTCGTTTAATCGGTCTCATAGTCACTATGACGAGGTAAAAATATAAAAAAAATAGCAGTGGCGTATTAAATATTATACATATTAGAAATCATTATTGTTTCAGATTTTAGAAGGGTAAGGATACATTTTATTATTTTACTTTATGGGTTATATTGCAGTGTAGGCGAGAGAGAGAGACCTGTCACTGGAATGTCATAATTTCGTTACCTTTCAACAGTTTCAACCCTTTAATTGCCAAGAGTGGCACTGGCACCGAAACTTGAGTAGTTTCATGGGGCTGTCTCCTCATTAATAGGATACAGGCGTGATTGTATCTGGCTATTTTGTATATACTGCACAGTTGTATTGTATATCATAATAAGAAATTCAGGATAGGTAGCCATGGTTAAATGCAAACAGAATATTTAATTGGACTTAACGAAGAATAATGTAGGAGATAGCTTCTAACCAACTAAGTAAGTAGTATTAGTAACAGATGAAGAAAATAAGACTTAGGACCCTTGTCTTGTAATCTAGTTAGAAACACCAACATCAACATCGCCATAATGTCTGAAGAATCCTGACACCCAGTACGTTCAACCTTTCAACAGTATCAGTCAACAAACATAAACAAAGACAGCGCATGCGCCTGACTAATGTCATGATTAATGGACGTTGATCCAGACGATACCTAACACCTATTATGCAACTGTAAACAATAGGCTTTGCTGCAATTAGGTACCTAATGTGATTAAGGGAACTGTCAATCTATTATGTAACGATTACCTAGATACTGTAAACGGCTGTGGCGATTTGTAAACAGCATGACGAGTGTAAATATTAATTTATTGATAAGAAATCTAGTTGCTTTTGGCATTGATCATTGACATCAATGTAGATTTATTTTATAAATCGTAAATTGTGGTTTTAAACGCACAGTTTAAGTATTTTTTACACTAAACAAGAGTTACCGACAAATACTGTTTCAAAAGCTGAAGAAAGATAAGTAAGTACATATTAAGGAAAGCAAGCAGTGCAATGAGACATGAATATTTTACAAATCTGAATAGTATCTTTTCTAGATTTCGTTTCTTGCTAATTGTGTGCCAAAAATAAAGTAAGTCACTTTGCTTAGCCGATCTGCGACTACGATAATATTTGGCGCTACTGCTAAATCCGGTATCCGGCTTCCATTGCGAAAGAAGTTTGTCAACTGATCAAGCAAAACCAACAAAACGTTCAAGGCTGCTGCAGCGTAAAGCCCAGTATCCGCTATATAGTTTCCTCTCGTTTCCTAACGCCAAAACCCAGCCGCTTGGGATTTCCGACCGCGGACAGTCCGCACGCACACAAACAAACATATAACCTTAATACAAACAAGACACGCTCGTACCCTACCACTTACCCCTCTGTCGCCTGATTACCACGCGCTACGCGGGGCAGGGAAACGAAAGCAAACTGGATATAAACACAGGCACGTTGCAACTTGATTTTGACCTCGCAGAGAAATGCTCCACGCACACATTCACCTAGTTCACTCGCTATCAACGCACACGTGCCTCGTTACTACATAATTTTACTACCACACGTGAAAATAGTCGGCGAATTTCGAGGAATCTCCGTTGATACTGGCAGACACCGTACGCACACATGTAAAGATAAGCGTCGTCTGCGCATGCGCCAGGGAAGCGATAAAAGGGCGCGTCGCGTAATGGCGGGCACATTCCTCACTCTACGCTCGAAGCGACACCACGCCGGTCTAGCTCGCGAAGTTGTGAAATTATTGTGACATAACCCATTCAAGGTTCAACAAGTGGTTTAGTGAACCCAGCGCTTGGATTGCACCATTTTTAGTGAAATTGTAGTGCTCCCAGTGAAAATTCCCACGCACTCCAGGAAAGTGCCAGAAATTAGTGATATTTACGAACTGAAAAGCATCAAGTTATCCAATATGTACAAGGATTCAGTGGTTCCAGTGAAGATGGAGAGCTTCAGCGGAGTGGCCGCGAAAAGGTAACTATCTAAAGATCGTGGCATCAAAATTAACAATTTACTAGGAGTTTTAAGAAAGAAACATTGACGTAAAAGTGCTAATTAGTGTAAACTTGAATGCAATTAGATGACTTGCTAGAATCCTACTTAGTGTTCAATTTAAAAACTTTTATAACTGCAAAGAACTCCACTAGAACTGGTGTTCCACAGGGTACCATCAGACCAGCATTCTAACTGTACATTATTATTTCTAGCCCAATGGGCCAATGCATCAAGACGGTGCTCCGACGGGCGTGTGCGGAGAAGCGCCTGACGGTGGGCCTGCTGCCTGCCATCCAGTACCTGTCCAGCAACAGCACGGGCGCGCTGTTCTGTTTCACCACCGAGGCGCCCCCTGGCGACAGCGCCACGCACATGCAGGAGGTGCTGCTGCAGGCCTTCTGCGATGAGAACGACATCTATGTCATTAAGGTAACTATCACTTTGAAAATACCAACCTAATTTATTTTTAATTTGTTTTGATCTGGTTCTTGCTATTTGGGCTATGTAACTGGTCCTATAGTTAAAACATTTCTTATTATCCTGTTTTGAGTTGTGAGTTATGCCCTTTGGTTTGAATGATGCTCCCTAATTACTTGACCAATTTATTAAGTTATATCGATTTTTCCGGATTCAAATTAGAAATGAAATGACGTGAATGGACTTTACAAATATTAATTATAGACGAATTAAGGAAGCTCGAACTACATTTTTAAACTTGCTATAATTCACATAATTACTAATTACTATGTTTGCACTATAAAAAGTTTATTTCAAGAGTCTGTTGATGATGAGCAAACCATTAACGTATGTATTTCTTTGTCTCCAGGTTGACTCAGAAGCCAAAATGCGGATGATCCTCGGATTCCCCGCCTTGGATTATAGCTGCGTGTTGGTCCACTCACCATACACAGACCCCTTCAGCGACAGCCAGGAAATAGACCCCTCAGTCCTCACAGACAGCGAGAAACACTTAATTGACCACTGCGAGAGGAACTGGGGATGCTCCCAGGTGCCAGTCATTAAGCTACCCGAGAAGTGAACCCGATAAAAGAAAAATCTACGAAAAAAAAGATGCCTTTATTGGATTATTTGCAACTTGGTTGCACTGCCGCGCCGGTCGGCCATATTTAATTTGGCTTTGGCGTTTAACGCCATCTAGTGTTCGGTAGCTGCGCTAAGTCTTGTCCGCTTGGGCGAAAATTCTGATGTTCACTTGTTGTGGATGAAAAGATTTTTTGGAATTTTGAAATGTTTCTAAAATCACTTCAATTTGAACATTTCTTGTATTGTTAGTTGATCGCCATTTCGGCTTGTTTGTTTGTAAAATTAACACGTTATTGACTTCATAAGAAATGTTGTATTCAAGTATTGTAACGATAACATAAAAAATAGAGATAATTAACTGCTAAGACGTTTTCTACTTTTGTAATTATATGAACAGTATTATAATTATTAAAAACAGAGTTGAATAAAAACAGTTACATCATATGTTGGTTTTATTTTATATTTTTAAGAAATGGACATAAACAGGGAAGCATTTTTGTCGGTAGAAAATGTAACATGTTAAAATAGAATTAGTAGCTCCGATAAAATCTGAGTTTTAATGTAAAATACCCTATAATGGACGGTGATGTCATTATGGACAAAAAAATAAAAATCCTTAAAAATAAGTATCTAAAATTAGTTTCTAAAAACTGACGGCATTGTACCATAAACAAGCGTCATAGAGCTGCTTAATTTTGAAGTTTCATTTAATTCGATTATTTCTGAAGGATTGGGCGGCAAGATAAAAATCATCAGTTTACTGAAAAAAATATCAAGAGTTGAGTTCATGTATAAAATAATAAAAAAATAATACTCGGTGTAAACTTAAATGAGTTTTACCACAGAATATATAATAGTACAAGTACAGAAGGCCCACTGCTTTGATGTTCACGTAATGCCGCCTTTATAAATACCTACTAAATTCTAACAAAGAAACGAGCCACACGTGCGCAGCGTCGGACGATAGGGTTGCCTATAGATTAAAACGAATTAATACTCAGATAAAATGTTATATTATATCATATTTAAGTCTTAGGTATATATACAGTATTTATATAGAGGTATTTTTGTTTAATCCCTAACATCACAAGACTTATTGAACTTTTCCGTGAAGACTTATTGAATTTTTGTTTAATCCCTAACATCACAAGACTTATTGACTTAATCATTAGTAGATGTGTAAAATTGTCCTATTTATTCATGATGTCATTTAACTAAGCATTATTAGCCATTGCACATGCGGACATCGCATATAAACCTTAATAAAAACTCGCTACGTAAAGTAACAATAAAAAGTGCGAACGTGCTTTCCGTGAGAACGCGCGCCACCCCTGATTAGGCCGCGAACTCGCGGCCGCCAGCATGTACTTGTAGCGTGGCGATAGAATCGCGGAGTGAGCCGCCCCTGGTTTTACTTACAGCATTAAGCATGAGATAAGGTATAAAACATACTAGTTTGATGCTCCAAAGATATAAAGAAATAGCGTTATTTTGCGAGTGTCCATTACTGGAACCGAAAAACTGCGTACCTCCTATGATGGACAAGGAACAAATTACAAAACCAAAATTTATAAGAAACAAGAAACAATCCTATGTTAAAATAACCCAAACTAATTTTATTTATGGTATATAAAATTGACTCAGTGAAATATCAAAAACAGGCGAAAATTGTTCTTAAACTGTCCATGATTGGGTTCGTTACCTTAGTAGAATATAATATGATGTTTGCGAATTTTTCTACTGGCAAATTTGTTTCCGTAGACTACGAGAGACCAGATAAAATAAAATCTCTTTACAGAGATTCAGGTATAGCGAGAAACCAGTAAAATAGCAAAAATTATCATATACATTAAGTATATAAATTTTACTAGTAAGACTAAAAAGGATTGAAAATAATATATTATCTCTTTGATATAACTAAACGATATACATCCATAAAACAGAGCTGTTTTTTGTGTAGACGCATAGACAGATAAAAATTAAATCTAAGAAAAAAAACGTACCTCGGAACCATTAAGAAAAATGTATATTCGTGTAGGTGGCGCTACACTTTTGGTTGATTCTCGGCTAGAGTGCGCTAATATTCATATCTGACAATTTTAATTATTTTCAAACATATCAAATTAAGAATAAGTCTTGTCAAAATTAAATTTCAAAAGTTTCAATCCTGTTTAGAGAGATGGCAGGAATGTTAAGAGGGTCAAGGACAAATTGATAAAACGAATATTTGGCTACTCACTCATACCATCTAGTGAGGAGTAGCATAATATAGAAATAGGACTAATTATTAAAATTACATCTAGCACTTCTTCAGTGAACTAATTAGGTTAACATTTCGAGACTGTACAACATTTCTGCACCTCCCATCGCCAACGTCCATACCACGTTGAATACACCGGTTCTCGTCCGATCACCGAAGTTAAGCAACGTCGGGCGAGGTCAGTACTTGGATGGGTGACCGCCTGGGAACACCTCGTGTCGTTGGCTTTTTGCGATTATGCGTAATTTTTTTCTCGTATTTTTGCATATCTCTTATTGTTCCTAACATGAAATCATATTTTAAGAAATTTAATTATTTGGCCATTAAAACAATAAAATACCGTTTAAAAATAAGTAGTTAGAGATGTGTTAATTGTACCTACATTGCTTGGTAAATTGGTAAAATAAAGTACATCACGTTTATAAAACGCCGAATTTCTGTGAAAAAGCGTTTGGTTGGGCAAAGCAAAAAGATTCGCAGCCGGTAGGATTCGAACCTACGCTCCCAGAGGGAATCTGATTTCGAGTCAGACGCCTTAACCACTCGGCCACGACTGCCATGGCGGCGAGATCGAATTTACCCTTCAGTTACTATACAGCTTTATCATGTTCATTGATAATCAAAAGTTTGTTCCCCGTACACGCCGTACAGTTCGTAACATAACTTTCAAACTAGTTGCGTTTGACAAGCAAGCACCAAACCAAACAAAACCATTTTTTTTAACCTCCGACGCAAAAACGACGACGACTGTTATAAGTTTTACGTGTCTGTCTATTTGTCTGTCTGTTTGTGTGTGTGTCTGTGGCATCGTAGCTCCCGAACGGATGAACCGATTTGGTTTTGGGTTTAAAAAGCGTTGTATGTAAAAAAAACTGGTGGGCAGTTTTAGGAGTCATCACAAGCATCACAATTTACTGTAAGGCGAAAATTTTACATCGACTAAAATATTTAAATATAAAAATCGTATTGCAGAAAAAATGCAAAAAGGCGATTGAGCCAGGGGACACCCGGGTTTGAACCGGGGACCTCTCGATCTGCAGTCGAATGCTCTACCACTGAGCTATATCCCCGATGTGAGACACGGTGAAAACAGGGTTCTTAAACAATGACCCTGACTTGTAGCTCGATCAATAAACGAAGTAATTTGTTGGAACATTTGCGAAGTTATGGGATAACAGAAGAATAAATTTTGTTCAACTGCAAGGGCAGTTTTAAATGCTTTTTAGACTTTATGGCTTTGGTATAAGGAGTAAATTTCTATGCTGACGCAGTCATAGTTGTTATCTTGTTGAAACTGATAGTTACAGTGGAGTGCATGTGAATAAGTTCGAGTCGTTTCAAAACTGAACATTTTAATAAAGCTGAAAGATGATATGGAACTTTAAAGCGGCTTATTAATAATAAGTGCCTTATTAAACAAGCTATTGTTGTACAAAAATTATAAAAAATAAATCACTACGTGATAAATTCGTAGGAATTGAAAGCTATTGTATAAGTCATTGATGGAAGGGACGGTAAAGTTGACGTGGTTCGATCAGAGATCAAGAAATTTACAGATTTTTACAAGCTTATATTCCACTTGCCTTGTTAGGTTAGTAAGTATGTTAGTTTGGGTCAAAACATAGAAGCTAAATTTGACCCACTTCTCGGTTTCCGATTGTGCTGAAATTTTGGACACATATGTAAATCACGTGACAATGCAATATTATGGTATCATGGAGCTGATCTGATGATGGAGCAGAAAGCTGGTAATAGGAACTATGTTATGAAACGTCGTATTCCCAAATCCCCATCGAATAAGGGGTTTTTAGAAACGTCTCGGAAAGCAGTAGGTAGATGACTGTTGAAGAAAAGGTACAGTCGGCGATAAAGCTTGTGCCAAAAATGAAATTTTTGCCAAAAAACTTATTGTAGTCCGATTAAGTAGTCCAACCGAGTGAAAAAAACATACATGTTGTTCGATCGGTAGGACAAGGGCAGTAAGGCGAGGACCATGTGTGGCTAGAGGAAAAATATTGTTTACTTTCGTACCATTTACGTAGCAGTGTGTTAAAAAAAAAGAAACAAGCAAATAAGCAAAGTTGAAAGAAAAGCAAAAAGAAACGCCCCCGGGTGGGCTCGAACCACCAACCTTTCGGTTAACAGCCGAACGCGCTAACCAATTGCGCCACGGAGGCGATGGTGGCACCGCCCAAATTGCGTAACACTTGCTAAACCCTCCAGTGACTAACTAGAATCGGAATTAGGAACGATAAAATTGATAAAAGAACAGGGTGGCTAGCCGAATGGCACAATCGCTCACGAAACGCTCACGAAACGAAGCGCTAGTAGATATCTATCTCTATCGCGCTTGCGTATTGGCGCGACAGAGCCAGCGGCGTATCGCTTTCGTTTGGCGTCGGAGAAATGCCATTCGGCTACGGGGCCAGAACTATTTTATGTATAGGTACAGTCAGCGAAGAAAGTGGTTTACCTCTACTCTATTTGAAACAAGGTCGTAAAATGGTAAACCACTTTTTTGGCTGACTGTACTTGGTTTTTTTTTTGTGTTGAGTTTATCGACATAAGACATAATATAAGGAAGATTAATTTTTCCCCATCTCCGTACCAAACCGTATCTTGATTAATGATTACAGTACTTAAAGTCTCACGAAGTTGTAAGTACAAGGTTTGAGTGACCAAGTTCCAATATGACAAAATAATAGAAGTGTGAAGGTACCGGCCATTCTGGAACCTGTTGGTCTGCCAAGAGGCCCGACGGCATGACGTTGGTGCCGTGGTCCATGGGGAGGCCTCTGGTTTGGGATGCGACGTGCGTGGACACTTTCGCCGTTTCCCATTTGCCGGGCACTAGCACTCTTGCTGGTCATGCGGCGTCTACTGCCGAAGACCGTAAACGTCGCAAGTACGATACTCTAGGCAGTGGGTATATTTTTGAGGCGTTTGCGGTCGAAACGATGGGACCTTGGGGGCCCGGGGCTCGGCGCCTCTATAAAGATTTGGCGTCTCGTTTGGTATGTAGATGTGACGGGTGACAAAAGGGCTGGCCAGTATTTTGCTCAGAGAATAAGCATCGCCATTCAGCGAGGCAATGCGGCCAGCCTTTTGGGCACGCTGCCTGTTGGTGGCGACTTGCAGGGTGTTTTTGAGTTGTAGGTGTGTGTGTGTGTGTGTGTGTTTTTTTTAAGTATGTACTTTTAGGTTTAGTTTATTGACGATGCATGTTGCGGATTTTCCATTGTCTTACTTTTTGACGAAGCTTGTAGCTAATTACGGATTTTGTATTTTATAAAATAAACTTTTTAACAAAAAATAAAACCGCCTTCAAAAATAAGCGCGTTACAAAACACGGAGAAACTAAAAAGCAAAAAATAATAAACCTTTGAATTCAGATTTCTTATCGGATTGCAATAATCTAAACATCCAAATTATAAACAAATCAATTACTTTTGTAGTCGGTACCAGACCTGTTCATCGCCTTGCTATTCCTGTTTGCACCACCCAACCATACGCAGGCTGGTACCGACTCCAAAAATAATTGATTTGTTTATAATTTGGATGTTTAGATTATTGCAATCCGATAAGAAATCTGAATTCAAAGGTTTATTATTTTTTGCTTTTTAGTTTCTCCGTGTTTTGTAACGCGCTTATTTTTGAAGGCGGTTTTATTTTTTGTTAAAAAGTTTATTTATTTGTTGATTTTTAGTGGTTCCTATTGATATTTTATGTATCAGTCCGAATATATGTACAGTAGTGAAAGAATTATCCTTTAACTCCTAACCATTGAGGAGTTGACCTTCCATCATCAGCTCAGCCACATAAAGTTTTCACCATCAGGCGTAAATACTGGTGTACCTTTGAAAAATACACTAAAAACATTACATGTGCCTATAACATTTGAGGAGTTCCCTCGATTTCTCCAAGATCCCATCATCAGACCCCGACTTGGTGCCAATGGGACCATCTCGGGGTTATACCTGATCGAATGAAAAAAAAATTTTGAAAATCGGTCCATGATTCTCGGAGATATCGAATAACATACATACAAAAAAAAAATATAAAAAAAAATAAAAAATAAAAAACATTCAGTCGAATTGAGAACCTCCTCCTTTTTTGAAGTCGGTTAAAAATAGGAACCGAGCATTATAAAATAATATTTTATAGAAGTGATATCATACATATATGACGACATGGAATGGATTCCACGTGGACTGATCTACTGGTGTCAGTTCCATCAAGTAGTCTTCATTTCTTCAATGTCGTCCTATCCTCCTTGCTTTATCCCGGCATTTGCCACGGCTCATGGGAGCCTGGGGTCCGCTTTTGGAAACTAATCCCAGGATTTGGCGTAGGCACTAGTTTTACGAAAGCGACTGCCATCTGACCTTCCAACCCGAAGGATAACTAAACCTTATTGGAATTAGTCCGGTTTCCGCACGATGTTTTCCTTCACCGAAAAGATTTCTCCAATATCGTATTGGGTAAAAAAGTAATTCTTTATAAAGACGTGCAGTGCAATACATATTTACGGCGACGCGACGTACGTCATACCACTCATACCATGTCACTCTCAGAACATAACATATACTATGTACGTACAGTACTTAAATATAGCTATGTAAGTATACCTTTGTAATGTAACTTATAATTTAGCACAAGCTTTCAACTCCCGTATGGTCTAGTGGCTAGGATACCTGGCTTTCACCCAGGAGGCTCGGGTTCGATTCCCGGTACGGGAAAATCTTTTTGCATTTTTTTCGAGTCAATGCGAAGAGGATTCACGCTATTTGACGCGTGATTGTCGCTAGATGTCACCAAAGATACTCGATCCGTATTATAGAGAGTTACTGTCGAAGTAAAATGTGTAATCACAGTGCATAAACTGCCATCTCCCGACACAGGCTTGAAACTTTTGAACCTCAGTTTTGACAATTTGGCCCATATTCTTAGCTTGATATGTTTTAAAATGTCAAATATTCATATTAGCGCCATCTAGCTGAGCGTACCCCGAAGGTGTAATGCCATCTAGGCCACCGTGCCTTTTTCTGTATGGTACTGAGGTACGTTTTTTTCTAAGACTTTATTTGTCTATACGGAGTTATACATGTCTTTGATGTCACATGCACATGCAAGTGTAGAGTTTTCTGCATTAGTGAACTTTATAAATGGTAGTGCACGCAAAAGGAACGTCAAGTTGTGCTGATCTAATAATTGCCGTCCAGCAAGGTGAGCCGAGAATGGCACAGTCCCCCCCCCATTAAGTAATTGTTATGAATGAGACTATCAAGTCAGGACCGCGAGAAGGGACGTCCTACTCGTACTCAGTAGTAGCCGATAAAGGACTGTTAACGTGTTACTAGGGATTGCAGTACCGGTACTGTTTCAAAGAACCGGGATTTTCGGTACCGAAGCAATACGGAACCGGGATTTCCCGGGATTTTCGGTACTTTCGGAACTGGTCAATTTTTTTCGCTTTTTCAAATAAAACAACATATTTTTTGGCATTTCACATCTTTTATTATTATATTACCATAGCCGAACCGTACCGCCTTCGATGGGCGTATTATTTTATCTGTATCTTATACTATTAAACGAGCAATTCTTGTATATTTATTTATTTATTTATTTATTTATTTATATATTTATTTATATATACCGACGATCTCGGAAACCGCTCTAACGATTTCGCTGAAATTTGTTTTGTGGGGGTTTTCGGGGTGAAAAATCGATCTAGCGTAGCCTTAGATCCCGGAAAACGCGAATTTTCGAGTTTTCATGAGTTTTTCTTTCGCATTTGTAAACGTAAAATATGGTCCTTAATTTCGCCGCGCGCGCATCGATTCCGCTTAGCTCAGTCGCACGAGGTCGGTCTAATGTACGCAGATAGATCGTAGGTGTCAGGGTTTCGAATCCCGGCCAGAAATTAAGTTTTTGTTTTTTGTCTTTTTTTTTTGTTTTTGTATTTATAAGAGTTTTTTTTTATCTAAAGACGTGATATATTAAAATAGAACCGAGCGAAGCTCGGTCGCCCAGATATTGTTTTTATTATAAGGAAACGGGAGTCGGGAGAACAAGCAAAAAATCGTGAAGAATTCCGCTTAAACCCGACTATCTGGCCACCATAGGCTTTAATGGTTACCGTTGCAATACATTGCTCCGATTAAGCTATCTGCTATTACTGGGAGATGTTTAATGGATTAGTAAAAGAAATAAGACAAAATACTATTAAAGAAATATAATAATTGATTATAGACCGGCAGTAAAATTCACAAAATTCCCCAAATATGTAATTTGAAGCAAAGAATGTAAACTAAAGGAAACAAAACATTTGAGATGGTGCACAATTTTTTTGCTAGTCAGAGGGAACGTTCTCGAGAAAATTAGTCATTTTCTGGAAATTTCTGTGGAATACCGTAATACCACATTATACGTAAACATTTTTTTAAGTTAAGCATGTTTATAGCAGTTATCCTTTAAAGTTAGACATAAGCCATTGCCGACTTTTTTTCTAGGCCTAAATTTATGTATAAGAGCGACAATTCCACCATACATTATTTTGTTATAAGTCGATCGGTACTTACGGGCAGGGTTTTCGATTGAAGCTCTTAAGCAGCGTGATTTTTACCGACTTTTAGCACATATAGTCATGTTTTAATAATCAATTTATAATAACAAAACCTTAAACATTCCTCAAGAATCACTCCATTCATACATAGGTGAAAAACGCATAAATATCCGTTTAGTAGTTTTTGAGTCTATCGCAAAATTCGCGAACACAGTTTTATAACATGCAGAAAAATGAGTCAAATGAGAAATGAGATTGAGAGAGAAAAACTAAATACACAAATTAATATAACAAACCTTCACCAAAAATACAAAACTCGACTGCTGAACTGGCTAGTGGGGCTAGCTAGGGTATAGCGGTGGCCACAGCTGCCAGACTGCCACTGCCACCCTCTATTAAATAGTGATTAAGCGCGTTTTACTGTACCTATGCCTATTTTTTAACTGTTTACATAATTTAAACAGAAATAAATACATTTTGTAGCAAAAAATGGCATTAAAAAGTATTTCCCGAAAGTACCGAAAGTACCGGGATTTTTCAAGTTGATTTCCCGGTTCTTTGCTTGGCCAAAAATCCCGGGAATTCCCGGTACTTTCGGTACCGGTATTTCCCGGGAGCAAACCTTACGTGTTACGATCATGACAATGATGATGATTGTTGAATTAAAGCCGTTATAATCATGTACGGATGAAGACATTTGACTCTGCTATCGCCAACGTCCATACCACGTTGAATACACCGGTTCTCGTCCGATCACCGAAGTTAAGCAACGTCGGGCGAGGTCAGTACTTGGATGGGTGACCGCCTGGGAACACCTCGTGTCGTTGGCTTTTTGCCCTTCTTAAATTCTAGTTAATTTCTTTTGTTTTGCTGTTGCTAAGCTAAGCTAAAAGCATGTCTTTTTTATCTTTATCTTAAAGAAAGCAGTTGCCAATTAGACCTATTTACAAAGCAAAAATGCGAGTCTTATGCGTAGTTAAATAGCTGTTTTATCAATAGTAGGAATATTCAGCATGAAAATAATGAAGCACCTATAGAGCAGTTTTATTAATAAAAGCAAAGCAAATGTAAAAAAAAAAAAAACTTACCAAACCAAAAAGTATTGTCAGAAGTGGGATTCGAACCCACGCCCTCAGAGAGGACCAGAACAGCTCAAACACCTACATAGTAGGCAAGGAAACCTTGAGTCTGGCGCCTTAGACCGCTCGGCCATCCTGACAGATGGCAAACGCGATGAAATTACGCTTCACTTTAAGTAACTATTTTTCTAGTCACGTGACTATTTTATTCATTTTATTTTTATTTATTTGTATTGGAGAAATAACGTATTATAAATATGAATGTCTAAAAAAAAAGAAATCTGTTACCTGAAAACATTTTTCAGTTTAAATACGACTTCCTAGTTAACTTTAATGTGTCGTTTATTTTATAAGATGCTAAAGAATTGTGCGCATAACTTGGGCCGGTACCCTTTTATTTTTTTTAAATAATAAAATTACATAAAACTATAAAATAAAAAGCATTTAGCAATATAAAACATTACAAAGCGAATGCATGCTGCAATTGCTAAAACGATGAACCAAATTCAATGTGCAACGTTTACGCCATCTGACGAAAAATTCTTAAGAATTCTACTGGAACGGTGTAAACACCATCTAGCGGTGATACCCTAAACTATGAGTTGACAGTAGGAGCCAAATCTACTGCAGTAGTCAGTCTTACAGCGAAGTGTTTTCGCTACTCAACACTAGGTAGCGCTTAAAGCTGGACGAAGCGTTCACTTCTTTAGTAGCCGCTAGAGGGCAGTGTTTGCGTTAAATAATTCTGAAGAAGTTTGCATTACGATGATTATTTATTATAAATTCTAAGATTTAATAACTTTTTTTGTATGCCTTACCTTGTTCAATACGGGTCCGTCAATATCTTTAAGTATAATAACTCGTTATAAATATTACTTCGTTTCAAAATTCCACTTGTTCCCACATTAAATAAAATTAAACTCGCTAAACACTTGCAAAGTTACGCACACATACGCTACAAACGTTTTCACAACAGTACTTTATTATAAAGACAAAACTGACAATATACGCGTAATAATATGCTTTTAATTCATTAATAATTGTAATACTTTCACTGGGAAGAAAATAAGAGAACTGATTTGGTTGCAGACAGTTCAAACTGTTATGTTGCTAGAATTTGAGTTTAGTTGACACTTACAACAAAAAATATATTTCAATAAAGTTAGCTTCCAAGCTTTAGATATTATATTTTAAAGTCAAGTATTTATATATTTATAAGTAAAATGTAGTATTTATCATTACCATTTGCTTTAAATTGAATAAATCATTACTCGAATTACCAAATACTCTTTCAGATTCCCATAACAAAACGCAAAACTACTTTAACTGTCAGTGTCACTACCGTCACTTGACAGTCGAGTCACGACGACACTCGTTTGCATGCCGGAGGTTATAGTTGTGATTACTTATTTCATACTACAAAAAGTTATTATTTCTTAAAGTAAATGATGGATATTGAAGCGAAAATAAGAGAAGACATGCGCAACCTTGGGTGCAGATCTGACTTAAAAATTTCACTGGCTTTCCAGCTTTACGTGTACTTAGTGGACGTAAAACTAATGTACGACACCGAATACTGTTACAACAAAGATGTAGACGCGTTATACATAGTCGCGAGACCTAGTAAAGGGGATAAAATGAACATATACGTGCCTGTCCCTACGCATGAAGATGTGAATATGGAGTTTATTGGTGTTCTGCAGCAGAACTTGTGTACTATAGAGACCGGTCCTAGTATCAACTTGGCTTTTATGGACGGGGATTCGTCGACAGTTATCTACACATTTACTAAAGGTATCGTGGAGAGACCGACGGCCGAGAAGGTGGCGGAGAGGAGAATGCGCGAGGAGCGGAGAATGTTCCTTGACAATGAACTGAAGAAGAAAAAGAACGATATTTTGAACGACGCTATGAATGGAGGGTTTGTGGACGACGATGAGTGTCAAGTGATCGATTGAAGTCTGTGCGAAGTGGAAATTGTACAATGATTCTAACTGGGTTTTTGCAATCCAGTGATATTGAATGATACAAGGTGCAATATTGTACCCATTCACTGACACTACGTCGACAGCCGAACTACTGCCGCAGAAAAGACGTAACTGTATATGTATTTCCAGTGACAGTATGTCGACAGGCGGAGCACTGTCAGCGAAAGGGTTAATAATGTGCAATATTGTTTGTACATTTGAATGTAGAGATTTATTTGTAAGTGATGACACTTGAGTTTGTCTTTCATAGACTAAGGTACTGGTCCCGCCGCGAGCTAGTAAGCTATGAGCTATCGGCTATAAAACAAACAAAAAGATAATCACTCCCATGTAAATAAAAGAAACACGGCAATGTTTATAGCTACACAGTCCAGTGGTGAGCTATCAATATCGCCGTGTCTCTTTTATTTGCACGGGAGTGCTTATCTTTTGTTTGTTTTATAGCCGATAGCTCATAGCTTAATAGCTCGCAGTGGGCCCAGTGCCTTACTAGTGGCCACCACCCTGTGTATGCTGCGGGTGGTAATTATAATGCTAGACCACCTGTTACCCAGTCCTTGCCTATACATATTATTTGGAAAGAAACTGTTACCTACTTACTTAAATTACATTCATAAACTTTCCATCAAACATTTTCAAAGTAAATGTTGTTTTATGTCAACAGACTTTATAGGTATGTCAAGGCAATGTATGTTAAATTGTATTGTTTTTAGGGTTCTAAACCCTTTGTGAAACCCTTATACAATCATATTGTTTTGTGCCTGTCTGTGTCCAACTATCTGTGAAGACTCTTTATCTGGGAAGATTCTGGAGGTATTGAGTTGAAATAAAAACCATTTAATTTTATAATGTACCTATTATTAACCCATATGCTGACACTACATCGACAGCCAAACTTCTGCCGCAGAAAGGACATACCCGTATATGTATTTTCAGAGACAGCACGTCAACAGGCGGAGCACTGTCAGCAAAAGGGTTAATTAATCAGTTATTGTTTAATTTTAAATGAAGTGTAGTTTCTTTTTGTGTGTACTTTGAAAGTCATGATTTCCACTAATTATATCGAATAAGATGTATGTAAGTATTGTACATTTTACAAGTGACTCCAGTGCACCTTTTTCCATTTGTAAGTTGTAGTTATTAAACTGGGAAGTATTCTTATGTAATGTTAGACAAAGATAAATAATACAATATAATTTGTCATTTATTTATTTTATTTTCGTTTTTAATATAAAATTACACTTTAGGCAGTAACATTGGTGAGTGTGAAGCAACAACTATATTAAGTTTAATTATTTATTTATTTACGTAAGTTGGCTTTGGGGAAATAGGTACATAGTAGCATGTCGTTACTACAAGTAGGTTTATGGTTGTAACGAAGTAAAACATACTCAGAAATGCCCTTTTAAGTGTGTACAAATAATAAGAAGAAATAAATAGTAACACGTAATTCTATTCCTTAAATTATGGTTACAAAAATATTCTCAGTCGAAATATTTACCTATAATACAAAAAGTAAAAAAAATACTAAATGTCATCCTAACATTAGAATAACATTAACTGTAAATATACACAGAACTCAATTCTTGTGGCCACAAAAATCAAGATACTCTTACTACCTACTGTAGGTATAGGTAAAATGGTGAAATCAAGTAAAGAGTGATTCTAAACTATTTACAAAATCTCACCAGAGACATTAAATACACTAATAAATTAAAGTAAGATCATTTAGTAACTCGTCTTAATTAAAAAATGTTCAGCAATTCACTAATTGATATTCCACTATATTTTGAACACAGTCTTTAGCACCACTGTCTGTCTGTCCCCGTCCCGGTTTATAAGAGGTCCTTGCTGGTCTTTATGCATTTCCCTCGGAAGCAGATCTCGGTCTCGTGCGAGACCTCGGTGGACATGGAGGTGCTGACGACGGCGGCGGGGTCCATGAACCCCGACACCGACGTGCTCTCCACCGCCGCCTCCGTCGCGTCGCGCTGCGCCTCCGTAGCAGCCTCTGTAGCGTTCGACTTCTTAATCTCAGTAAATTCTGTGACAGCTTCAACAGTGTCCTCGCTCTCTGCCACAGCGGTGATCTCTTCAGGAATCACATTGCTCTCTGTCGTAGTTATCCTAATTTTAGCCGGCTCCATCGTCACTTCGATCTCCGTAGCTTTAGTGACTTTCTTGTCATTTTCATCAGCCGTAGTTCCAAACAAGTAGTCCATGAAGCTGAAACCGTCGTTCCTGTCAATGTTGGCTTCAGTCGAGGCTTCTGTAGTCGTGGGCTCGGCGACGGTCGGGTCCGGGGATCCGGTTCCGAGATCTAAATCACCAGGAGACATTTCCGTTGGAGTTTCTTTTTGCAGGATATTTTCCGTGGTGGCTAGAGGGGTCGGTTCCGGCGCGTTTATTTTGGGGATGTCTACAGTAGGAAGTTCGTCAACGGAGTCGTCCGTGAAGATGTCTTTGATGTCGAAAGTGGGTTTGTAGGTGGTGACCTTGGCGGGCGCGAGCTTGTCGTGGGCGGCCTTGCCGGCGGGCGGCGCCAGGCGGTTGACGGCGGCGGCGTAGTGCTGCGACTCGGCCGCCTCGATGGCCTCGGTGGTGGCGGGGCGCACCGCCACCTTCTTCCAGAACCCGCGGCGGCGGCTCTTGCGGTCTTTGTCCTCCTGAAAACACAAAAATGGATCAGTAAAAGTGATGCGAAAAATGTGGAAATCGTTGTCAATTTAACTAAGACAAAGATAAATGAAGATAAAGAGTAGCTTAGGTTGTCAAATCTGTATCAACTATCAAATCAATTGCGGGTCGAATAATATCTTTATGTTTTTTATAAATTCGTTTTAGAGTCCTTACCTCACTAAGAATGCTGGACTCTTCTGTGGGGTCGGTGGCCGTAGTCTCCTCTGGCGTACTCGGCTTGGCGTTGTCTCCCGAGGAGATGATCCTCTCCGGCGGGATCTCGCCGATCTCGCCGCCCTTGTGCTTCATCACACTGCTCGAGTACTCGTCCTCGTCCTGCTCCTCCAGGCTCTTCATCACCTCCTCTAGCATGCTCTCGAAGGTCGACATTGCGTCAGGCGAGTCACTCTTGGTTACTTTGCTTTGTTCCACCAAGGCCTCCAGAGTAGGAGGAATATCGGGTATCTTTTTGTTCAGTCGGTTAGTCGCCGGTGTAACAGAAATTAGAATATCATCGTATTCGTTTCTAGCCGTTATGATGTCCAGTTCACCGTCGTCATCGCTACGCAAACCGGCCGTGGAGTCTTTCCTGTCATCGATGATGTCATTAGGGTTGTAAGGTTTGAAAGAATCGGCTGACCACTCGACTGTCTCTGGTTCCGCGAATTTTGGCCTGTTGATAGAGTAGTTGGGCTCCTGATCTTGATCCTCAGCTTCCTGTTTCTTATTATATCTCTCCGACAGCCGCGGGCGGTTGCTGTACCTGCTGTGAAGAGTATTTCTGATAGTCGTCGTAGATGCTTCGGTTTGGGCTTCAGTTTTCTCCGTCGGTTTTTCAGTGGTCGGTCGTCGTCCTCTGAACCTATTCTTTACTTCGTAGGTTTTCTTGGAGCTGGTGGCCTCGGTGGAGGTGGTGGTGTAGGAGGGGCGCCGGCGCCGGAACTGGCCGCGCTTGGTGGCGGGCTCCTGCGCGGCGGTGGCCGGTGGCTCGGTGGTGGGCTCCGGCTTGTACACGGGGTGTCTGTGCTCTTGGACCTCGGGCCGGGCGAACACTTGTTTGGTCTTTAGATCCTCACCGATCTCCTCGATACGCATAGTGGTGCGGCGTCTATCGAAGGCGGGCCTGTAAGTGATCGCTTGTACTGGATTTTTTCTCTCCTTAGTCTTCGTCGATTCAGTGGAAGCTTGGTGATACTGTTTGATGAGGCCGGGTCGCACGCGCACCCTATTGTAAGAAGGTGTAGTTTGTACTTCTTCTTCGTGGTTAACTTCTTCGCTCAAGAACTTAGCATTGTCATATTCTGGAGTAGCTGTTTCTTGTCTGATGGTGACTGAATAGCTCGGAGCCTGCTCGGTGACAGGGCTGACAGCTTCGGTAGCGTAGGAGACTTCGGGACTCGCGTCTTTTTGGATTGGAGTAGTTTGTTTTGCGTAAGTGTCTTCATCGTCTGGCGAAGACTCGTCATATGAAATAGCGTCGACCGGGGCGGAGCTGCTCCTCGAGTGATAGACGTACTCCTCCCTCGTGGAGGGCACGTGTGGCACGTACGGCGTCTCGGTGCGGCCCTCGGACCGCGACGGGAAGGTGTGCTCGCTCGACGCGGAGTTAGCGATGGGCTGGCTCACGGACGCTCTTTCGTAAGTGTAAGCATTTTCAGTATCATATGTGGCAGAAGATTCAACGTTCTTGGTGGATTGGAATTTTGGAGCCGGCTCAGTAATGGCTTCAACGTCGACAGTGCTCCCTCTTTCCATTAGAGTAACTGGATAGTTTTGGTGAAGAACATCTCTCTGGTAAGCCAGGTCTTCCTCTTTGCTGCTGCCTTTGTTTCTGTTGTATTGACCTTCGTCACTATCGGATGGCTTAAACTGAACGCGTCCTCGTGTTCTGGTTCTGCTGGAGTAGGGGGAAGATTTCGTTGAGCTTTCATTGGAATCGACTGGTTTTCTCGTAGGTTTTTCAGTGGTGATCTTGTTGGGTTCATATCTGGATCTAGTTGGCAAGGGCCTCCTCTCGCGAAGCGGTCTGCGTGTAGCTGTATACTTAGTGGTAGATTCGTTGGAGTTGGTTCTCGGGGTGGTGGTGTAGCGAGGTCGCCCGCGAGTCCTGATGGGAGGCCTCCTGGTTGTAGTCGTCGTGGTGGTGGATGTTGAGGTCGTTGAACTTTCTTGGCTCTCGTTACTGACGAAGCTGGTGTAATATTGGTTGTATGACGGATTGGTGGGCTGCACGCCGGCATCGGCTGCCGTCGCCGGTATTTCATTGACTACAGCGTAGTTTTCCTGCACGGGGGCTTGGGTTTCGACGTATCTGTTGTCTGTGTCTGCGGGCGGGCTGTTGACGGTGGCCAAGTTATTCGTGTTTACGGTCTCCGGTCGGTTGTATTCTGTCTTGGTTGTGAACTCATTGGAATTATAAACGGGGAATCTAGAGTTTTGAATTTCGGATTCATAGTGAATCTCCGGCGAGTAGTTTTGCTGAGCGTAATTCGACTGGGTTGATTGGTATGACTGCTTTTCCGTAACGACTTCAGGTTTGAGCGTGGTGCTTGGAGTGGTGGGAGCGGGTGACGCCGACGAAGACGGCAGCGGCTTGAACTGCTGCTGCGGCTGTGTAGAGTAGTTGTCTTTCTCATCTAAGTAGTGGTTGTAATCCAAGGGAGTGCTGAAGTGGAAAGCCTGGTTGATCGAGTATGGGTTGTGCGTCTCCAGCAGCTGGCTGGAGTAGGTGGAGGACGGTCTGCTGGTGGTCTTGGGAGGGCGGGTCGTGGTGGGAGTGGTCGGCTTCGGTTGTCGCACGATGTTCGGCCTAACTTGCTCTTGGCTGTAGTTTTCTTGCGAGTATTCCGCGTACTGATTAGGACTGTACTGTTGTCCTTCGTTGCTCAAGAAATACGAGCCAGTTTTCGGCGGAGCAGTAATGATGCTATCGGCTGGTTCCTTAGAAGGCCTGATAGAAGTGACGGTTTGCGGTTCGAAAGAATAGTATTCAGATTGATGAGCAGGAGCGTTAGTCTTCGGTGCTACCGTACTGTAATAACTGAAGTTGGGTTTTTGAGTTACTGAGTTTTGTCTTTGAGAAGGAGGCGAAGCTACGTATGAATTAGGAATAACATCAGCCTCTGGAGTAGTCGAAGTCGCAGACGAAGAGTCCTTGATCTGAGAGTTGATCACCACGGACCCAACGTGAGGAGACGGGAAGGGAATCTTGGCAAATCCTTCTGGGGTGTGGTAGCTCAGCGGAGCGACAAAGAACGGTAGCTGTCTCAGTTTGTTAGCGCTGTTCTCGATATTCGACAAGTAAGGTAATTCAAACTTGACGAAGTTTTCCGGAGGCGTCAGGGTTGACGGGCCGATAAATACTTTGGGTGCATTTAGGGGGTTCACAGCGTCCAAGACGGCAATCGTATTAGCATTCTTCAGCGAAGAAAGAACGTCGCCGACCTTTACTTGAGATCCTTTTTTAGCTTCTCTCGACAAGAACACGGCGAGCGGCGGCTGGTGCGGCTTCAGCTTCTTGGGGCGCGGGGTGGTAGGGGGCGCGGTCGGGAACGGCGTGGGGATGGTCGAGAACTTCGGCACCTGGTCGAACTCTTGCAGTTTAGGATTGTAGTTATAGTACTCTTGTCCAAAGTTAACGTGTTCTGCCGGTTTCGCGGGTCTCTGGAAGTCGTTAACGAACGGTTGCTTGAGCGGATTTTGTTTCGGAAGACCTTGCGTAGAGTATTGAATTTGCGGATTGCGGAAGTTGAATTGGCCTTGGTTGAGAGACTCCACCGGGACATACAGTAACTGTACTTCTTCTCTTTCTAACTTAGATTTGTTAGGGATTACAGTTTCTGTCTTGGGTCCTTCAAACTTGAGCTTCTGAAGGGACTGTGGCTTCTTCTGATTGAAAACGAAGTCGTTGCTGGCGTTCTCCAGCCGGTAACCGTCGACGAACTTCGGTCCTTGCGGGAGCGGGAGCTTCTTCGGTGCCTGGCTCAGGAAAGGTTTCGCTTGCGGGGAAGGAAGCGGTTTCGGGAAACTTTCGAACTTGACGGGATTAGCCGGGACGGTCGGCCGGGGCTTGATCTGCGGCACGGTGTCGTAGTTGAACTGCGGTGAGATGAATCCTTGGTTTAGCGGGAAGTTGGGCTGGGAGAGGCCGAATCGTATGCTCTGTCCGAAGCCCTGGTCGGTCAGGAAGTTTTGGGGGGCGGAGGGAACGGAGGGGACGGACTGAAGGTAGAGCGGGCGGTTTTGGTAGAGCGGCGGGCTGCGGAAGTCCTGGTTGAAGGCGGCGGCGGGGCGCGCGAAGGGCGGGAAGGGCTCCGAGAGGATGCGCGGCTCGGCCACGGCCTGTCGCTTCAGCTCGGCGGAGGGCTGCTCCGCGGGCGCGGACAGCGGCACCCAGTCGCTGATGTCGGCGGTGTACGAGCTGATCTGGCGCGACCAGCGGCTCTGCTCGCGGGCGGAGCTCGACGCTAGCAACAGCAGCACTGACGCTAGCACTGACGGCGCCATCTGGAAACAAAACAGGTCATGGTAAGCTTCTGATTGCACGGATTTTTACTTCATCTTATGATCAGGGCTAGCAGCATAATAGTTATTTGTTATACAAGGGGGCAAAGTTGTATTTTAACGCCGAGTGTGGAATTGAAAAACGAGCAAGTGAAAGGATTCTATAGTTGAACCACGAGCTAAGCGAGTGGTTCGAGAATAGAATCCTGAACTTGCGAGTTTTTTAACACATGAGAAGTAAAATACATTTGCACCCGAGTGTAACACAAAACTTTTCCCCTCACTATAGCGAGGAAACTACAACGCAAAAAATGCGTTTATCACTGCTTCCGGTAGTTCCACAGGTGGTAAATCATCTTTATTACTAGATTCACCTACTTTTATCAATTTTAAAGCAGTTAATTTGACTTTATTCAAGGTCAAATTACTTTACCCACTAGTGGATAAAATGCGTTTTTACCCGCTGGTATTAAAGGACAAAACACGTGTTTCCGAGCTAGTGAGGGGAAAATAAAATTGTTCGTCTAATCTTTTCTACTTTGGAAAAGACGTCTCCATGCGCCGTTAAGGATACAATATTTTAATCCTATCTATATGCTACTTAAAAGGACATTCAAATCGTAACGAAGCGGCCCAAATACCATCCAAACTCCTTTAATACGAAAGCCAACACATTAGGTATTATACTCTTGCGTAAGGCCTTTTGTGAGATTTAATGGTAAAATTATGTATACCAAAGGGACCATAAATCGTGTGCGCAGCCCGAAAGGGCCAGTGTCGCAAGCGCGCCGAAATGGTTCGTTCCACTTTTTTTGTCTCCGAGACACAACATTAGCATATGCTGTACAAGACTTTAGTTATACAACCGCCAGCTCTATGGGATATTAAGTATGAGAATTTCGAGACCCGAAGTGGCTTCGGAGAGGATAAATACGGATATAAGGGTTTTGAATAATTTACGGTTATTTTAATTAGACTTGTATTGACCGAGATATCGACCGTGATTACATTTTTGATTATTGTCGAGCTCCCGATTTATAATAGGCTAGTTTCCTACTAGTCAAATCAGCTTCTTTTTATGAACTGTCAGAACGATTTTTTAGTATGGAATTACTATGAAATACTGAGTGACGTCACGGTCAATTCATTTACTTAATTAATATCTTTCTCTTTGACTTATTAAATAGAAATTATGTTTAAAAATAACTATTATCAAAAATTTTCTTCTAATTATGTGGTGCTTTATTTCGTACACTGCATAAAATATTTCTTTTTAAGTATAGGAAACTAGCCTATCCAAGGAGTTACTTTACATAGTAGCTAAAAGTTTAACTGAGTTTGTAGTTTTGTAGCGTTGTCAGTACGAATGCAGTATCTAGAGTACCTAAGTAGAGTAGTATAATAGCAGATGATCTCGAATGTTGAAATTTCTCAAATTCTTCAGAAAACAAGGTAAATCTACACTTGAAGTGTACCTCTACGACCAAAGTCTTTGAATGGAGATTCTATCTCGACATTTATCAGACAATGTCTACTTCTCATGTTTTGGTAATTAGCAACAAGTCAGCGAGGTGAATGTTGTGACACTAACAACTGTAATGACGGGAAACGGCCGAACCGTGTGATACTTCTGACTTACAGAAACAGATTATCATCATCCTCCTTGCGTTATCCCGGCATTTGCCACGGCTCATGGGAACCTGAGGTCCGCTTTGACAACTCATCCCAAGATTTGGCGTAGGCACTAGTTTTTACGAAAGCGACTTTATCTGACCTTCCAACGCGAATGGTAAACTAGACCTTATTGGAATTAGTCCGGTTTCCTTCACCGAAAAGCGATTGGCAAATATCAAATGACATTTCGCACATAAATTTCGAAAAATTAATTGGTGCGAGCCATGGTTCGAACTTGCGACCTCCGGAACGAAAGTCGCACGTACTTACCGCTAGGCTACCAGCGCTTCACTTACAGAAACAGATATCAGAAACTGATGACACATCCATCAGCATTGAGCCGCATTTTGTGTATGAGAAACCGCTCCTTAGTATGAAGACGCTTATGCATCGGAAAGCTGAAAGCTTTACGCATGTTCATACTAACGACCGATCTCTCATACACAAAATGCGGCTTGATTCTGATACATGTGCTTCCACCCTTTATCCATACTACGCTAATAATGGGAAAGTGTCTGTGTCTGTTTGTTTGTCCGTCTTTTACGGCAAACGGAGCGACGAATTAACGTGATTTTTTCAGTGGAAATAGTTGAAGGAATGGAGAGTGACATAGGCTACTTTTTGTCTCTTTCTAAAGCTAGTAAAAGTATAGTTACAGAAACAGTTTATTATCAGAAACTGATCTTTGTGAAACTAGTAACAGTTGTTACTTTACGATATCGATGAGAAAATTGTGAAACCAGCTTCGTTTCCTGTTATAACACTGTTGTATAATAAAGCAGACCAGTGGACTTGTAGGCCGGTCACATCAATTAGAGCATAGACTAGCCAGGTCGGCCAATTAAAAGGTAATTAATAAATTATGAGGGTGAAATGGCACGCGACGGTTGCGTGCGGTGCACGTGCGGGCAAGAACGGGATCCTTTCTTATGTAAAATTGTAAATGTGTCATCACTTGTTCGGGTAAGGTGACGCCAGCGGCGCGCGGAGCGAGCAGCGGGCTTACCGTATTTGAGATTTTTTCTTAATTGTACCTAGACTGATCAGCGATTGACCCTAGTCACACCTGGGGGGTTACCATGACGTACTAAAGACGTTCAGTTTAGGTTGAGAGAAAGGGACACAGCTATAGCAGTTACATAGCTCCGTAACGTCTGAACGGCTTTAGCACGTCATGGTAACCCCCCCTGGGTTACCATGACGTGCTATGGTAACCCCCCTGATGGAAAGTGAAGACATATCTATGTCTTCGATGACTAGTAATGTGTTGATACCACCGCTAAACTGCCCAATGACAGCAGTCCATATCTGATACGAATACCTATAACGGAACGAATATCTTTTCAGACACTTAAAGCTTGAACAATAGAGGTGTATTCTGATATTTGTGAGGGCCTTGGTCGTTCCGGTATATTTTAATTTAACGGCAACTGTGATAACAGATCATTTTGTTACATACAGGTACTGTGAGTTATAATTATTCTTTTCGCAATCTACAATAGGAGATGTAACTTTGAATACATCCGGAAGTCCAGAATAATCATTAGCGTATACGGGACCCACTTGAACTACTTATTTGTTATTGCCCTATCACCTTATTAAATTTATCTGTACACGCTGCCAGCTCCGCTCAAGCCAAGATGCGACTTTACCCAACAAAGCCCTTACTAGCCAACCACAGCTTTTCTCACACCGCCTAAGTCTAATCACGTAGCGTTACCTAACGCTTTGCTATTCCTGCCACAATAGCTAGCCGTGTTAACATGCAGGTTTGAGGCTTGTCATCTTATGTAATTATTATATGATGTAATTGGTGTTTTTGTTCTAGGCTTGAAAGAAATGTGTGAACTATGTAAGAAACTAAGTAAATATATGTCACTAATTATGTAAAACAATTTAGTAAAATGTAGGATTATTCTAATCTGTTGAACTGTCACGATATAGTTCTTCTTGTCTTCTGATTTGGCTATTTTCAAAACATAATACCGAGGTTTATATTCGGTAACCTACTTAATAAATCACTTGTATACACACTAATTATAGTATGTTTTTGATGATCCTAAAAATAAACATTAAATTCTTATTTATTAAAAAAATTCTTAATTCTTACAACTAGGGAACAAATCAAATTATTTTATAGAATATTTTTCAATTTGTTCTTTTTTTCAAGTAGTCACACTACTATAATATAAATTATAAATTTAAATAGATATCATACACGAAAGAAAAGGGGAAAGAAGGGTCTAGTGGTGAGGACGTTAGCCGCGTAAGCTGAAGACCCGGATTCGATTCCCGGCTCGGCCACCAGTGGGCCCTGTCGTTTTTTCTTTCGTGTATGATATCTATTTAAATTTATAATTCTTAATTCTTATTAAATAAACATGTTTTCCCCTCCCCCTCACTAGCTCGGAAACACGTGTTTTATCCTTTAATACCAGCGGGTAAAAACGCATTTTATCCACTAGTAGGTAAAGTAATTTGACCTTGAATATAGTCAAATTGACTGCTTTAAAATTGATAAAGTAGGTGCCCCCTTGTATAACAAATAACGATTAAGACAATCCCTTCTAGGTATTTCAAAGTACTTCCTTTGTTTCTGTGAAATATTGAAGCTCATCTCTACCGCCATTGCAATTCATCGTATTGTCTCCACCTGTACCTAATTGAACTGCAAAGGGCCCATTACATCCACACGGATGCAAGAAGGCCGTACGTTGAGGCGTATTCAGGCCGTTTCCTACAGGCATTGTATCGGAGAAAGCCGGACTAGTCAATGGCCACTTTAGCCGGCGATGGAAATTGTAAGACAAAGAGGTGCGCGTGGGCTTTCGTTCTGTGCAGCTAAGGAATGTCTAATTGCCTACATATTTTAACCACTACTTAGAATACTTTAGATAAACATTAAATAGAGTGTCAGCTATCTGCACGTGGCAATAACAAAGAGAGGAACTTCATTATATACATAGCCTACTGCTGAATGCTACTATAAGTACTGCTCAACCCAATGCAATGCTGTTATATCCGGGGAGGTGACATACCTTTGATTTTGGCAGAAGGATATTATAATGCTGACTGCGAGTGCACATACAGATTTTGGAGAGTAGGTACCCCAGTTTCAGTGGAACTGAAAAGCCCGCCCCCAAAGAAAACGTGATTTTTGCGTCTTTTTGTTCTTTCTATTGAGGTTTCGTTTAGCTGAGTAGGTACTGATTCTGATTGTATCAACCCAATCTTTTACAATACTTGGTGTAAGTCCCTGGTGCCAGGGTAATGATCCGTGCTAGAAATCTCATTACGAACATCTCAAACAGAGGCGCCCGACTATAACGAATAGAAGAAAGTTGGCCAATTTTCTTTTATTAATTTAGTTAAGTTTTATTGTTTGTTAGTTTTGTACATTTTCCGTGTTACGATACGCTTTGTGCGGAGGGCCTTCAACCATGAACTTTGTGGGTTCAAATAATGTGATGATACGCGAAAAAACATGATTCAAAATTCTGGACAGTTATCTACTTAAAATAACTAACATGTCTTTGATATTTAATAATTTTATGTAATTCCTGGACGATATATATACCGGGACAGAAGACAAACCCAAAAAAGCGTACCCCTGAATGTATGGGCCTTTTAGGATTAAAACTAGATGGTGCTGTTTCGAAGCCTGGAAGTGGCCAATATCATATTTTTTAATAAGTACAAATGACTGATGATTGCTTCTTTATTGTAATATCACTATATCACGTCAATACACATTTAAAAAGGCATGTAGGCATCATCAGTGTAGTATTAAAAAGTTGTTTCAAAATAATTGGGGTATGATTCTTAGTGTGAAGATTGTAAATCCTATAAATCATCCTTGATGTAAACATAATTTATGTTCCTACACAACGAACTACATTTTTTTTTTATTTATTTGAGAAACAAACAGTCGTTTACATATACTGCACTTAGTATGTATAGTAGTATGAGATTTTTACATGATAAAATGTAATACATATCCCGAAAGAGTCGAAGTTACCCAAAATCCTGACGATTTTATGATCGGTAAGATCTAAACAAAAATGAATGAATGTGTTGAGGTTCAATAATTTTGCACTCATATTTCATATGCTCTATTTTATCTATCTTTCTATTTTATATCTATAGCTACAGCGTAACCTTTCTTTCCTTTGCTCAATTCCAAACCTTTAGTCGTTTCTCCTAGTGGTTACTTGAAACTTCAATAAAAACACTCCCTAAATCAGAAGGACCAAGAAACAAAAATCTTGACAAGTTGGAGGAAACCCTGATATCGCAGCACCGTCCGGTAGAGTTACTTAGATAAAAGCAAGTATAGTTATATTTTATAACTCGATACGCATCCGCTAGTAAACTGCGATTAATACAATAACAATAAAGACGCGGATTACCGCCGCAGTAAAGTTTCATTTCATTTCATCTCGCGGAGAAAGCAGTGGTTTACTGTACCTATACAGTTTCATTAGTTTCCTGCACCTACCTCACTAGTTGTGTATTTGACTATCTACTAATTACATAGCTAAACATAAAGCCTGTTATAATGTTTACTAGAATTATTTATTGGATGTGCCTGTGCCTGCTATATCTGCATTCGATATTTGTAAATCCGATCAAGTTTGTGTTTAATAAACCTTTCGGCTAAGTACCTACTGTGTACTTATTGTTTTTGAGGGCCATAAGATGCAATAATGCGAATTAATGATAGGCGAAATAGAGGGCACCCCAATTATGCACACACTTTGTTATGTCTGAATTTTCTGAACCATTCTACAGCCTGCAGCCTAAATCGCTCTGCATGTGCCAACTCTTTTGACACTTCTGTATGAGAAAAGTAAGTGTTGCTTTGATAAAAAGTTACTTACTTCCATTTCTACTTTTTTGCCAAGCTGTAGGTTACTTTGAAAGTTGACTAAATGGACTCAAGTTCGGAAGAGGCGGTCAGCCTTTGAGTTTTATTTGCATTTTCAAATCGAATCCTTTTTTTAATAATCTGCTTGGTCCGTCTTTGGCCACATTATCGACTCTCACAGCGGCCGAACAGATTCTGCAGCTATTCGCGACATTAGTCGGCTTTCCAACACGCTAATATATCGGTGATCTGGGACAGTACACAGTACACATTGATTTATACTCGCTGTTGGCCACAGTACACTGTTGGAGACAGTAACTACAGCAGCCAGTTGCGATGTTTGTCGGGTTTCCAACACGCTAATATATCGGTGATCTGGGACACTACACAGTACACATTGATTTATACTCGCTGTTGGCCACAGTACACTGTTGGAGATAGTAACTACAGCAGCCAGTTGCGATGTTTTTTGGCTTTCCAACACGCTAATATATCGGGGATCTGGGACACTACACAGTGCAGACTGCAGGTGATTTATATTCTATACTGTTGGCCACAGCGCACTGTTGGATATAACAACAACAGGATCAATTTGTGACAATGTCCAGAGTCCCAATATGGTAAATACGAGGAATCTAGGACACCTAACCACATTGTTAATCCATCAAGAGCTTTTTCAGCGTCACATCAGCAGTTGCAGTAGTACTTAACTTCTCTCTGAGCTCATCTCATACATAGCATTGATTAAAACTGAACTAAGATTGTCATTCATTAAACCTTATACTTTCATAGATATTACACAGAGTGATTCATGAGTCGTGAGCAGGTGAACAGGGTTCACAATGGGAACACAATTCAGTGTTGCCTCATTATGAAAGTTGCTCAGTGTAACCCTCCCCAAGTCCCCAGTACCCTGTTCACTCCTGCTCACGACTCTTTATTTAGACATTGAACATTGCATAGAGGCTTGATCAGTTGCAAGATTACTCAAGGGTGGACCCCGCTTCGTACAACGTGTGTCCATCTCGTGGTCAGTTTGTATGACCATCCTAGGCTCATGACTAGGGATCCCACTGATTCCTCGCATGAGATTACTGCATGTAACGTATACACCGTGTGTTTTGTGCAGGTGCACCGGTCGAGAGAACGTGCTCTAATTCTGGCACCAAATGAGAAAGTATTTGTTGTTAATGCAGTTTCATGCTTCAGCAACTCCGTGTAGTAAATGTTGTAATGAAGACTAATCCGCTCGTTTATTACTTGTTATATGTCTGAACTAGTTCGGGTGAAAATATTAGGGAAAACATGGAGCGAACCTAATTAGTACACAAATTTCTACAAGTCAATTTAGAAAATTACCTCTATTTCATTTTAAAATCGATGGATATACTCCGTATTAACATCTACATGACATTTATAAGTTGGTTTTCAGAGATAGGCAAACTTTGTGTTTCATATCAGTGGAGTGGTAAGACCTTGTTATGTCACATTACGAGTATGTTTCAAATCACTTATCAGCACAAGTCAGTTCTAACCCACGTGTGATTAAGAAACCTATTTATGAATAATCAGGAATGAAGAGCGGGTGTTGCAACCAGACAATATGGCTGTTATCGTGGGCTAATGCTTCCTGCACACAGACCGGCGCCGGCGCCGCTTGCCACACCATTTGCCCAAGCGGACACGAGCAACACAAGCATAATATGAGTGCCATTCGACCCTGCCTAAAGGGCACTGCGGCAAAGGACTATGCTTATCCAGGTGACGAAAGAATTTCACCACCTGATTTCCTCCCGTGGCCCGTGGGTGCCATAAAAGTCTATTGCGGCAATGAAACTTGAGTACCTAGTTTAATGTGCTCTGCTTACCTACCCCTGTAGAGCCACATAAAATAACAAACCTGTTTATATTTCGGGAAATCAACCCTTAGGTGAAGCCGCAGTACAACTAGACTAAATCTCACGCAATCTACGAAGCTAGTGTAAAAATGAGAAGTAAGACGGAAGTCATATCCACAAACATTACATACTTAATTGTGATTGAAGTTACATAAACGAACATATCCCGCATCTCCAGTGTTGAACATTTTATGAGCCAGTATTAATTGACCTAAGGATTTAATTAGGTATTAATTTACAAGTATCCAGTGAAAGTAAGCGGCAGGACGCCAGGACCGGCCAAGGACGCCGGCACGCACTCAGCGAGTTGCCAAATATTACTGTTATAATGCTGAACGTATTTCAAAATATTACAAATACTGTGCAGTTGTCCAATTAAAGGTTAATCACTAATATTGCACCAAGCACTTATCAATTAGCATTAATCGAGCATTAAACATTTCAAGTAGAATAGCCAACGGGCAGGAAAATTTTGATTGTGTCAAGAAATTTATGCTAACCTTTCGTGGCCCTGAGGTTTTTTGAGTGAACCTGAACATGTCAAATTCTCATAGCTGCAGCAGTTATTCTATGTAGGTACTTAGTCATTTGCAAACCGTATTCCGTCAACTCCTACGTAGTTAATGAAAACATCCAAGTAATCAACATTTTCATTGCCCCATTTGGTCGAGCAAGGCAACTTTGCCAATCAATAAATATTTACGACCCATCAATATTCACTTAAAGTTATATTCAAATGGAGCATCCTGTGTTTCGGCGAATTGAGCACTGATTGGCTTTGATGCGTGTACTGTTACACTGTATGTAATGTACATATGTGGAATAAACGTTTGCTTTCAATCACACATCACACGTTTCATAACAATTGGTACATCAGTTAGCACTACACTGAATTACAACATGTAGAGTTTCATTCCGACTTATACTTTGAAGACTTGTATAAGTACTTGTAAAAGTAGCGATTACTCGTAGATGTTTTCTATGTAAAGTATTTGTATATATTGTATATTGTTGCCTGAGTACCCACAACACAAGCCTTCTTTAGCTTACCGTGGGACTTAGTCAATCTGTGTAAGAATCCATACTAATATTATAAATGGGAAAGTGAAAGCGGGCAAAAGCTATTAGTGTTCTATAATTGTATTTATTATTGTAACATTGACTCATAGTTGCAATTTATGAAATTAACGAGTTTTTTTCATTCGGTTTTAAAGATTTTTGAGGCATTTCATCTCAATTGAACTGAGAAATTGCGCCTCTAATTAGTGAAGTTTTTCTGAGAATTCTTTATTTAGGTCGACTAACCTCGTAAATTCCTCCATGTTACGAAATCGCAGCTCGATTTACATATTAGCATGCTAGGACGGCGGTAGATTCTCGAGGAATTTCCCTTATACGGCGGTGGCAAGTTTAGGGTACGCATTACTGTGTTATTTACTAGTATATAGTAACGATTGTGTAAATGTATGTGACTCAAGATTTTATAATCTTCGAATTAAAGTCTTTCTGGGGACTTGGCACAGTTCTTGCGCAACTTGGTGGAAGTCACCGCATAGTGCGAGTTGGTGCGGATGGCAGTTTTCCTTGCTCTCGCCAAGTGCAAACCCTGACAAAGAAGGAAACAGTCCGGATATGTCACAGGAAATCCTGACGTATATTTATGTAGGTCAAGGCTATTTGAGACTGACTGCTGCCGGCGTAGCCGAATGCACAAACGCTCACGATAATTCTGTTTCGTAGGCATCTAACATTTATCTCTATCGCTCTTGCGTATTGGCTTGACAGAGCCAGACTGTATTTATGTCGGCATCCGGTGGCGACGATTGCCATTCGGCTACGCCGCGCCGGCTGATCTGTATTTTATTTATTTTTATAAATGGGCTTACTCTTGGCCACAGATTAGCCAAAGGCAAAGACGTGGCCCCTATTATGGAGTGAGCTCGCTCAGAAGATGCCGGTTCGGTGTATGTTAGACTTGCGGGATTTCTCTTTTCTAATTATTTATTTTAATAGATAATTACCTAACATAAAGATACTGATGGGTGCAAATTGCATCTAGCTTCTCAGCCGCGTAAGCAACAGTGTAAAGAAAGTTAGTGTTCACTGCTCAAGTACTCAGGTGTCACTCACAGGAAGTAAAGTTAACACTTCTCAGGTTATAATCACAACTGACGTCTCACTTCCTAGTTTCTACTCGTAAAATACTCTTCGGAAACACACGAAAGCTTGGACGGCGTAGGTCTTATAGATACTTGTTTGTATCACTATTTATTTATTTTATATTTATTTATTCCAATCAATCGGCACTGACAGATTAACCTTACGTGCTAATTGGCATTATATATTACTTAGTGTCTAACATACATTAATGACTATTAATAAGTTACAAATGGTCTAGATGTTTATGCCAAGTTTCAGGTAAAAAGAAGAACAACCTAGTATTGACGTAACTATTACCAGAAAGATATTTATTTATAGGTAGTGGTGATGTTAGTTGATTAAACAAATATACGCAATTAATTTTCCAGTTTATAACCCCCACTCTTAATGAAAGCTTCTCACTCTACCCACCTTGACATATTTCTTAGTTCCATGTGGCATTAGGCATGTCCGCCATTTGTATTTTTTTAAATATGTGTAATTAAGTTTAAAAAAAAAAATTAGCCGCAAACACCTACAATAAATAAAGTATAATTCACACAATTGTTTAAGTACCTCGGATGCTTGGCGAGGAAAGCAGTGACAGTGAGTGAGCAGGTTCGCCGTCTAAATAAGTACAGCGGAAACTCATTTTCTATTTGCGGTTTGCCTTACTCGTGACTACTATATTTAGTTAAGAATATATTCATACTTTTCACTTTTATGCTACTCCTAGTCTTTCCTGTCAGGATCTTTGGAAGACGTGTGCTTAGCCGAAGCCAAAAATTAGAGCCGTTTTGACTCTTGAAATGTCCAGTAAGCACAATTTATAAGTACAAGTACATATTTCATCGCCTATTTAGTACCCATAGTAGAGCTTTGCTTAGTTAGGGTCTAGGTTGATCTGTACATATTAGAGGTGTCCCTCAATATTTATTTATTTAGTATTTTTCAAATTGTGAAAACACGTGCGTAAAGTATCACAATTAATTTAATTTCTTCCCTTGTTCGACCACTTTTGACATTCGACTTTGCTCGTGGGCTCATCCATTAATTACGCCACACCAATTTCATGATTTTTTAACCCCTCCCCCCCCGCCCTGTCACACGTCATCACACTAAACTACACCCTCCCCCCCTAGTGTAACGTCACATTCAGATTCTTAGAGGAAGGTAAAAACCACAAAAAGGCGTTGCTTAAAATGATTTATAAAATTAACAACATTTCAAAACTTATTCTTCCTTCGTCGTCAAGGATTTTGATCTGCTCTTTCTGGTTTTGGTTTTTTTAAACTAAGATTTAGCAATTTTTTTGTATGTGACTCACAAACATGGACATCCTCCCTTCCCCCTGTCACAACATGTCACATTTTGTGTGACACGTCTAGGTGTGATGTAATTAATGGATGAGCCCTAGTACAGGCATATGCAACTATATGCTATTGAGACTTATTGCAGCAGAACAAATACAATCTAATCTATCTTTTATTGAATACGGGACGTCACAACACAAGTAGGTGTATATTAATATAAGTAGAAACTGGTGGAAAGTGGTTTTCATTTACGAGCACGTTTACAACCTTGAAATGGAGTGTAAATCTTTCACTTGCGATCTCAAGTCTCTCGGGTTTACGATTTACGATTAATCGTTAGTAGTAAAGTTTTGAAACCCTTGCCTACGCCAAATCTTGGGATTAGTTGTCAAAGCAGACCCCAGGCTTAGCAGCCGTAGCAAATGCCGGGATAACGCAAGGAGGATTATGAGTAAAGTTTTGAAATAAAATTTGTTGCGTTGTAAAGTATCAAAAGCACACCTTTTAGTGAGTACTTTGTTAGAACTACAGAAAGGACTAGTGGATTACAAGTATTTCAACCTGCCAACGCTGCCAACTATGTGTTTTTTTTTATGTTGAGGTCTGCCCGTGGGTTAATTCTATAATAGTCCTCATTTAATAAATACCTCTAAGACAGCAACAAACTGGTAATACAAAGCCTATGCATTCATTCATCTTTTGTATTATTTCAAAGATTTTTGAAGAAGGAGAATAGATTTTTTATAAATGATTCCAGAATATTGTAGACGTCAAATTAAAACCTATAAAACCTATAAATGGCAGTTCACCACTGTTCACTATTTCTGCGCCTGCACATTAAATTTCACCTCAAGGACATGAAACAACTGCCAACTCCACGACAGCGAGTGAGCGGAAACAAGTGGCGATCGGCCAGACCGGTCTCATTTCACCATACAATGCGATTGCGAGACTCAACAACACATTGTTGCCTGAACTGACACCCGTTGGACCGGTACTGAGATTTGACATTAGAGATATAACACAGTGAGGTGATAAAGAAGGCTTGGCCTTGTACTTAACTAGATCAGGTTGACAGATCATTAATCATAGAGCACAGTGGGCTGCAAGGTTTGTGTTGACTTCTGCCGGAACATCAATGTGTTTGAATAAAAGACTGCTTCTGAAAGTCATTGCATACCTTGTAGAAGTCTTGCAAAGCTTTTCTTACAGAATGGTAAGCATTATATTGAGACCTGGTTCATTGAATCCTTGACCTCTTGACTCAAGTTTAAGAACAATCTGAAACTCTAAATGAACTAACGGACGTACGTGGTTATAAATGAATATATTACTTAGCTTAATATACAAACGATCATTAACAAAACCGTTAGCAAAGCCTAGAATGTAGGTATATAGGTAAGCCACATGTTAAATGTTGAGTATAATTGTCTCATTGTGAGGCAGGGGCGGCGGCCCGAGGCATCTGGGTTTACGACTAGAGCTATGTTCTAGCTGACATGCTTTAAACTTGGTTGGTTTAACAATAAGTATTGTTTGAGGAACTTTAGCAGGGTATGTCTTAGCAATTGAGATGTTTGGATTTGGAGTCGGTATATGTAATTATGTATTACAGTATTAGGTACAACAAGTACGAAAGAAAGTCAAATTTCTGTTTTTTTTTGCAACATCTTTTATTAAAATTTTCAATGAATGTAATAATTTACGAAAATTCTAAGAATGTTCTGCAATTTGTACATTGTCCTGCCTAACCAAATAATCATAAAAAGTGATCAAATCGTAAATCATGATGTAATGTATATTATATTACTCGTAGTAATACAGACACATTACTCAATAATATCCCCACGGAGAGTGATTCCATGTAAGTGAAGCCCTGTATGCGTGGATGGGTATCGGACACACATTGCGCCGGCGCCGGTTTTTCATCACACTCATACAGTCTAAACATCATATATGTATGTAGTTATTTTATATACTTTTTCCTTTTCTACTACTCTTTAAGGAAAAAAAATAAAACCGCCTTCAAAAATAAGCGCGTTACAAAACACGGAGAAACTAAAAAGCCAAAAATAATAAACCTTTCAATTCAGATTTCTTATCGTATTGCAATAAGCTAAACATCCAAATTATAAACAAATCAATTATTTTTGTAGTCGGTACCAGACCAGCTGTTCGTCGCCTTGCTATTGCCTGTTTGCCCCACCCAACCATACACAGGCTGGTACCGACTCCAAAAATAATTGATTTGTTTATAATTTGGATGTTTAGCTTATTGCAATACGATAAGAAATCTGAATTGAAAGGTTTATTATTTTTGGCTTTTTAGTTTCTCCGTGTTTTGTAACGCGCTTATTTTTGAAGGCGGTTTTATTTTTTGTTAAAAAGTTTATTTATTTGTTGATTTTTAGTGGTTCCTAGTGATATTATATGTATCAGTCCGAATACATGTACAGTAGTGAAAGAATTATCCTTTAACTCCTAACCATTGAGGAGTTGACCTTCCATCATCAGCTCAGTTGATTTTTAGTGGTTCCTAGTGATATTATATGTATCAGTTCGAATACATGTACAGTAGTGAAAGAATTATCCTTAAACTCCTAACCATTGAGGAGTTGACCTTCCATCATCAGCTCAGCCACATAAAATTATTACCATCAGACGTAAATACTGGTGTACCTTTGAAAAATAGACTAAAAACATTACATAAGCCTATAACATTTGAAGAGTTCCCTCGATTTCTCCAGGATCCCATCATCAGACCCTGACTTGGTGCCAATGGGACCATCTCGGGGTTATACCGGTTCGATCAAAAAAAAAATTTTGAAAATCGGTCCACGATTCTCGGAGATATCGAGTAACATACATACAAAAAAAAATAAAAAAAAAAAAAAAAAAAAACATTCAGTCGAATTGAGAACCTCCTCCTTTTTTGAAGTCGGTTAAAAACTGACCTATCATAACTAAAATGAAAGCCTTAAAAAATACAAATCCGACATAAGGAGAGAGATTGTTGTACCAAAGAGTTTTTCGGAACAGTCGCTTTTCGGTGAAGGAAAACGTCGTGAGAAAATCGGACTAGTTCAAATAAGGCCTAGTTACCTTTTGGGTTGGAAGGTGAGATGGTAGTCGCTTTTGTAAAACTAGTGCCTACGGCATATCTTGATTTAGGATTAGTTGTCACCAGCGGATCCCAGGCTCCCATGAGCCGTGGCAACAAGGAGGATGATGATGAGAAAGATTGTTGGGCGAAGCGGACCTACTTGAGTACGTGGTCCAAAGCCTTTGGCCCCCTCATACTTAAACGGTCAATCAAACCCCAGCGCTCTTGTATATGCTTCTTAATTTCTATCTACATTGACACACTGTTTAGCAGTAGTTTTCTACTTGTACTCCACGTTCGGTTCCTGAGCCAATAAGCCAATAAATCAGCGGCAGTTAGCCGGAACAGCTTTCTCGATTAACACGCGGTTCAGCTGAACGTGATCTGTGGTACACGACACTCAACGGACATCACGCCGGACATCGCCTACCACACCGAAGTCTGTAAATTATGAGCATCTTTCTCTTTTACTCCAATTAAGGTGTAAAGTTAGGTTGTAAGGTGTCCCCCACTTCGCGGACTCCGATGTTCGCGGACTTCGCGGTAGATCCTGTGACCATAAAACTGGCATACAAGTTATAAAGACCCGATCATCATTCGCTTGCCATTAACGCATGTCTTCCTTTTTTTTTTTTTAATAATAGGCCGGTGGCAAACAAGCATACGGTTCGCCTGATGGAAAGCGGTCACCGTCACCTATGGACGCCTGCAAGTCAAGGATTGTCACGTGCGCGTTGCCAACCCATTAGAAACTTGTACACTCCTTTTTGCCAAAAAAAGGGTGTACAAGTTCCAAGGAGAGTTCGTTCGGGTTGCCGACGACTCAAAGGAAAATAGACGGAATGAATCAGTTCCGTAGGTCCTTCCGTCTTCAGTACACCGCACCCTCGTTGAGCTCTAACACTATGAGTAGGGTCTAGTGCTATTTGGCTGTGGTCTTCTGTAAGGCGAAGGTACTTCCCCAGTCCTCTTCCATAACTCTTTGTCACCCGCCTTCTTATTATTCACATTGGTAAAAATTGTGTAGTGACACAAGTGGACGCTAGTTGAGATTGCAACGGGAGAATCCACGTAAAAGTAACGTAAGTCACGACTACATCGAGTGATTATTTGTACAGCTGCAAATGAATAGATCTATGCATATATCGGGAAAGTAACACTTATTTAGAGGTAGATTATCACTTGCACACGCATCGTGAATAAATGGAACATGCCATAAAATCGTGACTCGTGTTACTCTTGCCGCGGACTGTCCCAACCCAAACCTATTCGACCAGTAGACTGACGTAAGTGATAAACCTGTCATTTATCTCATTTTTATATTGTTTTCTTCTTTTTACTACTTACTAGGGAATATACAAACCATTTTATGCCCCAGTCGAACTTTACACGAACGATCTTTACCTGTAAACAAAAAAACGAACTATAAGTTCAAGAACATTGCGTGTTAATGAGATATTCACCTTTCTTATCTAGGCATGTGTTTCTGATAATGCATTTATGTAACATTCTTATCAATAATGCAACTTTTAGTTCTTGCAATCTGTAATAAAACAATAAAAAGTCCTAATACGACCAGTGTAGTAAAAGTCCGCGATTTAAAACCATACACCGATCGCGCAAGTAATCATACGTTATTTGAGATCGACATCGAATTGAAACATTTTAAAGTAGATCTTGTAACAACTAAAACTAAAACACACATTTCCTTGACAGTTATACCAATTGACACTAAAATAGATTCTAGCATAAATTTAGCTCTACATCTTTGTAATAGAGTGGATTCTGTTCTGGTGGTGTTGTAAATGGCTTACGAAGTATATGGGTGTATCCAAGCGTAGTGATTCTCGTTGGTAAGTAGAGCGGAGTAATATCAGCGCCCCGTAAACGGACATTAGTTTTCTTTTCTATAACGCACAGTTTTGAAAAGTCACCGTGAAGAACACATTAAGAAATTATAAAATTACTGAAGGAAAATCTTGAGAAAAGATACGTTTGTCAGTGAGTCTATACTTCTATAGCCGACAGTCCACTATCATATGTTTATCATAGACATATGATCATGGGCAACATGCCGTCCTTTTTCTTCGCGTTAGAGAAAAAGGGAGACGTACAGACAGACCTATGAAAATAATTATAATAGTATACTTTCGGCCTATATAAGTCAACTTGTGTCGTATCAGGCTGTCAAAGAAAAAGCCCAGGAAAGACATAGCTGGAGATTGCTTCACCGACAAGAGCCCAGCTCTTAAATTTATGATGATGATGAAGTTAATGTACCATTTCTTAGAAATAAGAGAGTGATGAAATACTTATTGATAGGTCTTTTAAAAATAAATATTTTCATATAAATTGGACATGTAATGTAACGCATAATATTTATTGTCATCCAATTCCTATCTTAGAGTCGGTTGTACCAAACCGTCTGCTACCGAATATAGCGTTCGCAATTTTTTTTGTATGTTAGCATCTAGCTCCAATTTATCAGATTTCCTTTTACAAACAAGTACCCTACAAGATCAGACCACACATGCACCAGTTTATTAATATGTTCCTTCACATAAGTCGTCCGGTAAATCTAGTCTAACCACATAGGTACTCCCTCATAAAAGTTATGAACCAACGCATATTACACACGGTTTCCACGCGTTACGAAAATATTATCTCACACGAGGAAGGGTTGCGACAATCTGTTACGTTTACATGCTTAACAGCCTTCGTAAACGCTACCAACTTAGAAATACTGCTCACATGTGGAGAAATAAATCTTATGATCGACTATTCTACGTTATGAGAGTTGTGCGACATGCAATACGTCAACAATGTCAACATGATACGTTTAAGAAGACTGGTACCCTGTGAGTTTGTTTTTAAATAGAAGCGGTAAAAGTAAATGTTCTGGTTAGGAAAAATCAAGATGGCGGTTAAGCTAGGTTATCTGTGGTTATCGTGCAGCATCTTCTAACTAGTTTGCCGAGAAACTTTATTATGGGATATTTATGTGGTTGAATGTATATGTTTGAAGCCGACGCGTGCCACGCAAACCTGTTGGATAGGAGAAAAGTAGGTAAATAGATAATAAGCAGGAGAAATGCGTTGAAAGGTTAGTTAGCAGTCTGTCATAAACACTTAAGATAAAAGCAAGAACGCAGGCGTGGAACCATAACACCATCTCATCTGATTAGCCGAGTTCCAAGAATTTACAAAGTAACAAGCTTGCTCCACCATCACCTGTTTGTTGTTTTTGTCTTGCCATCCGTGTCAAAAAGTGTGCATCATAAATAATATGGCAGTGTCCCAATGCTCTGCTTCATATTGTTAAGTTATGTGTTTTTGACGAGATGGTGGTGTGTCTAAGACTACATTGCCTAAGCCGAGATTGCTGACTCATTTTAGGGTGTCCTCGTATCGCAAAAAAAGGAGGAATAGCCTGCCCATCACTAAACCCACATCGGCATTTTCCATAATGTAGTTACCTACCGTTTGGGGAAGTATCCTGCCGGTCTAGCCCAAATGACAATCTTTGACGCTAGACGCCTATAGAAATGCAGTCTGGCTCTGTTGCACCAATACAAAAAAGGGATAGAGATAGCTGCGATAACGATTGTATCGAAAGCGTTTGTGCATGTATCTACATACCCGGACTCGAGAACATTCTACCACAAGACTACAACAACTTCCCCGTGGCTTTCTGTCCCTACTGAGCTCACAGCTGTGGATAACTAACGTTCCACACATGCTTTTCAAATTGTCTGCTTCCTCGCTATAAATGAACAACCGGTAAGCTCAGTATTTGCATGTAGTATGTGGACAGTCATTAGGCTATGTAAATGGCCCAGCGGCCGGGCCCACTAACATATATTTACCACTTTTACCGGAAAGAGAGCCCGGCCCAAGTTTGTGTGTTACATAGAATAGATACTGGTAACCTAAAATATTGTAAACTGGAGAAAGAAAGATTAAACAAACGATGTGGTAGAAAAGTTAGTCTGAAATATTTTGTCCATCGCGTTCCTTGAGAATAATTCAGTAGATTAATAAGTACGGTTGTTGTGGACACTGGGAGAGATCTATTTCCAGCCGTGGATATCTTTTTTTATTATTATAAATTGGCTTACTCTTGGCCACGGACTAGACAAAGGCAAAGACCCACCCACTGGCCTATGATGGAGTGATCTCGCCCAGAAGATGCCTGTTCACCCTTGATTTGGTCTTGGTTTTATCTTTTGGCTGGTATGAATGAAGTAAGATGATTCTGTCTCTTTCGCATTTATAAAATGTTCAAGTTCATATATTGGTACATCTACACACGAGTTCCCTTCCCCGCTTCCCTTTCGCACACTCTATAAGCGAAATTCTATATCTGTGGTGCAGCTGGGCTGGATGTTTCACTTTCTAAGGAAGTCGTCTTGGCGGCTGACCATATATGTGTGATGCTTCCTATAGAATACCGAGTACAACTAAAACTAGACGTGTGGAGAGTAAGCGTCTTTACTTTCTTTATCTATCCTGCCCTGCATCCTGCATGGTTTGATATTTGACGATGACGTTAGGATAGGTCAGTATGGACGAATGTTAACCTTAATGACAATTGTTATGTTGATGTTGGTATTAAATCTAGCCACAATCTTATTGAAAAAGTAGTTGTTTGTACGACACGGAATATTAAAATAATGTCTGTGCATAATTTTGAGCTATGTTAAAAGCAAAAGCTTTATTTTTCTGTCGTGTTTGACTATTGAAATATTTTTTTCAAATATTGTAACAAGCTTAAATGGGACTGGGCGGGACACGTCTGCCGGATGCCGGATGCCCTGTGGGCCAAAATAGCCACACGTTGGGTACCACAAATTGTAAGGCGTCGCGGTAGACCTCGCCAGAGATGGCGTGACGAGCTTGACGCCTTTGACGAGGACTGGTGGGAGACTTCAGGGGATAGGGATGCGTGGAGGAATTTGAGGGAGGCCTTTACCCAACAGTGGGACAATACGGGCTCTTAATAATAATGAACAATATTCTTACTCCTATTATGTGTAATATTTCCTAAAACCTTCCTGTGTGGTGACGGGTTAAGAATTTCACCACCCCCTTCCTTCCCGTGGGTGTCGTAGAAGGCGGCTATGGGATATGGGTTAGATTGTGGCGTTAGGCGAGAGGCTGGCAACCTGTCACTGCAATGTCACAGTTTCGTTTTCTTTCAACCCCTTATTTGCCAAGAGTGGCACTGAAGCTTTAGTGGTTTCATGTGTTCTGCCTACCCCTTTATGGGATACAGGCGTGATTGTATGTATGTATGTATTTCCTAAAACTTAACATCAAATTATTTAAATAATTTCACAGGTCCTTTGTTTCCTGACATGGCCTGTAAAATAAGGGTTAAAAGTTTCAAAGTGACTTTACCTAATAACAAATTACCTAAACATGACTTCATAACTCAGTTACTAACATAACTAACATTCAAGTTCAGAGAGCTATGACCCGTTGAAGGTCGCGTTGCATAATGGTACATTAAACTCGCTACTCTTTGGTACAAATACTCCATTAACCTCATACCTACTGAGAAATTATAAAATTCAACTGCTAATTATATACTATTAACGAAATAATCGCTTTATATACGGTTGTGAAAATCTCTTGTTTTTATACATTTAATTGGGGTTTGATGTTGTCCTAAAGAAGTTAATTTGGCAATCGTTTGTTAACCCTTAAACAATGGTAACATAAAAACAAATGGCCGTTTAACCAGTGTTCATGGTGTTTAAGATTCGGCAAGACTTGGAGCAAGAAACCAGCAACGATTGCAGGGCTCTATTGTTTACAAACATCGTTTTGTGTCAAGTACACAAAATGTCTTAAAAACTGTGTGCCCAAAATCTCCAAAATTGCGATTTCTACGTTGACAAATTTTAGAGACTTTGTTTTGCATCAAAAACCGTTTCTGAGATCTTTCCTAAATTACACAGATTATGCGGTCCACCGTCCATGACTTACGTTAGTAACTTATTAGAAATCTGTGGTATGGCCATAATCAGAGAAGGTGTCTTCAATCACCTTTTTTATTATTGGGCACCCTCTTGCCCATCTGGCGCTGGTTTGATATTTGAAAAAATTGCATACATTTTTCATGCCTAATTCATATGTTATACCTATGCCTATGCTATGATAAAATCTTATCTACACTTGGTCTGGTAGTCGTTACCCGAATACCTACAGCGAAGCCTGCGGCAGTAAGCCTTATGACGTAAATTACGAGAAAAATGCTAGCGAAAAGCCAGGAAGGCGGACAGGTTTGGGAGAAAGCGACGCGACCGGTCGCCACGAAAAGCGAATTTTATCGTCATCGCCGCGACAAGCGACAACTCTGTATTGTTATCACTTTCGCTAACCTTTCGAACCGAAATATGACAGGTGCTTGTAAAATTGTGTGTGTCCGGCTTTATAATGTTTGGGTTGTTAAAATGCGCGAAATTATTGTTGATACAATAAAAGATTTCTCCGACTCTGATATAATCTACAGCGTAGTTATTGAAATTTTTAAGATGTTAGCAGCATTAAATTATTTTGGAATAGCGAATTAAAAGTTTATGGTTGTAGAATCTACAATGTAGATTAACGCAGTGGAATAATAATGAACCATGATGTAGTTGCTCTAGGTATATAAACGCAATATCGAATATTACAAATGCTGCTTAAATGTCTTTACACTTTAGATTCTGCTTGATTAACTATCTTGATTGACAACTATCTGTATTTGGCTTGTTAATCAATTTTAGATATTCCTTTTCAATTTCAGAAATAAATATTACATACAAGGGTTAGATTGTAGATAGTTGTCCGTGGTATCACTGGGTATTACGACATCGCAGCAAGGAGAGCAAGTGGTCCCAGCATGTCTCCAAGTTTGGTCGTCCGCCATTAAAGAGAAAGCTCGCATAATGAGATTTCGTCTCGGAGACGGACCTGATTGGCAAATTATTAAAATTTACCATACCAACCATAATGTTTCATCTCGATATCGGTCATGCAAGAATGAATAGTGGGTAAGGTACCTAACATGTATTTAAATATTTTTGTTGATTCATTTTCTACTTTTATTCTGTCTCTGTGTTTTTTCTTGTTTATCGTTATTGGCACTTCTCTCCCTTTTTGTTTTATACTCTGTTGCTTCTATTTCATAACAAATCATAATCTTTTGTTACTCACGCATCATTGTGTAAAACTTCTCAACCCCTACGAATGCTGTACTCTTCGAAATTGTTTGTAAATCTTTTTTCTGTTTATGCATCTTTCAAATTAACTTTTACTTTTTATACAAAGTATTGGCCTACACTTAAAATTATTCTTTACCCATTCAGCTGTGGCATTTCGTGATTAACTGATGATGTGATGGTTCCCGGCACGTCATCATTCCCGATGATTGATTGGTTGACGGATGAATGTCAGGTGCCTCTGACGGTGCGCGCGGGCTACGAACCAGTATAAGTAATGATCTATCAGATCATACTGCAATGAAAGTGAGATGGACACTTGGACAAGATAATTATAAGCTTACATATGTGGAGGAAGCGAAATTAAACTTTAACAAAGAATTATACTCGTAGTGATTTTGTTTTGTATTGAGCAAGGCAATGGTAATGTTATTGAAGTATCTTTTAAAATGAAAGTGATCGTGAAAGTGATATTATAGATAGAAATGGTTTTAACATGTACATATATATGTCCAATGTACAATATAAGTACATACATCCGATGTGCATAAATTAAGACAGTTAACGAATCTGTCATGTGAATGAACCAACAGTAAAATCTAGAAAAACCTGCATTCTACAAGAACTTTAAGAGATCAGAGAAGTTGAAAAAAAGACGTCGACGATTTTCAAAATTGATTAATAATTACACAGCAACAAGTAGTCGTTTTGCATAATAATGCTCCAAACATTTCAAAACACAAGTTTCCTATAATTAGTCAGATCGAGCAAATTAAAACGCAAAAGAAACATTGAATTGGACAATTTGTTATCCATTGTGTTGTCAGTCGATACCAGCTTATTGGCAGGACAAAGTATCGGTTTTGTGGTTCGCTGCATTCCTTTATCTCCATTGTTAGGTTTGATTCTCGTTGTTCCAGACGCCGGCTGGTTTGTCTAGAACTGTACACATTTTTAGATAAATCTAGCATAATGGTCGTTATATCACTCTCAATGGGGCACAAGTCAATATTTTTGGGATAGTCTTCCTTCAGAGTAACTCTCACTACTGGTTAAAAATATTTATCCACTAAGTACAGACGTCATTATACCAAATAACAAAGATGTTCGCGTAGAGTCTAATCTAAAAGACTGATCTATAGGCTACATTCGCAGAAACTAAGATGTCAAGCAACATCCTATTGTATTCCAAAGTAATAAATGAATGTTTTTGATAGAAATCCTAAATTAGTCAGTCTACTGCTACTAAATGTAAATCCAGATTAGATTCAGCATTACAATCCGGGGTAAGATAAGATTCAGAGCGTGCCGAGTGAAATCATAACCGTCCGTCTGTCAAACGTAATTATACGAGAGCGGTCAAGCGTGAGTCGGAGTTAGCTGTTCTTTACTAACCTTCTTCGTAATCTAAACGCACTCGTTTAGATTACGAAGATAAGGAAATGACATACTATTTTATTCAGTGCATGTGCAACAAGCTGTTCAAACTTCTTAATTATTTATAATTAGTTTTATTAAATCTTTAGTTATTCAACAGAATATTTTGATTTTAATTTCGAGGAAGTATTGTATAACAAATAAATTCCAAATATATGTCAATTAATCCATAGTATGTTAGTAATAATTTTATAATAAGCCTAAATCTTGTGAGACAATTATAATGAAAATATTATTGCATGCTCTTGATGGGTAGATTATGTGTTACTCAAGAAATGTACCTTACACCTTTACTATTATTGTAAATACCATAATCTTGCAATAAAACATTTCTGATTCTGAATTTAGGTGTTCCGCAAACTAGTGGGCAGTACCTATGCATTTGTTACCTATATTATTGTGTATAAGTAATTAGTGTCGAAAATAGTATTAACAAGATTTTATTGACCTTATTGTATTTCAGTAACAACATTTTCCCTTCTTAGTTTTGCTAATATGCGTAATAAGTAGGTTACATGAAAAGAAATTTAGAACGCAAGTCATCCTTTACTCAAACATCTTGGGTTGGTGTTCTGCGTTTAATGCCTTTAGGTTTTTCGTGCTAACCTGGGGGGTTACCATGACGTGCTAAAGCCGTTCAGTTTAGGTTGAGAGAGAGGGACGGAGCTACGTAACTGGGTGAATCAACTTTTTCTTGCTTTTTGCAAGAATTACCCTTACTTATTATTAGGTCTACTTTTGTGATTTTTAACCTTACCATCGTGAATAAAGATCCTTATTTCACGTATACCAATTAGGGAAAAAATTAAAAACGATTCATTTTTAATTAAAACAATATGTGACCCAGTGGAAGAGACACTTTTTTCATACAAAAGTGAGGGACAGCTATGTCCACTGGGTCACTGCTCGAAACAAAGTTATAAAATAGGAAATCCTATAATTACATGTTGTATTGCGTAGCTAGTATATTTGTCTTTAATATAATAAGTATACATTAATTAGACTAAATCCCAATTAAATTTTCTGACCACATGTAGTCGAAGTATGCGAAATTTTGCTGGCAAAGAAAAGTTGATTCACCCAACTGCTATAGCTGTGTCCCTTTCTCTCAACCTAAACTGAACGTCTTTAGTACGTCATGGTAACCCCCCTGATTACTTTCCATTCTTTCACTGAACTCTAAAAATCGAAGATTTCGCGCTCCGATAACTTTAACGCACGCCATGTCACCAGTTCCCATACAGGTCAAAGGTGATGCCAGGCGATTCTCAGCCTTATTGCCAAGAAAAACGAGGCTGGAGTTTTACTTTCTACGATTTGATCAACTTTCTACGGAGGTTAATTGATGAGCTATTGTGAAAAAGATTTTATCTGGTCGATGGCGTGTTTTGGTACTTTTTTTTTGGTAGATTTTGAACCTTTTAAGTTACTGAAAGGTAGCCACAGCAGGGATAGCACATGATTGGCGCAAAAATATATAAACGATTTTAATAGACCATCTGTAATTACATCATTCAAATAAAAAAAAAACTAAAAAAATATGTAGGTTTTCGTAAGTTCTTTGAAACTTGCTTTCAGAGTTTCAGACACACATATTTTAATAATCTTAATTATGTAGCAGTGAATAAAACTATAATATAACTTTTCCTATAAAAATAACAGGTGTGTATTGTATAACAGTTGCACTTCCGTCCAAGGTCAGGTTGAACGGCGCACGGCAATGAAAGTGATGAGGGCGATGACCCAAGTGCAGGAAAAACTAGGAAAGTTCACAGATATGGGATACATTTCACACGACCACTGTCATCTAGAGTCAGGTTAGGTATAGGAAGAGATAAAACAGAGAAAAAATAACCAAGCAACTACAGAACCTAAGGGAAACTAAAGCTAAGCAGCGGGTGACGAATCTTTGTTAAGACTAGAGCAGCCTTTGATAAATTACAGGAAAATTTACATTAGAAGATGCCAACCAAGATAAATGTAGAAAAGGTTAATAGAAGTATATATGTAGTTTGTCGAAGACAGAAGATTAGAAAATGAACACCCTCCTTAGAGCTTGTACACTCCTTTTTGCTGTGTACTTAACACAGCAAAAGGGAATGTACAAGTTTCTAATGGGGTGGCAACGCGCATGTGACACTGTTTGAGTTGCAGGCGTCCATAGGTTACGGTGACCGCTTTACATCAGGCGGGCCGTATGATTGTTTGCCATCGACGTAGTATAAAAAAAAAGTGTTTGGAAAGAGGTGTTCGAATCTTTAAAGTAAATACCAGAGGTAAAGACTAATTTATATGGTGACTATAACCATAAGATAATATGTTTCATTTATAAAAGGGGCCGCGGGTTCCGAGATCTTGCATATTAATCGAGTCAAAGTAATTAATAGCTGAAGTACTGAATAACCAAGTATAACGGTTTAGATTGGCGGATGTGGATGACCGAGTTCGTGACTCCTGGCAGATCACGTTTACACTAGTGGTATCCTGTATCTACAGTAAATAGTAAACTTAGTCTATAGTACATAGAGAAATAGATTAAAACTTTATTAATTTATAAAGTAATGAAAACATATACTGGGATACAGTTCTCACAACATTTTTTTAAATCAAACAGCATTATAAATGAGACTAGCATCACTGAAGCCATATAACGGGTTAGTATGAATTATGATATAATATTATATGATAGGAGATAAATTCAACCAAGGCAGATGTTAGGTATATGACAGAGCTTGTATAATTAATAGGGTGGAGCGAAAAAACACTTTTCTGGAATTAGCAAACCTAATAGTTATCAATCAATGCCCCTTAGTCTATGAAGCCTTGTGCAAATTTTCAGCTCTTTAAATCAACATCTTCTGCCTCCGCATTAGGGTTGAAATTTTGAAAATCTCATACAAACCTAAAATTCAATTTTCAGATAAAAAAAAAATTTCGACGGTATTATGTTTAGTATATGTTATTGATACATATCATTATGAGAAACTACAAAAAGTTGCGAAAATAGCGTCAAGAATCGCCAAAGTTTGTGTAGTTTCAGTACATTCGCCAAAATAGCCGCTAAAATACTGAACATTGGCGATTTTTAACGCTATTTTCGCAATTTTTGGTAGTTTCTTGTAATAATATGTATCAATAATGTATACTGAACATAATACTGCCGAAAAACATTTTTTATCTAAAAGTTGAATTTTCAGGTTTGTATGAGATTTTCAAAACAAAGTTTTTATTCTGTAAAAGAATACTTAGACGATAAGTTCTAAAATATTGTGAAACTATTTTAAAAAAATGCTTATACATTATGTTAGAAATAAGTTAGATTAAGAAAAATTGCTATGCCCTTGCAGGGCTCATGTTTGAAACATTATTTGTTATAATTTTTATACCTATTTATACAACATGATTGCAAATAAAGAACTTGAACTTGAACCTAATGCGGAGGCAGCAGATGTTGATTTAAAAAGCTGAAAATTTGCACAAAGGCTTCATAGACTAAGGGGCATTGATTGATAACTATTAGGTTTGCTAATTCCAGAAAAGTGTTTTTTCGCTCCACCCTAATAATTAATATAATTAGTTGATTAAGTATGTATATGCATATGTAGTAGTAATTAAAATCTATCATGCATGCAGAAATGCAAACAAAAGCTGGCATTGAAACAGTATTAGGTACCTACGCCCAAGTAATTAAATAGGTGTAGGTATAAATATATTTCCCACCCACAACGCAACCCAAACATAAGGTACAGTCGAGTTCATAAATATGTACACATTTTTTCACCTTATAACTACGAGTTAAGGTGAAGAAATGAACAGATATTAATGAACTCGACTGTTCAAACTGTTATGTTATGCCTATTCAAAAAGTGCTAATGGAACACCTCAAAAAATACTACACGCCACTTATAATTAGGCTATATATAAAACCTTCACCACAGTCTTTCACTTTTATGAATTATGTTTGTTTACGTGGGTGTCAACGAACTCGTCCGAAACAATAGAATATTTCGTAATAACTATTATGTACTGTTCATCTGTTCAGAACTCCCGCAATATTAGTCAAACCTGTATTAAGCCAGTAAAAATCTCACAAACAACGTGTTATTGTTTTCAACCGACTTCAAAAAAAGGAGGAGGTTCTCAATTCGACTGAATGTTTTTTTTTTATGTAATGTATGTTACTCGATATCTCCGAGAATTGTGGACCGATTTTCAATTTTTTTTTTCTTTATAATGTGCAAGCAGATTAAAGTTTTATATTTATACTGTTGATGTTTTCGAAGCTATTACATTTAAAATAACCTTTGGGAAGTGGTAGTACACCCGAAGACTGACGTAGGTAGTCAATTTTTTATAATTACTGGTATTTGTGCTGACTACTGAACAAAAACAGATCGATTATGGATTTCCTTTATCCAATTTTATGAAAATCCTCAAAGACTTTAGGAAACCATAAATGTAGATCATAATTCATAAATAACTAGGTTTCCCTACAGTTATACACTACCCGCCCTCCACTCCACACTCGCAATTCTCGCGTATATAGGTATTAGGTACAGCCGATGATCGAGTCACTCTTGAACTCGATGACAACTCGTGTCACATAACTCCATTACCTCACTCATGAATGAAGATCATTCGCATTCCGCGCAGGATCGAGTTACATCGAATGATATAATCGAGTCGAGTCGAGTCGTGACTGACAATCGATACGCGGTCAGTGCCTTGAACCGATGCTACATAGTCTACATACGGAGAAACGTTTGTTTTGTAAATACTGTGAGGAAATGAGTTAAAAACGTTTTTCAATTTCAATTCAATCTACACCTTGTTTGTTATGAGTGGTTTTTGGTACCTATGTATCTATTTAATGAGACTTTAGAAATATGAAAAAAACACATAAATTTCCTAAATTGCGGATGTTCTCCTGGAAAATTCTTGGTGTTGTTCTTTGCACAATTATTGACAATCTTTAAGGTCAATTTCTATCACAATTGAAGAGTTGATAATAAAACGACAGTGTATGTAATTCAAACATCAAATTAAGCGATCGTCAACTGTTTATAACATTTCGTAATACATCCTATCACCGTTAAAGCGTTCCTTATTTTTTTATTGTATGGGAAGTTCCATAGACATCTGCTGCGTGACGATGATGTGTATGTCAAATGTGGTTGATGCAGCTGGCCCTTAATCTTATTATATATAATGTTCTCAATAGCAAATTGAATGAGAATTTTCAATTTTCTCATGAAAATTTCCAGTAATTTACGGAAATTTTGAGTATGTTCTGCAACTTGTACATTGCTTATATATTCAGATATAGGAAAAAGTTAGTTTTCCACGACACGACATAATGATTTATTATCTACGAGTGTCGTAGCCAAGAAAGTGCGGAAGCGGATTCTGTCCCGCTGTGCCTTGAATTATTTAAACGTTTGCTTTGTTTGTATTAGAAATGAAGTAGACTTAAAGATTCAAGCTAACACCTAACACGGTCCGTCCGGGCCGTCCGGCCGACGCGGCCAACGGTTTTATAGGAAATGAGAAATCGAACGTTCTAATTGTTTCCTGATTTTTATAAATTAATATTTAACTGCTTGACTGATATGTAATTAATATCTAACATTTATGATGCCAGAAACATTTGCCTCTAGCATAAAGAATTGTCTGTAAAACACAACGTCTAAATCCGTATCATTTGCAAAACGCTTGAAAACTGCTATCTCATTACCTAATCAGATTCGCCAAATTATTGATGTCATACGAAAGTTACATTTCATTAATTTCCAAACGCTTTCGCTATAAAAAGCAATAAATAACAATCAAATTAATATGCACATAACTACGACAATGTGTCGGTCAGCTTTCTCCAAGGACATTATCTTTTCTTACGCGATCTTGGCCAAATTTGTCCTCATAGAATCCAACATAACATAACCTCAACACCTTTGACAAGAATACGTAATCACAGAACATTATTATACTGGTTAATCTGACATTTCATTCGCTCACGTTCGGTGAGAGAATGGAACGCCACCAGCTCCGTTCACTCATCTGATGGTCATTCGTTGGACTGACAGGTCCATTCGTTCCGGCTCGTCGGCGTTCTTTTGTTTGTGAATGAATGAATGGGATCGCGGATTTAATCGGTGTAGTAATTTGATTTTATTGTCGGTTGTAAGTTTTTTTGTTTTGTTTTGGCTTTTAATTTGGAAGTAATGTTAGTTTCTATCTGTTGTTTTATTTATCTTTTGTTTAAATATTGAACTGTTATTGCCACATGACGTGAGGTAACCGAACCGGACGAAAGTGATATCTTTAGGTAATAAGAAACTATAAAATAGCCAGGTAAATGTAAGCAATAAATATAATAAGATTTCCACATTTATTAATGAGGAAACAGACATGTAATTCCTAGTAAATGCAATGAATTGACTCGGTTTGTAATAAAACGAGTAAGTACTTCGGATAACTGAAATATGTACACAACACAGATCAATACAACAAGATGGCCCTTACAGGGCGACTCGCGGTCACCAAGCATACGACAAATCAGGTTTATAAAAGTTTGAACGCGTGCGACACCGATCAGTAGCGCCCAAGTATACGACCCGCTAACAGTGTCCGTGTCCGCTCGGGAAAAAATCTTAAATAATCAATTTTGGTTGCAAACAATGGTCTCTTACAGCATAAAGTAGTGTGGAAAGTCTTCTAACACTTCTACATGTAAAAAAGATGGAACAACATTCCACAGTTAAGTCAAATTAATTATTTTGTTGAATATTGTTTATTGTCCGCGGAGTTCATTTATACTGGTCAATATGGTTGTGCTGAGCGGCGCCGAGGCGCGTCCATCCCTCTTTACCGAGTTAAAAATGTGATATGCTATCCCTTTCACGTAAACGACTAGGCATGGGGCCATGTTAGTTTATGTCTGTTGCGGGAACTTCGTACTGCCGTTCGTACCATGTGCTACCATTTTATGAAATATAAAAGAAAGCAGATTTGTAATAGTAAATAATTATCTAGAATCTGTAGAGTCTGTAGTGGTATTTAGTTCATTGATTAGTTTAGAATATTTAGTTGGTTATTTAACTTAGTAAACGTAAGTAAAAATGCACAGTTTAGTTATTAGTTACTAGAATGATTTTTATTGAGATGCTATCACAATTATCATCCTCCTTGCGTTATCCCGGCATCGGCATTCGCCACGGCTCATGGGAGCCTGGGGTCCGCTTTGGAAACTACTACCAAGATTTGGCGTAGGCACTAGTTTTATGAAAGCGACTGCCATCTGACCTTCCAACCCGAAGGGTAACTAGGCCTTATTATAATTTAATTATAATATTATAATTTGTTGCAAAACAAATTCACCACAGTACTGGTACCGGTACCATTGTCTATAATAGACATGTCCCATTCCCATCCCTACTGCTAATCATAAAGGCGCGCCATTATTTGAAACGACCAATGGCAGCACCGTGCGCGCCCGCCTCACCCCGCAAGGATTGGTGATTTGCGTCTCGAACAATATCGCTTGCATTTGGCTTCTAGTGGGGTGTTCTGTGGTACACAAACAAGGAATTTCTTAGCAACATTTAATTTCTTATGGCAATCTTCATTGATATTTCTGGCTACACACTATTGCTTGGTGGGTTGTGTTCATACATAACATAGTTTGAATAGCGTAATTTAAGTACTTAGTCTAAGGTTTAAGGGCGCCTACGCACCGGCGCCGGCGCAAGGCAAACAGCTCCGATGACAGCGCGCACCATCAAACCATTCGTAACGAATTAGTGTCATGCATACACAAAGTAACTATAGGTAGTGTGTGTTTGCTCAACGACGCATAGATTAAGCACCCGTCTTGACACAAGACACGCGATGCCGTACGGATATGCTGGGTAGGCGATTCGCTCCGATCTTCGAAACCCCACCACCCCCGCTGCTTGAATTAGTGTCATGCGTACACACTACACAAAGTATACGTGTTCACTCAACGATGCATAGATTATGTACCCGTCTTGACACAAGAATCACAAGATTCGCGTTGCCGTGGGGATATGCTGTGTAGGCAAATCGCTCCGATCTCGAAACCCCTCCACCCCCGCTGCGTAAATCAGTGTCATGCATACACAAAGTAACTACTTCTACTGTGATTGCTCAACCCTGCTTAGAGTATAAGCCCCCGCATTGACACGGTATGGTAAGAACTGATGAAGACGCATGTTCCGTACGCATGTTCATATTAACGAGCGTTTTTTTGTCGGCGAAAGCGTGCCGATAGGTTTAGGGAGATCCTAAGATTTAAAAGTAGGTATCTTATTTTTGTTAGTGTGAATGAGGTTCAATTATGTTAGTTCGCGCCATAAACAAAATTGCAAGTTAATATTAAAAATGAGAAAAAAAAAACTTGGTCTAACTCAGGCGCCATATATACAGTAATTTATACACTATGTAGTATATGCTTACTCAACGCATAAGTTATTCCCGTAATACTTACTGAGTATTCTCACAACTAAGGTTTTCTACAATCCGGTACATTACCTGTAAAAAAAACAAATTTACGTTTAGCTTATTTTAATTTACACCTACCATTTTATCTATCTCTGCAGTACAAAGACCGACATTTCTTATCGCCCCTGCATAGATAAACCATCATTGCGAAACAATATCACTATCAGTCTATCCGAGGACCAGTAACCGGACACCAAATATGGAGTCTGTATGTACTATTTCGAAACAATGGTATCCCAGCCTCTCCACCATTAACAACCACAATCTAGTTTCAATCTTAAAACCTGTTCCTCAAAGTTCAATTTACATTGCGTAAAGGCCTTGGTCCATGGTACAGTCAAGGTATCATGTTATGCTGTTTAGTAATACGTCCCACTTTGTCGCTTACCATAGTGACGAGATATGCTTGTATCTTTATATGTATAGACTAACCAAGCGGCTTTATAGCAATCCCGGCAACCTTCAAATCAAGGGTCAACAGGCAACTCCTGGGCGAGTTCCATCGTAGGCCACGCCTTTGGATAGTCTGTGGCCAAGAGTGAGCTCATTTATAATAAAAAAAATCGACAAAGTGGGACGTTTTTAACCCCCGACGCAAAAACGACGGGGTATTATAAGTTTGACGTGTCTGTCTGTCTGTCTGTGTGTGTGTGTGTGTCTGTCTGCAGCATCGTAGCTCCCGAACGGATGAACCGATTTAGATTTAGTTTTTTTTGTCTGAAAGCTGAGTTAGTCGGGAGTGTTCTTAGCCATGTTTCATGAAAATCGGTCGACTATGTCGCAGTCGGGGGTTTTTTCAAAATTTTAATTTTTACTAAACACACTCATAAAAATAGTTGCGGACAAAGTTCCAAAAATGTATACAAACTTTATTGCTTACACGTTGTGGATACATATTTTTGGCACGTTGCACATATATATTTGGCACATATATATGTAATGAATGATGCAGTGGGGTTACATAATGAGGCTTGTGTGGTGTGAAGGTGCAGCGAAGGTTGGCGTGGGCGGGGCGGGGCCTTGCAGCCTACGGTGATGGTGCAGCTGGCAGCCGCAGTCAGGGACTGATCATCATTAGTACTTGACAGTTGATCAGGGAAGGTGGCCAATTTACTTGCACCTTATACTGAAATATCGTAATGAACTAATAAATAAGTAGGTATGTATAAGTTTGAATTGGCCTCCGGTACAAATTTGCAATTAAAGGCGTCCCGACCTCTTAATTACAAAAAATATGAATTATAATCGTCGTCAAACTAAAACTTTGTTTGTTTGTTGTTGTGTTTTTGTTAAGTGGTGGCAACTGTTTTGGTCCATAAATTATGTATTTTTTACTCTAGTTATAAGAAACATGTACGATTTGTGCCCAAATAAACATTAAAACTATTAAAGAAAAATGACATGATCCGTGAAGCGCTGGTAGCCTAGCGGTAAGTGCGTGCGACTTTCGTTCCGGAGGTCGCAGGTTCGAATCCCGGCTCGTACCAATGAGTTTTTAGGAACACTTATGTGCGAAATGTCATTTGATATTTGCCAGTCGCTTTTCGGTGAAGGAAAACATCGTGAGGAAACCGGACTAATTCTAATAAGGTCTAGTTAGCCTTCGGGTTGGAAGGTCAGATGGCAGTCGCTTTCGTAAAACTAGTGCCTACGCCAAATCTTGGAATTAGTTGTCAAAAGCGGACCCAGGCTCCCATGAGCTGTGACAAATGCCGGGATAACGCAAGGAGAATGATGACATGATCAGTGTAGTTTTAGAGCTAGCGCAACAAGTAATTCCTTTATTAGTCCAATAACCTAACCACAAAATTAAAATTTTGAAAAACCCCCGACTGCGACATAGTATACCGATTTTCATTAAACATGGCTAAGAACACTCCCGACTAACTCAGCTTTCAGACAAAAAAAAAATCTAAATCGGTTCATCCGTTCGGGAGCTACGATGCCACAGACAGACACACAGAGACAGACAGACAGACAGACAGACAGACACGTCAAACTTATAACACCCCGTCGTTTTTGCGTCGGGGGTTAAAAAAACGTACGCGCTTTGTACAATCACCGGCATAAGTAAGTGATAATTTCTGTACCTTGTCATTTGAACGTCTTGTTTGAAATTTCATACGAGATTGTCAAACGATAATAACCTAACCACAAAATTAAAATTTTGAAAAAACCCCTGACCGCGACCTAGTGGGCCGATTTTCATGAAACATGGCTAAGAACACTCCCGACTAACTCAGCTTTCAGACAAAAAAAACTAAATCAAAATTGGTTCATCCGTTCGAGAGCTACGATGCCACAGACAGACACACACACAGACAGACAGACAGACAAACAGACAGACATACACACAGACAGACATGTCAAACTTATAACACCCCTTCGTTTTTGCGTCGGGGGTTCAAAAGCGACAAGGTACAGAAATCATCATTTCTTTATGTGACTGTACCACAAAGCGCCACGAAGTTAACTGAGTCGAATGTTTTGTTAAACAACATATGTTAATGACCAAAACAATTGCACTAGATTTAGGTATTAAGTTAAGGTATAAATTTTAGTTATCTCATATTTTTTGCAAAAAAATAGTGTTTAAAACATAGTAAATACGCAATTTTAAATACAGAACTCTACTGCATAATTCGACATCACTAAAAAATCTCATTTTATGTTATTTTGGTAATATTTGAAACTTCCACACTTTTTATTTGCCCTGATTGCCCTTTATACATATTATAATTAAAAAGTAACATTAATAAGTATAGCGGAAAAATCAGAAAATATGCCTCAACCGGGAGTCGAAGCGAAAGCAGGGAAAGCTGCGGCCGCGGCGGAGAAACGTAAGTGTAATGACAACCGCACTGTTTGTTGTTTTGTCACGTTCACTTTATTACTGGTTACGTTATATTTGCACGGAAGATGACTTGTTAAACTAGTATAAAGTATATAGTTTGAAAAATTATGACAAATTAAACGAAACGAAATTAAAAAAAACTTGCTTCTTTGAAAGTGGTGCATTTAATTTAGGGGTGGTAAATCTTCCTACTATACCTTAGCTGTAAGAAGTCGTAAAATATGTACTGAAAACGTAACAAAGTCATTTAGTTACTCCCTAAAGTCCCATTTAAAAGGTTATGGATGTAGTTTTGGAACAATGCGTTTTATCGGACCGACATCCGACACTATCGGAAGCGTTTACCGGGTGTAGGATGTCGGTCCTACATTCGGATGTAGGACCGACATCCTACACCCGGTAAACGCTATCGATATCGGTATCGGATCGGATAATGTGAAAACGGCCTAAGCATCACGGTAAGCTCAAGAAGGCTTGTGTTGTGGGTACTCAGACAACGATATATATAATATACAAATACTTATATACATAGAAAACATCCATGACTCAGGAACAAATATCTGTGCTCATCACACAAATAAATGCCCTTACCGGGATTCGAATCCAGGACCGCGGCTCAGCAGGCAGGGTCACTACCGACTGAGCCAAACCGGTCGTCAAATCTATGATATTCATAGCTCCTGAGTAAAAGAGTTCAACGCGCGGTAAGCTCAACATGTTGCACCATCCCATGTAAAATAAATTCACTTAAATGAGATAAAATTTAATATTAGTGATTTCAGTCAGCTATTTGTATAATTCCGCGTTCAATATATGCAATTAAATACTATTTCTTACTGTAAAAGTTCTAGTCAAAGGAAATAGAAGTTTCCTCAATAAGTTGTTAATAAAATAGAAAGTTTGAACGGAAAGGAAATGTTCAAATATCAATTAAACGGGTAGGTATTAATAGTATATAGCTTGCAGGTGTGTGTCGATTCGAACAGCGGATATCAAACCGATGTCAGAATGATATCGCTGCTGATTTGAAGTTTAGTTATTAAATATTTTTCACAACAGAAACAGATCTTGTTGTTTTTGTTGTGTCTATTAAACTGTGTCACAGAGTAGGTAATTATCATATTGGAAATAAACCTGGCGGTTTAGCACAACGTGAACGTAAATATAAACTCTCGGGGGAAAGCGCAAGTTGTGCTAGGCCGCCGTGCACAAAAAAAATAAAAACCGGTATACATAAGATCTAATACTTAACGAAAATTGTAATCAAATAGTTAGTTCACTATACCTTTAAAAAAATCAAATAGTTGGAATCATATTTGTTAAGTATGTCGTTTGGATGAGATGCCCGCTCGAAAGACACCTAACTGATATGAAAATGAAAATGAAAAAAATGAAAAAGTTTATTAGGTTAATGATATACTTAATTCAATTATCATTCTAATACCCGTTTGATGTAGAACTAGTTCAAATTAGCCTGTATGTATGTATGTGTGTACAGGTGTGTTTCGCAAGAGCAGGAACCGGCGCTATAATGAATGTGCCCCGGATCGGCTCGTTGCGTAACTCGGGTTATCGGGCTTGTCCAATTTGACGCACTATTACGTTGCTATTTCAGGACTTTCAGGTGTTTTATCTATTTAGGACAGTGGCTAGTTAATACTAATTAGTTTTTTTAATATAGTTGTAGGAATTTAGACGGCACAATTTTTTTTAATAGACATACAATAAATACAATACAAATACTCGAATCTTTATTGCACACCTTGATAAAATACAATACAAACATGGAAGCAACACGAACAAAGGTAAACAACAGGCGGTGTTATCGCTAAAGAGCGATTTCTTCCAGACAACCTACTACATATCGTCTCTACTTTAAAAAAATCTCGTATCTCACGCTGTTCCTCAAAGTTAAAACGCAGTACTTAAGTCTATATGCATTCAATACATACTTACTACAAATTTCTTTTCATTGACAGACGAAGATACAAGTTTTTTAAAAAGTAGTGACGATATTTCAAAATATAAATAACAATTTAAGTTCTCGCGCTTTCTACACATATTTTAAGTCACTTGTAGTCACGGACATTGCAACATTTGCAACCTGGCCGAAACGTCAGAAAAAAGGTAAATAATCATATTTAATAGGTCTCGATCTGGCTTCATATTTCAAATTGTTAATATTTATTTACGAGTATGTAATAGTATATTCATTTCCAGACTAATTTACAACAAAATAAATTCGCGATAGACTTGATAAAAACTTGTTGAAAACTCGATTTATTATGTATTTAACGGTTGCGTGCATAACCTTTAAATTATTTAATAGGTAATTCTCACATCATTAAAGCTATTTAATTCATATAATATGCGTGTTTTCTGAAGATATTCTATAGTATATTATCTATATGTTGTAGTTTCTACAATTATTTGCCATTATAAACGCACAAGGTTTTTGCTGAATAGTCGGTTACTAAGTTATCGCGTAGCCTTGAGTCCTTAAGTCTTCAGCTTTGAGACTTGACTCAGATTTGCTTTTAAAAGACAAATATCATGTTATTTTCCATATGTTAGAGACTCCGTAGAGACGACACATAATTAACTATGTTATGCCACATAAGGCTATAAATAGAAATTCTGAAATAAGAAATTATTACAAAAATATACATACCAAATACAAAATTGTTTCTTTACTACTACCACTAGTATTGACATAAAACAAACTTAATTATTATTCTTTTATTCTTTACTTGCGCTCAAAACTTAAAAGACTCTGGAAGTTTTTTTAGAACCTTTTAAGCGCAGAATCCTGTAAAAACTGTTCAAATTAATTTAGACTGATAGACTCATTAAAGTCGAGTTACAACACAGCAGTAGTTTGTACCTACGACTTAACCAATGATCCGAGCGTATTACAAAGTATAATTGCACATGTAAATGTATTTCCTGTACTGTATGTTCGTACAACTTCATTAACAACTCGGGGCGCTGACGGCCCGTGGGAGGTAGAGTGCTTTACTGCTTACATTTGGTTGTTTCTTATCTACAAGTTGTTAATATTAAAGCTTAAGTAATGTTTCTGAGATATCTGTTTAGAGGACTTTATATTAAATATAATAATATAGATAATTTATCTTTTGTTAAGGCGAAAAGCTCACTTAAAGCTATATTAAATATAATTTAATCTTATATGCAAATTTTGATTATATAGTACTGGTCAAATATTTAAGTTCACTCCTTGTTTTCAGTACCTACAATTGATTGCTTTAGAGCAATATGTTTTGCAGTTCAGGCGTCGAAATTTGTTTCAGAAACTATTTACATACATACTTTTTACATATCTCTTCCTTAAATCTGACTAAAATCATGTTTAGTGTAAAGATGTGTTTCGACAAAACGTATTTATGGTATGTTGACATACCATAAATACCACCATGATTCATTGGTATTAAATAATTTCTTCACGACCAATAACAATAAACAATATCATTGCTCTCTTATATTCACAATTATCTCCATAAACTCTCTAATAAACATATCTCCTAATAAACAGAAAAATGTACGCAGCCTCAAGAACAAAACAATCACTTGTTGTACACTATACCAATTTTCCTTTCACGTTTCATTTAAATGTCTTAGATAATTATAGCGCGCAGTTAAACTAGTTAACCAAGGACAAATTTGATTAAGATTAGGATAGAAAGACATGGACAAGGTCATCGACCAATTATAGTACAAATAAATACTCTTGGTTGTAATTACACATTAAACAATAAAGTTCAAACCGAACACAGAAACCCGTTAAAAATAAAAAGTAAGGTTACTTTTGTGTTATACTTAGGCCCACTTGCATCAACCACTTAACTCAAGGTTAGTGGACTGTCAACTGTCAAATTCCATGTAAAATAGTGGGTTAACCCTCCATTTTCGTTGATGCAAGTGGCCCTTAGAGGTATCTGATAATGTATAGGTATCTTAAAGTACACACAGGGCCAATATTGCATGGCCATTTTAGTTATGAATAATTTCCATTCATAATTTGTCCATGAAATTATGCATCCCGTTGTACCTTCCTTTAGTACGTACCTAATTATAGAGCCAGTGTCACTTTACCATTACCATAATGAAGGCAGATCGAATTAATTCATCAGCTCAGCTATAGGTGTAAGGACAATACGGTTACGGGTAAAGCTAAAGGCTGACTAGAAATATATGACTACGCGCCATGTTGCGGAATTTCAATATAACTATTTTCTTCATACTAAACTGAACTGTCACTACATACATCAGAATAACAGCGCCCTCCTGACAATAGTCATATATTTCTGGTCAAGCTTTAAGCACACCTCGGACACTGGCGATCCTATGAAAGAGGCGCGTTCCTAGCACACAGTCTAAGCTGGTGTAGGTAAACGCGTACTATGCTTGTATGAGTGAGATATGACAGGTCGACTGTTCGCGTTCGTCAGGCGGTATCTGTGAGGTAACCGAGAGGGGGTGGGCGGCACTTTCAGCGGGGAGCGGGAGTGGCCATACTGTACGAAAGTACTCTTTATTATACTGTGCTTTAAGTCATAGGGGGATGTGTGTCTGGCCTTCACATTTGGCCTGTTTAGACCAATGATCAGTGTTTATTGAGAATTCATACGTTTACCACTAATCGTGAGTAGCAAGTAGCAAAAGTATGAACTCGAAAATCACCTGTGACAATGAGTAAAAAGGTATGACACACTTACCCGTATTGACCTTAATTATTTAATAATTACAATCAACATTCCACTTATGGAATACGGACGTATTGTCATGGTAACTGTCGATGCAAACTTAGCGATGAACATTCTAAGACAATATCGATTCACACACGTTGACACGCGACTAATCGAATAACATTAATTCATTACGTTCATCAATGTGATTAGTGTCAAGTCATATGAATGTATCGCCTTCACCAGCTGTCATCGATATCTTATAACAGTCGTAAAGAATGTAGACACTAAGACATACATACATTAACTCACGCCTCTATTCCCAAAAAGGGTAGACAGAACACTTGATACTGCTCAAGTTTCAGTGGAAAACGATTGCGGTTGCCAGGCCTTCGTCCACAATACAATTAAACGCATATTCCATAGTCGACTTCTACGACACCCACGAATGACCTTTCCTTGGGTGGTGAAATATAGCTTATTTGGAAATACAAACTCGTATTAAAAAAATAGAATAGAATAGATATCGGGCAACAAAAAAGTACGTACCTACATCAATTTCCATTAATTCTCCCATTTGGCATTGGATTTTATTAATCGTTTCAAATAATCGATTCTACGCAATTCGGAAATCGTAAACTACAGTTTTCACAACCTAACTCGATATCATTATTAGCCATTGCCATCGGCTTTCTTAACAGGAAACTATAACCACCGGAAAATTAGATCGAGTTAACTTTAACTGCTTTTTAGTTAACTTTAACTGTTTTTTTTTATAATATCGACGTTTCCACATCCGTAGTTTTATTTGTGAGTAAAAAGATTAGCAGGTTTTCTAATGGTGTGAAAATAAAGACATTATCATTTGACTTGAATATTTATGTCGATTTGTTTTTTTCTAAAAAGTGTAGTGTTCGTTCACAAGAAAGTTTTCACTTTAAATTGAGTCTGTAGTGAAAAAGCTTAAAAATAGCGTACTAAAGAAACTGGTTTTAGTAATTCAGTAACACTAGAAATATATTAAGTACGTAGAATTTTAAAATTTTCAATTATTTTACCCACGGCATGCCAATTAAAACGTTGCGGCAGCGTGCTGTTGCCATCATACAAGCTGAATGCAGTTGGGTTGTCCACCTGTATTGGCCCTAAGCTAAGACTGCGTGTCAAAGTTCTGCGCAAATATATCGTCGGATTTTAAGGTATTCAAGTTTGCTCCGACTTTCAGCTTAGACGTTCATTTGTCTGACGCTATTATGCTTTTTGTATGTACGTGGCACACTTTACAGTTTACAATAAAAAAACTATGTATGTCAACTCATCAAGTAATCAACTAGCTTTTTTAGTAAACAACTAACAAGTCATGTCATAATAAAGGAATCGCGAAAGCGATCCGTGTCAGTGCGCAGCAGTCCGGCTCGGCGATTATCGCCGCGGTAATCGCCGATACAGGGTAATACCGATTGCGATAACGTTGCACATGCGATAAATGTGGGTAATACAATAATTGATGCAACTATGTTGTTGTTTCACTTAAAGCCATCCCAGTCAGTAGGACCCCAGAGAAGCGAAATTCGAGGTGACAATGCGTTTCAAGAGTGGTAATCAATTCAATGTAGGGATTGATCAAATCGAATATCAATTCAATGTTCAATGTTCGATGACGCATCGATCGCTGTTGCTGACACTTCAAAAGACTAAGTGTTGGACGGTCCTAAAACCACTCGGGTAAAGATTGTTAAGATCCATGATTACACACAATTCTAAAGGATCACTCAGAACCATCAAAACATTATGGCTGCTGCTTGGTGCAACCTTTGTGCTTCTTCACCGAAGGTATTTTCTATAGTGTTGACTCACGCCAAAGCTCTTAAGATGAGTGTTGGGTAGGGGTAAGTGGGGAGAAGGGTAAAGGTACCTCACACGTTTATGCCTTAGAAAACTGTAATCGTGTAATACGCAATGTACGCATGTTTTCACCGTAAGGCTAATAAGTACGTCGGGTCATCATCCTCCTTGCGTTATCCCTGCATTCGCCGTGTGTGGCTTATGGGAGCTAGATAATACGTCGGGTACAATTTTTTTTAAGGATCCCATCATTATAAAGTTATGAGCACCCATTTCTCGCTCCGGATCACCAGGGCCCGGCGGCCGCCGCGAGGCCGGTTGAGTAACGTTTGCGCAACGGCCGAGAAACAAAAGTCGATGAAAGTCCGACCGGTCCAGCGAAAGTTTACAAAAAACCTGTACAGTTCGGCCCGATACGAGACAAAGCCAAGGGAGTGTGAAGGACGCTTAAAACGTTCTTTATATCGAACATGACTAAATTAAGAACATGCATTTATTCATTTAGGATTGAATTGCATAAACTGTGGGCTGTAACAACTATTTGTTCTTCGTATTGTGAAAACACTACTCTTGCGTCAAATTACACGTCTGCCTTAGGACATTAGCTGTTTTAGCTTGCTTTAGTCAGCAGATTTGGATGACCTGTGCCCAATAAATAAATCCACGTCACAAAAGCTTGTCACTTTTTCCTAATCAGAACACTATTACACTGATTGTGATTATGCACTTAAAATGTTCCCACTGTTTAAGTTACACTTATACACTACACATCGTCAAACTGATAACCTGTTTACTTACTTACTTACTTCACTGGCTCAGCGACCCAAAAAGGATCTTGGCCTCCGACACAAGAGATCGCCACTCTGCCCTATCCTGCGCCACTTCACGCCAGTTGGGTACACCAAGTGCGGACAGGTCTTTCAGGGCTTCCTCGCACCAGCGATATCTGGGACGCCCACGCGGACGTTTTCCACCTGGGCGTCCCACATATGCTCTTCTCACACCACGATCCTCTCCCATCCTTTCCAGGTGGCCAAGCCAGCGGAGTCGTGTGGCTTTGATCTCGCCAATTATATTAGGCACCGCCATTAGCTCTTCCAGCTCTCTATTTCTCCTGCGCCTCCAGGTTCCATCTCCCTCTTTGATTGGCCCTAGAATCTTCCGCCAGATTTCCCTTCCCGCCACTAAAAGCTTGTTCTCTTCTTTCTGTGTCAGTGTCCAAGCTTCACACCCATACATCAAAATTGGTCTAATAACAGTCTTGTAGACTCGAATTTTGGTTGGTCTACTGATCAGCTTGGACACTAACACTCGGTGGAGCGCTGCCGAGCATCTTAGGGCGTTCTGGATCCGAATATCTATCTCCTCTTCCCTTTGGTTGGTATCAGTCACAGTGCATCCGAGGTACCTGAAATGATCCACACCTTTGTAGGTACTTGTTCCAACTACTAGATCTTCTCTTTTCATTCTGGTGTTCTTGTATCTTCTCATCTGTAGATATTCGGTCTTCTGGCGGTTGATTGCGAGACCAATCTTTTCCCCTTCCTGCTCAACAATTCCAGCCATGGCCTCCAGGTCCCTTTTATTTTGAGCCAATAGCCCCAGGTCATCAGCATAGCCAATGATCTTATGTTTGCCGTTCAACTCCACACCCCCTTCATACCTAAGAACTTCTCGGATGACGTATTCGAGTACCAAGTTGAACAGCATTGGCGAAAGGGCGTCTCCTTGTTTTAGACCAGTAACAACTTCGAATTCTGCTGACAGTTCTCCGCAAGCTCTTACTTTCATCTTGCTCACTCTGGTGGCGACAATAATCATGTTAACTAGTTTTTCAGGCACTTTGAAATATTTTAATATTTTATATAACATCTCTCTGTCAACACTGTCGTATGCTTTGGCAAAATCCACGAATAGAATGTGGATTGGCTGTGCGTACTCCCATTTCTTCTCCATCAGTTGTTTCAACAGAAAAATCTGATCCACGGTGCTGCGGTTCTGACGGAAGCCACACTGGTAGTCGCCGAGAATGGTTTCAGCATAAGGCTGGAGTCGACCCAGTAAGACATATGAGAGGACTTTATATGCCGTTGGGAGCAGTGCAATGCCCCTGTAGTTGTTACACTTTTTCCTGGATCCTTTTTTGTGGATGGGGCATATCACTCCAGTGTTCCACTCTTCGGGTTGTTGCTCTTCTTTCCTGATCTTGGTGATTAGCTCATATAATCTGGATTGCACTGCCCCGCCGCCATATTTCCATACCTCTGCACATATTCCGTCCACCCCTGGGGACTTATTGTTTTTCAGCCTCATGATAGCCTTTCTAACTTCGTCGAAGGTTGGTTCTTCTACCTAACCTAACCTGTTTAAAAATGTTAAAATAAATAAGAAAATATCAGGAGTATGCAACCGACTGTACAGTTCTTAGAGTTGGGTGCGGTCGTCGACTCCATCTATTTTTACTTTTTAGCGGACATTACGTCGTAGGGAATCAATTTACGAATTAGCGCCCGGTCCATTGTGCGGTTTGTTTGGTTAGCGGTTAATTCGCGTAATTGCCAGAAAGCGAGCCTAAAACCTTATCCAATTTGTGTTTCTACACGACTGCCTGAAAAAAGAGGGTGTTCTTTTGTGTTTTTTTGCAAAACTACCGTGGAGTAAGTAGTAACAGCTGTGTGACTGTTCTGGTGTATTACCGAAGATATGTTCCCAAATAATTTCCAAGGAAATCATTCATGAAAGCATACGAGTAGGTACGCACTTTTGTGGGTTATATTATACGCGGAGAGTTTTTAACCCCCGACGCAAAAAAACGGGGTGTGTTATAACTGTTATAAGTACGTGTCCGTCTGTCTGTGGCATTGTAGATTTCAAACGTATGAATATGAACCCAGTTAGATTTAATTTTTTTGTTCGAAAGCTGAATTAATCGGGAGTCTTCTTAGCCATGTTTGATGAAAATCGGTCCACTACGAGTATGTCGGGAATTTTTTCAAAATTTTAATTTTTCACCTGTTCTGTCCCCAGAGCAACAAAATGTAAGATGTCCAACAGATTACTGTCCACAGGACTACACGCACGGGTATCGTCCAGTAACCACGAGCGTTTTCCCAGCGGTGGCCACGCAGAGAAACGCGCGGTCAATGCTCCGCCCGCCTTTCCACTGTCTAGTGTTCTACGAAACTTATATTTTTGTCAAGATATTTAAAATAATATCAGAACGTTGTAGGCTCATGGTCACTCACACATGTTCGGTATGCATCGTGAACTCGAGGCCTGGCCGAATCGTTCAGAAAAATATTTTATCAGATGGGTGATCAATGATCACGTGATGCTATGAATAGAAAAGGCATCTTCTAGGCCTTACAGAAAACCAGCGTTGCGGAGTGTGCCATGTGGCGCATACCGTGACACCTAGCTGAGTAAGGACCATTTAGCGCAACTTATAATTTTTTTGTTTGTAACTAGTTTTAGTTTTATATAGTTATTGATATGTATTTTGTGCTAATAAATGCTTTTTCTTTCTTTCTTCTTTCTTTCAAAAGCGAAGTGAATGCGTAAGGTCCTTTCGTTTGATCCTGGACCAAATACCACTTCATTTCATGTCAGCGTTAGTCACCATAGGATAAGAATCCTTCAAAAAGTCTTAACTTTTGTCAGATCGAAGCAAGAGACTAGAGCTGCCTTATTGACATCAGGAATTAAAGTGACGCAATGCATGTAAGAAAATAGATATAGGATAGGATCAATCTCTACAAAAATGAGTTATGTCATCATCCGGGAGGGACTGCCAGTATGTAGATATGATATCTAATTACCTAGATCGACTCCTTCAATTCAATATAATAATTTTTTCTTTGGGAATGACCAATCCCAGATAAAAAATGGATTTTATTCATCTTTTTAAAGCAGAAAAGCAAGGACAATCGATTAATTTTGTTTATGACCCAAAATACATAACTAATCCAGAATGTTGTCGTGTACCGTGTGACAGTGGGCACTCCTGCCCCAGTGCGCTAGATACGTACGATCGCGTGCGGCGAGATGCGCGTCAGCGGCATACCTGCGCCGGCGCACGCCGCGTGGAAACGCGTGCTTCCGCGCCGCCGTGCGATCTGCTGCTTTACATTCCTGGGTCGACAACCCTCGTTACGATCCGATGATAGCACCATCGCCATCTCCCTCCTAGTCATTTTACTTGAATATTCCGGGATTAAAAATGACGTCCATTTCTATCATGAACTCTAGGTACGTCTGTTGCTTAGAACTACTTAATATATAACCACAAAGTTAAAATTTTGAAAAAACCCCCGACCGCGACCTTGTGGACCGATTTTCATGAAACATGGCTAAGAACACTCCCGACTAACACAGCTTTCAAATAAAAAAAACTAAATCGAAATCGGTTCATCCATTCAGGAGCTACGATGCCACAGACAGACACACACATAGACAGACAAACAGACAGACAGACAGACAGACAGACAGACGGACAGACAGACAGACAGACAGACACGTCAAACTTATAACACCCCGTCGTTTTTTCGTCGGGGGTTAAAAAATACTGACAATGATTTACCTTCCAGCGTTGGCATAAAACAGAGCATAATAAGTGCGTTTCTACATAATCCGATCCGATATCGGATATAGGACTAATATCCCATACATTACAGGCGCCATCTTGTATTTTTTCCTTAAAAATCCTTCCGACATCCGAAATCGGATCGGATAATGTGAAAACGCACAAACATACAAAATTAAAATCAAAATGGCATTATTGACATCCTCGTCATATTATATGAAGCCATTGAGTGATGAATTAAGATTTTCTTTTTCGCTAAAGGGCCTAAGGCACAACCGTTTATTCAGCCTAACATTAACAGAACTCTTAAGTGGATTAACCCTAAAGAAAAAATCCAAATAATAAGTTAGTGGTTAAGTAATAAGTACGTGTAAAACGAGAGAGCTGAGGTAACACTTTCGACCTGTAAATTGAGTTCCGAAGCGACTTTCTCGCCTGTCAATATTACAACAGCCTCCAGTTGCGATAACATCCTAAGTGTACGACAATGCTGGCCATCCGTTTCACTAACTATTGTTAACAATGCTCAGTCATTTAACTCGATAGTTGCTAGAATCGATTTTAGACTGCGTTGTAACTAACCGATGTGTTGACAGGCCACATAGGTTTCTGTTCTTTTTTATTTATTTTTTTTCCACCAAAAGAATACTCAACAAAAGAGGCCAAAAATAGCATTTGCATTCTGGTATAAATGTAGGCACCAAACGAGCAAACGAGCCGCCTAATAGGAAGCAGTCATCTCCACGGGTATGACCAACATCAGGCGAGCCACTTATGCGTTGCCGACCTTTGAGAATCTAAAAGACCTGCTTCTTGGAGAACCCCATGTCATAGCGCAAGGGACTAATTTGTTCCGTCTATTGTCCTTTGAGGCGTCGGCAACTCGAACCCTCCTTAGAACTTGTGCACTCCCTTTTGCTATGTACTTAACACATCAAAGGGGAGTGTACATGTTTCTAATCGGTTGGCAACGCGCATGTGACACCAGGCTACGGTGACCGCTTTCCATCAGGCGGACTGTATGCTTGTTTGCCACCGACGTAGTATAAAAAAAGGGAAACACCTCAGAAGGTAGCTCATTCCACAACTTGCATGTTCTGGGCAAAAACGAGCGAGAGGCCCGTTTGTTCTTGGTTATACGTGTTTTTAACGTCAGTAATTATTTAGATAGTGTCCTTAAGATTCCAGAATAAAGTATCAACATAATTTGCTTAGTCAGTACGTTTTAATAAAGCAAACCAACCATGTGACCAACTGAAATTCGAATTCAATTATTGAACATATCTTCCGGCAGAGACGATGTCATCACGTGAAGCACCTATCACCATACTTGTCAACATTGTATTGTATCGCACCCACCGGTTACCTAACACCTGTCATCCGCACTTTCTTCGCGCAAATATTTAGAAACCCGGAACCACCTGCAGACATGAATTATTGATAGAATTATAAATGCTTATTAGCTTATAGAAGGTTAATCCTAACAAGGTCGGCTCTCGCTTCGTATAATTTTATGTCATTTCTCTTGACACCGTCACTTTTTTCACACAATTAATGCGAAAAACTTTAGTAATTTTTCGCTCGAATTCTTAGTTATAACCATGTTGCCCGTTGCTTGTCTTTACCTACATTAATATGTCTACACTAATGTGAAATCATAAAAAGTACATAAAATTCAATTCATAGTAAATTTGGTACAATAAATATTATAAACTAGGCAATAAAAAAGAATAATAATAAAACTAAAAATCTAAGAGGGCCCCTGAGGCATAGTGCCCAAGATGCTGGCAGCATTTCCTCGCTGAATCGCAATACTTATACGTTGAGCGAGGAAGCTGCCAGCTCTTTTGTCCCCCGTAGTCTCAGTCAGCCGGTCATAGTAAATTAAATCAAATCACATCAAAATATTCTTTATTCAAATAGGCTTACAATAAGCACTTTTAAATTGTCAACAGTGTACAATATTCATCTTATTCTAAATATCAGAGCAATTTATTGGTGCAATAAACAATATTGTTTCAAAACTACATTGAATTAAAATGATATCAATCTTAAATTGTATAAAAAAATACTAGTCTAAAAACTTCTAAAATAAATTCTATTTTCTCTCAAATTTTCCCGTAATCGCGATTGTTAAGTGACAATCGAAAGACATCGTCTATCTTGCGGATGTCCGGACACTTTCCAATAAATCTTGCTGATATGAGAGAATTGCACTAAAACAGTTATAATATATAATAATTTAGCGACAAAGCAAACTATGGCGATCTATTAAATAGGTACCCGTTGGCCACAAACGCTGAAGGGTTCGAAATGTGGGGATGTACTCGTATTATAAATCCATCGCGTAGTGAATCAGATGTGACATACTTCATTTCTATATTTTTATGTAATGACTTCATGTTACATTTCTGGATACTTAGTTGAAATATTTCAATGAGTTCTCTAAAGTTGACATTCTTGCAATGACCTGCGTCATCTTTTAGTTCCCTAATGATCAGGGGAACTCAATCGTTAAGTATTACAATTAGTTCAAACATTGAATCGAATTGTTCAAATACCTGCCACCACCCACACAATACGCGGCCTTCCGAAACTTTCTACAACTTATTAACAAGCTCTCGTTATCGTTATTACACTTATTATCCATTACTATAACGATATAATATTGTGTAATTACTGTTTACGCAACATCGACGCACTTTCGATTTTTTACTTTGATTCGACTATCGGTTATTTTTGACAGTAATAGAATCGATTTGCATAATTTGGCTATGAATGCCGACTTTTATAAATGTTAGGTACTTGAATAATCTGATCGGCGAGTGTAGATGAAAAGTTGTGATAGCGTATTTATGGTTTGCTATTTGATTTTATCTCATGGCTCCCTTCTGTCTAGGGATCGTGACCAGAAGTGATTGCCCGGCACGCCTGGTTCTTTCATTTAAAATGTGATGGTGGCAGGTATCAGGTTAACAGCTATTTGTTCTTATGATTTACCCAAACCAAAGTTCAAAATCTATTCTACAAAAGTAAAGGATATTCCGGTTAATCATGGGATGATAACTTTAATTTTGAAGACCGTAGGTAAGCTATTAGATTAGAGGCGAAGTAACCAGATGCAAAAAGGAATGTGAAGATACGTTACTTCAGAAGGTGTATACTTAAGACTTCATATTCATTCATATTCATATTCATTTATTCATGCTTTCACATAAGTATACATAAAAATGGGTACACGTTACATGACACCCTGTTAGGGCATAGCAGATTATCTTATAATCTAGAACTTATATACTAATCTATCCTAATGAAAATACATACTAATTAACAATAAAACAATATATACAAAACTTAACCACAATAAATAATTCTACATAATATATTATATTGCCTAAATATTAATGGCGCTAACAAAGTAATGCATGTTTTCATAGTTAAGTATATTAAATAGTTTTAATTTTAAATTTCTTTGTCTTGCAAAAACTCTTGTAGATTATAGTAACATTTCCCTATTAATAGATTTTTTAGTTTGTTTAAGAAGGTATTTATATTTTTTCTTCTTTTAATTTATTACTTAATTTGTTGTATATCTTGATAGACGTGGAGTGTGGACTGTCACTATGCAATTTCATTGTAGACCCTGATACAGGAACTAGGTTATTTTTGAACCTAGATTCATAACGGCGGGTCTGATCTATAATTGACGTGTACAGCTGTGGGTTTTTTCTTACAAATTTACATACCTCGTAAATGTATACAGAAACTAAGGTTAACATATTAAATTTTTTAAAATAAGGACTACAGCTCTCTGGGATTTTTATGTTTGCTAGTATCCGCACACACTTTTTCTGCAGAATAAAAAGATCCTTGACGTCTGTACTGTTACCCCATAGTATGATGCCGTATGTAAGCCAAGAATAGGCATAGGAGTAATAAGCTGTAATCGCAGAGTTGAAGTCAGTTGATCTTTTTATTTCTTTTAATGCGTACACGAAAGATGATAGTTTTGATTTAATTTTGGCTACATGTTCCTTCCAATTAATATTTGAGTCAATAACGAAACCCAGTAAGTTTGCGGAGTCCACGAAATCCAATTTTGTTCCATTTATGTCAAAATGTTGTGATAAGGGGGTTTTCTGATAAGGCCTAAATTGTATGATTTTAGTCTTATAAATATTTAGTTTTAAATTATGGTCTTCCATCCATTCTGTTACATTATTTAAAATATAATTTACGTCTTGGTTTATGTTTGCGTCATCACTACATGAGGTTAGGATCGAGATGTCATCGGCAAAAAGTACACAAGACTGTGAAACTGCTTTAGGAATATCATTAATATAAATTAGAAAGAGCAAACATCCAATTACACTCCCCTGAGGGATAGAATGCCTGACGGGTAGCTGATCAGATATTACGCTTGTTATTTCACCCGTTGTATGGTCCATACATTCTATCGCGACACACTGTTCTCGGTTTTTGAGGTAAGACGTAAACCAGTCGTGAGCAATTCCCCTTATTCCTATCTCATATATTTTATTTAATAGTATGCCATATTGGACCATATCATATGCCTTAGACATATCTAGTAATATGCCGATTGCGTACCTTTTGTCATTAAGTATATCTAAAACATTTAATATATATTTGTATGCGGCCAGAGTAGTAGAACGGTCTTTCCGGAACCCGTTTTGAGCGTCATCAAAAATATTGTACTTTTCACAAAAAGAGTATACGCGGTTGTACATGGCAGTCTCGAATATTTTAGAGGATGTGGGTAGAAGGGCCACGGGTCGATAGTTGCTAGGATCGTTTTTTTTGCCCTTCTTATGTATGGGCTTAATAATGGATTTTTTTAACATATCGGGAAATGACCCATCGGTAAAAGACTGATTAATTAACATGTAAAAAGGAAAAGTTAATTCGTCAGCACAGTGTCGAAATAGTATAGGCGGCAACTCGTCAGCTCCGGAACTTTTTTTATTTTTTAAGTTTATTATAATTCGTTTTACCTCTGGCATATCTACCGGGCTTAAGTAAATTGAGTTTGTGGTGGGTAGGAGTACCGGTCGGCCGCGTGGCGGGTACGTCCAGCTTCAACTTCTCCCACTGATGCGAAAAATGAGTTGAATATGTTCGACACTTGCTTAGGATCCGACGTTAGCTTATCATGGATCGATAGCTCAATGTTTTGCCGCGTTTGTGTAAAATTTTTGTTAGTACGCTCTTTTATTATTTGCCACATAGTTTTAACTATATTATCGGATTTTTTCATTTTCCGTATATATTGGAGTTTTTTAGACTTAAATATGGTTTTTTTCAATAATTTTTGGTACTGTTTATAATGTTTAGTAAGTGTTATGTCATTTGATTGGGCAACCATAATTTTTAACAATCTTTTAGTTTTGCAAGAAATTTTGATGCCCTTTGTGAGCCAGTTTTTTTTTGAGTTAGTTTTTACTTTAATAGTTCTTAAGGGTATACATTTATTTAAAATGTTTTGTAAAGTATCATGAAATTTTTCATAATTATTATTTAAATCATTTTCCGGTTTAATTAATTGCAGCCAATCAATATCTTGTAGCATAAGTTTAAAGTTTTGAATATTTTTTATACTATATAATCTTTTTTTGCATATATAGAAGGCTGTTTTACTTTTTTGTTGTGTTGCTAGGCGGATAATGGTACTTTTATGATCTGAAAATCCGAAGTCGCACACTTCTGTTTTTATAATGTCATGCGTAAAATTTGTAAAAATAAGATCTAAGCATGTTGACGTAGTGTTGGTAACACGGGTGGGATCCTTTATATGTTGGATAAAATTGTATTCCTTCATGAGGTCTGTTAATTGACTTGATTGTTTATTTTTTTTAATCATATCTAAGTTAAAGTCACCACCTACTATAATTCTTTTCCCAGAATCTTTTTTACTTAACATGTCTAAAAGTGATGACATTTGCTTTAAAAAGGTCTCATAATCACGGCCATTCCAATATATGACAACTATCAATGCATTAAGTGACGGCAGCTCAATAGAGGCCATTTCTATGATATATTCAATGGACATATCCACGATGTCCTCACGCTCGGTGTACTCTAGTTGTTTACGCAGAAATATGCAACACCCGCCGCCCGAGTAGTTTACCCGTGAGAACGATGATGCGATGTCGTAATTGTTAATCTGTATTAGTTTTAATTTTTCCTTGGATAACCATGTTTCCGTAAGACAAAGGATTTCAAAGTTGTTCTTTTTGTCAACCAAAAATGCGTCTAATATGGTTTGTTTATTGAAAAGGCTTTGTGTATTTTGGAACATTATTTTAAAAGCATTTACATCCGATTTATCATCTAATTCAGTGGTATCTAGGTTAGAGTAGGCCTCGAAAAAACGTGGTGTTTTGTGCATTTGACAAGTGAACTTCTGGGTTAACACTGATGACTGGGGGCTGTTTGTTTTGTGTGAGATCCAGTGGCTGTGAGTTATCCAAAATTATGGGCTGATTACTTGTGCCTGGTACTGGACATGTGGATTGCAGTGCGTAGTCATTTGTGCCGAGTGTGTTTGATTTGGGTATGTATGTTAAAAAGTCTATTAAATCGTTATATATTGTGATGAACCCTTGCCGGTTTATATTTCCAGACTTAGAGAACATAGTGATATCATATGACAAATGTAGGTTCGAATCTAGAATGTAGCCAAATTCGTGTTTCAAGTTGCACTTATATAATAAATCATTAAATGTTTCGACACGCTTATTAAACAAAGTACAATAGTGGTTTATTTTGAATGTTGGCAGGCAAACAATTACGTTCGTGTGTTGGACATATCTTAATTGTTCTTGTATGTGATTTACTAAAATATGGTAATTTGTGCTAGTTTTAAAATCTTCGCCCCCAATACTTATGATACAAAAATCATTTAACGTGAAATCTTGAAGTTTGTCTTGAAGTCCATTAAATAGTCCATATAAGCCAGCACCCGGTGATAGATAAACACATGTGTTTAAACTAAGAAAATCGCGTTTTATCAATTCGACAAAGTAGTTTGAATAGTTGCTAATAACACATACTTTGGATTGAAGTAGTGGCGTCTGCATTTTTCTAGGTATACTTGGAATGTTATGGGCACGCTGCTTTTCCGGGATCGTGGTTTTTGTAGTCTCGTAGTTGTCTATTTTGTTAGGGCAATGCAATTCTTGTACTAGTGTTTGGACCTGTGAAACAAGCTCGCTTATTTTCTCCTCGAATATAGCCCTGTTTTCCTCGAGACTCAGGACTAGCTGGTTTAACCGCTGCAGCTCCGATTTACATTCTTGGTATATACAGTCTGTGGCGTCATATGCTGGCGGCTGGGTCGGTGTAGGAGAAGATGGGGAGAGGATGCTGTTATTACGTTTTCCAGTGTGTAGGGAGTGTCTCTTCTTTTTTCCTGATCGAAGTGGGGAGAGGGAGTTTGATGAGTGGCATAAGCGTTTTAAGGTTCCTACTTCTTTCTGAAGTTTTTCAATTTTCGCTTGATAGTATGAAATTACCCTTGAACACACACAACAACAGAGAGATAAAGGACGTTACCAGCTTTACCGTTACCATATTTAAGACCAGTATGTCGAATCTAGCTCAGGACTGGGACTAGTAGCGTACTAGAAGAGGCCTATGCTCAGCAGTGGGCGATACAAGACTGATATGATGATGATGATGTCGTTTCGGTCAGAAAATACTGCAGGTAGGTCATTCCAGCCACCTACCAGAGTTAATCACTTCTTTGGTTTGTCATTTACCTGTAATGCAATAAATGTTTTCGATAGTTCAGTCTCTGCCGGTGAGGCAGGTACCCATGCCGGTGCCACGCCCTTGAACAGATAGTGAAAGTGGCCGAAAAGCTCCGTATGATAAATATAGCTTATATGTTCCGGTGAGTGGAACTGGAGACCATACTATATATTAAATGTACCTACTGAGGTAGTTCACATGTTCCGGTCGGAAAAGGTAGCAATCTACAAGATTTGCCGGCATTTGCCCGGGTGCTTTCCATTTAGATTATTTTTATGATACAATTAATATAGTTTTATGATCGTTATTTTATTTTTTAATTTAGATTAATATTTACCTGCGACGGATGACATAATATGGATGAATTCTACATAATTAAATTGAATAATTTAATGAAAATTGTGTAAATAAATTATATTGTAACTTCGACTCTTTTCCTATATCTAATCTCATGAAATACATTTCAATTTTCTGGTTTTTAAATTACTGCGACTTACAAATTCGTTTTCTATAATATGTATGTAAGGCCCTGTCATTATCTCCCCAACCCGTTTTTTATTTATTTAATGCTCAATGGAGTCAATGGTAGCCCTAAAAACTTGATTAGGGTTCGGGAGCAGTCATAATGGCCATGTCGGTCGTAACATTTTGATAGCAACGTTTGATCATCATTTAATACGTGTTATAACATAATAAAACATTAGGGACATAAAATTATCTTACAATAAAACTAAACTATTAAATTTATATTAAACTTAAAATAAAATAAAAATACACGTTTATATTTCAATCGTAACGTTTCAGTAACGTTATGAAGAAAATTAGATATTAGTATGGTAGCATGTTTCGCAGGAGTACGATTTTTATAATATGATATTTTCTAACGCAGCCGATATAAAGTCAGTTTGTTCTTTCGAATATTCGCGCGGAATATACGCAAGTTTATAAAATATGTATAATATTTGTGTATTATATTACACACTTTACGGAATTTGTACACTGGTAATTTTTAGAATAAAATAAATTAAAAAAGTTATAAAAAATCATAAATACCTTATTTTAAACGCCAAAAAAATTCACTATTCCAAACACAGTGTCAAAACAGTCACAAATAATATTTCTAACAACCGACCGTGGACAGAATCACATTTTCTCCATAAAAATGCATCGTCTGCTGCGCGGGAGCGTGCGCGGGCGTCTGCGCGCGGGCTGCGACTGGCGGCCGCCCGGCTGTTGGGGGGTTAGCTCATTTTACTAGTTATTCAACTAATCAAAATTTTATAACAGGTGGGCTGAGGCGAGACGAGGAGACGACGCCGTCGATGGCTGGAGGAAGCACTACATCGGGAGCTATGGAGAATCAGGGGAAAGACTCGAAGTTTCGGTTTCGCCAAGTTGCGGCATTAAATATAAGTACACGGTGAAATAAAAACGACTGTTTTAACTTATGCATAGTGACTTTTGAGGTCATTCTGAACAACTTTTATTACCAATGCACAATCCTGAAATCGCAAAAAAATATTTGGCTGTTTCATACATTTCGACTATAAATAGTCATGATGCCGCTCATTTTAAAAAAAAAAAAATAATTTATTCAGCAAATAGGCCATAAGGGGCACTTTTACACGTCACATGTACATATTTAGAAAATATTTAAAATTGAGTTGAAATTACAATCGCGCTTTGCTTCTTCTTTTCTTATGCGCACTGCCAAGAAGTGGAATTCCTTGCCGACGGCACCCGGCGGCTATATTTCCGAGTTGATATAACCCGGCAACCTTCAAATCAAGAGTGAACAGGCATCTTCTGGGCGAGCTCACTCCATCTTAGGCCACGTCTTTGCCTTTGGCTATTCTGTGGCCAAGAGTAGGTAAACCCATTTATAAATAATAAAAAAGACACTCCTCAAAGCCGAGTTTTTGATATTTTAATACTTATAATAACTTAACAGCATAACGTACACTCAAACGTGAAAGACTCTTTGTAGCGGTTCAGTTTAGCAACGTCGTCGCGCCCCAGTTGCGCGCACGCACTTGCTATGCGTATCGACATGTCAATTGTAATCGCTCATTACGAGGACATTATTCATTAATCTTTTATTTATTTGTTTTGTTTGTATGTTTGAGTATTGTTCCTTTATCCCCTTGAGTATTGTCCCCTTGTAAATTCTTTAAATTATTTAAATCTTCTATTACGATATTTCTTTACAAACATTTGTACATTTACCTCGGCTGAAGTCGGACTATACTACATCCAAATTTATCTGTAAGTGTTTAGTTGAAGAAATATTTATTTTGTCACTGCTAGATGATGTGATCAAACCCATTCCATTATTAATCTTTCCGATGTTATTTTATAACATCATCTCATCATTACTCCGCCGTGGCTGACGATGTGGTGGAGTACGTGCGCCGGAAGACTGGCTACACGCTGAGGGTACACCAGCTACAGTCGCGTCATTACGTGCACTTCAGTTCGTTCGTGGTGCGCGTGCCGCGGCCGCTGCAGGACACCATCGCGAGCGCAGACTTCTGGCCGAAAGGTGTGCTTTTTCGGCGGTTCCGGGGCAACTTGCCGAATCCTACACCGGGGCAAACGACGCAACGGAGCCACGCTGTTTCGTCATCGCCCAAATCAATTGTTTAGTTATAATACTTTTATTCTTTGTAATGTTTTTTTTATTATTTAATTTCATGACGCATTGGATTTATCTGTAATGTCATTGAAATATGTTTTCAAATAAATAAACAAATAAATAATAAATAAACAAATAATAACCTCTATTTCTTGGCAGTTTCATCTAGAGCTGCATAAGAAATATTGTAAATTAGCTAATAAAATTCGGATCTAGTTCCAATGCCAGTTCAATTTTCTGTATGGTATACAATATTTTATTTTAACTACAGTCAACTATAACTAAACTAAAACTAAGACAAAAAAAAAACTTAACTATGAACTTATAAATAAAACTATAACTAAACTAAAACTACCTATGAAATTAAAACCCTACAAATAAAAAATTGTGTCTAAATTTGAGCCGACCGGTAGGGTGCCCAGAAGGCTGGCAGCATTGCCGCGCTGAACGGCAATGCCAATGCGCTGGGCAAGGTAAGCCCCAGCCTTCCGGTCACCCGACGCGTCTATAAGACGTTTAGCCAGCTCCTTAAAAATGCCGTGTGCGCCTTGACCCCACGGCCCAAGCGTCTCTACGCCAAAGGGCTCAAATATGTAGCCGGCGTCGATGGCTGCATATTTGCGCCGCTTAAGATGCTCGGCCGCATCAGCAGCAGCGCCAGCCCTAACCGAGGTCCCTGGAAGATGGGAAGGTGCGACGGTGTCCACGCACGTGGCATCCCAGACTAGGGGTCGACCCAGCTTCCAAGGAACCAGCGTCATGCCGTCTGGTCTCTTTCCGTCGTCACGCGCTAGACCCGTAGGTTCTAGAACGGACGGCGCTCCGGCGGAGACCAGGGCTCGACGCAGTATGTCGTTAAGGCTTGCGTGGCGTGCCGTGCGGCCGGCACTCTTGGTGCAAGACAGGCCGTGGGTTCCAAACTTGGACACTTCAACGCCGCAATGGCAACGGTGTGGCGTCACGCATGCCGCCCCCAAGCGCAGCGATACGGCGAGCCTAAAGGTGCTGCTGGTAAGCAGGGTACCAATATTGCTGGAAGGGAGTGCCTGCAGCCATGCGCCGGATTCCCACTTTGCACCAGCAAGGAGACGAGCTCGTTCTGCAGGGCTAGTGGCCGTTTCATAGAGATTATCACGTACTAGCATGCAGAGCGGCTCGTCCCATTGATGCTGCGAATGGCGCATCTCGGGCGGGTCTTTGTTGGGGCACGCAGCCTTCCAGCAATCCAGAGCTTCTGTCAAAAAAGATAAATCGAAATGGTCAGGGTTAATTTTTAGAATTTTGCAACATAAATTTTGGATACTGTAACCAGAAGAAAGGAAGGCGGGTAATGCTAAACTAGAGATTTGGCGGATCCCAATACCACCGTGTCTAATGGGCAATGTGGCTTGGGTCCATTGGCGGCTGTCAAAATGAATGTTTATAACAGAAGACAAAGTATTTTTTATAATTTCATCTAGCTTGGCCAAAAGGTGGGGAAATTTCCAAAGTTGACAGCATCGAAGGGCATACGAAAATTTTGGGACGAATAAGCAAAATTTTATAATAGTATAGGCCATGTGAGGGTTAATTTGGAGTAAGCGGTCCGAAAAGAAACTAAAATTTTGATGTTTATCATTGATGTACCCTGGGAGCGCGTCGTCGAAAATAGGTGAGCCTAATAGAAAAAGTGAGCTTGAATCTAAAATTTTGATATCAGGTGCGAAATTTTGGAACTTAGGAATTGTCGTATCTTTTTGGAAATTATCTAAAAAAAATAGTTCACACTTTGAAAAATTTAGAGTTAAACCTATTTGTGAAAATTCTTTTGTAAGAGTTTCGAGATCTTTTAAAACTTCGTCGACTTTGCCACCCAGGGTACCATCATCGAGATACCAAACATTAAACTTTGAATTTAAGCGCTTGATAATCGGTTGGATGACCAGACTAAAAAGCGCTGGGCCGAGGGGGTCGCCTTGCTGACATCCTACGGCGGAGGATATGAGGTTATTTTTGAAGAGTAACTTGGAGGGTATCGATAACACTGCCAAATAAAATTATAGAGTTCAGGAATTTTGTCTTTGACCTGTGTCAGCAAGGCGCCTCGATCGACTGAGTTGAAGGCATTTCGTACATCTACCTTTAGTACGACCTCGCCTTCCCCACTTACAGTAAAAGCACGTAAGGAATGTACCGCTGCTTCACACCCGCCTTTTGAGCCGAATCCTAACTGAAGAGGTTGAAAGTACGTCCGCAGTGTATCTGACACAGCTCTGCAGCAGGTTTTGGCCGCCAGGCGGCGGTAGGTTGTACCTACCGCAATGGGCCTAATTCCACCATCCTTCTTAGCAAGCGCACACAGGTTGGCTCCGTATAAGATGTCAGTGACATCAGGGTTAACTTTTCCCTGTAACATGTGATTAACCAAAAATGTTAGTTCTTTTAAAAGGGCCTCAGCGGCTTCGCCACAGCAGTGACCAAGTAGATCCTTAAGATGTTGGGGCGACAGACCGTCAAGACCACCTGCCGAACCATTAGGGAAAGAACTAACTGCTGCCTGAATCTCCTCGGGTGTTACCTGGAGGCAAAGATCAGAAAGGCCGGGAGGATCGGGTAGTTTGGCATTGATATCGGGGGACGGGTGTTTACTTAATAGGGCTGCAAAAGTGTCGGGAGTGTCAGGGGCGATAGCGTCATTGGAAAATAGGAGGCGTGCGGCGCCTTTTATATTGCCTTCTCCAATTTTTGTTTCGACGTGACGACGGAATGACTGACTTTGTTTAAAGGCTGGTCTGGATTGATTAGTAATATCGTGGGGAAGAACACAATTTTGCTTTAGTCTCGATGTTAATGATACACTCCTTTGCACATCAGCTTTTACATATAGGACTCTGTACGGAAATGTTAGAAGATGCTCCCATGATTCCGGAGAATTTTGACTTACAGCAGCTTTTACGTCAGTGGCGAGTTTTTGAGCTATAAGGCTACGCGCGCCCCGCGGAATACGTTTTATAATGGGAATGGAATGTTTTAAGTTGCCAAGGATTTCAGAAAAGGGTTGTTGCTGAATTTGAGGTGTAATAGGGGTACCAGGCGTTGGGGTTGGGTTGGTTGGCGTACACACGGCTGCTCGGTTGTTGTGGATCTTGCCGATGTGAACGTTTAGTCCATGTTGTCCTTTGAAAAGCTTGCCTTGTGGGCATTGTGGACACGGTATAAATGGCTCCGCGGGTGAGATAGTAGGGGCGGCATTAGATATATTAGCTGCACACGATATAGAAAACTTACCTAATACAATAACAAGACCAACTACAAGTAATAAACAAATACAACATATTATTATAAAAACACTGATGTTTTCACCGTTCACGAGCATACAAGTAGGGACTGAAGGGAAACCTTAGTTTCTTGCACTCAGAATAAAATCATAAATTATTTCAATGGTCGTTACACTTGATATTTCTGATAAAATAATGAAGATTTTCAAAAAGCAAATAAAGCAAACATTTATTTCGTTCGTTGACAGCAACTGTCACATCCGATACATCCGTGTAGGGCTCCGAGAAAAGCGGTGAGACTCTTGGAGCGAATACAATATATATCCGCTCTTTTCGGATCTCCTTCTATTTTTGTATTTGGGGGCTATTCATACGAAAATATTATGGAACTTGAAAGAAAAATTTAGTAAATATTTATTGTGCTTCTTTCCATTGACATAATGAAAAAAAAAATTTTTTTTCTGTAGCTACTTTGATTCATGATTATTAGCAATATGCTTATGATCCAATAACTAATTCTTAATAGTGTCTAATGAGGTTTTTGACTGAATCAGTACATAATGAGGACTATCAATCTACATACAAATAATTTAGTTTCTTATCCTAGATAAATGACACAGTAGCTATTTAGCTAAAACGTGCATGTTGTAGTAAGATGAGGTATGTTTGGGATAAGTAGCGAGACTTGCGAGATACATATTAATTTCGTCACATAATGCGCAAATTAGGCTTTGATAAAATTTTTGGATTTACTTAAAAAATAAACAAAAAGATTTTCAAATCGTACACAGCTTTTTCGTACTATGTCCCTTCATTTCTTGCTTTTTTAAGATTCTTAATTTCATCATTTGCTTGCTCTTGTCCCAGCCATAAGATTAATACATAATCTATAAATAAATTAACGACGACAAATATCACTTTACCTACTTATATGCAGTCTGTCTTTACCATTTATTTGTCTCTGCCCAAACGCAAATAAATGGCAGTTGCAATCAGATTACAAATTTACATTCATGCTAAGTGTGCTGAGCAGATTTAGACAATATTCCTTTAGCGTACCGCTACAATTATTAATTAATCACTTATTGGTATTCGAAATATTCGCTAGGTACTTTAATGGAAGGGCTATTAAATGAATAACTAGGAATTATTGAACTAGATTGATGTTACATTATATTCATTGCTGTCTGTCTATTTCCTAAAATACGATACATTCAACGAAATCAACTTAATTTCATAGCCAAGGATTAATTTTTTTAGCCTGCTTTAGTGTCCCATTACTAAGCAAAGGCCTCTCCTCTTTTCCTCCACTCAGCCTTACTTTATCCTTAAGAATCCCTCCCTGCTCTATCAATCTATCATTATTTGTTAGAATACCAACAATTCCTGTTCATTTTTTACAACACTTTTTGTGTTTCCTCCCAAAAAGGAGTTGATATCAAACGTTTTTTTAGTAGTCGTGGGTTTAACGGCTTCGGAACGAGTCCGAACAGACTTTTTAGAGATTGGACAAGTTGTTTGACTAAATACGATGGCGAGATAACACTTTACGAGGATGCAATAGGAATGATTGGCTTCCTTTAAGGGGAGCGCTTGTTTTGGATGGATTATTTTGATTTTTAGTGGATGTGTGGGTGTTTGTCGCTGTGATTGAGACCATTGACTCGGTAGATATTTCAGTCTATATTTACCTACCACAGTCATTAACACTTTCTTTCTAAGTAGATGCGACTGTGATAGCACAGATTGTAAATGTGTTGAGTAATCGTCATAATTCAACAGAAGTTTGACGTTTCAAATAATGCCTATTAAAGATATTATTAACAAGGTTTAAATGCAATTCAACAAGTTTTAAATGCCGGGAAGACGATAAATCTTTAACTAGTTGATTAGCGAGCTGGTTTCGTTCATCAATATCGAAATTATGTTTTATTGTAGGTTCTGTTTCCAGCTATTATCGGAATAGTTGCGTAAAGAGATTCGATTTCTCATTAAAGTAATAAAAAAACATCGAGAATAATTATACAAATACTTACGAAAAATTGTTTGAGCATTGGGTTTTTAGGAATCCGTTCTTCAAAATCTAACTATTTGGGTCTGCTGACTAGACGTTATCAGTAGGTAGGTACTTAGGTAGGTGGCCGCATAGACTAGATGTAATCCAACGAAAAGAAATGGTTTCATCCATACATTCATGATCGGGCAAATGGCGTGCTTTTATTTGTCAGATTCCAATACAGGTGGTATTTTGATTTTGTCCCAACGTAGTGAATAAGCAAGTACAACCGAAACACATCGTTCACTCAACAAATACCTATTGCAGGAGGCTCGATTGCCTAACTGGTCACTCGGCTCAAGGTCCCGCTAAAAAGGAGATCTAGATCGAGGCTCGCTAGGAGCACTAGCACTAAGTGACTCACGTGGGAACCTACTGAATGCGCAAGTAGCCTTCAAGGCTTCTGTTTGTTTCACGAACAAATGACATAGTAAGAGCGAGGCCCATTAAGCGTCTAGAACCTTAAGCTTACAACTACATGCCGGGTCTCTCCAAACCTATCAACGCGGAGTCGGCTTTCACCGACCAAAAATCGCTCGTTAGTATGAACAAGCGTACACACTAGGTATACAGTGCGTAAACGTAATAAGGGCGATAAATGAAACCAGGCATATTTTATTTTTTTATTTTATTTTATTTTGTCGATACGTTAACATGACATTACAGTGAGCTAATACGCCATGAAACTTAAATAACATATAACAACGTATAAAATTAGAAAGGTACAATCAATATAACACTAAGTACCTCACATTACACTCGATGGCCTAGCATCCATTTCCTCACAAAACCTCAAGCATTCCTTTCTCACAGCCGCCCATCGCCATGCAATCAGATCGCACTCGGGTGTTGACGCCAAGAGCGCATTCAGTAGTGAGAGAGCACGCAGTAGTGGAGAGTTCCTTCGCGACACAGTTCGCGCAGCCGGCACCGCTAAAAGAACGCGTCGCCGAGGCCTGAGATCTATTCTGGAGACTCCCGGAACATACAGTCGCACGAGGCGGCTAACTAGTTCCGGGCAATCTGACTCTCCGCGCAGCACTCGACACGCAGTACCTAACAAACTAAAGGTCATTCTGACTTCCAATGAATTGTATCCAAGGGTTCCCAAGAGGTACTTGGTTGGATACAAAAGCGGGTAGTACCCATACATTTTTTTGTACAAAAACCTTAGGAAAGCTTTTTGCACTTTCTCGAGCATTAACGAGTATGTGGATTCATACGGTAGCCATACAATCGACGAAGCCTCTAATTTGCTTCTAACCAAAGCGTTATACACGAGCTTGATGGCCAGTGGATCGTTAAACTCCCGCATGTTACGGACTACAAACCCTAGTCTTCGATAGCAGTCGGCCACAAGAGACACTATGTGCTCGTGGAACGTGAGACGCGTATCGAAGACCACGCCTAGATCTTTAACTGAAAATACTCTATTTATAGTCTCTGATCCCAGAAAGTACTGCGCAAGTATTGGAGCCTGTGAGCGGCTGAAAGTACAGACACAACATTTGGCAGAATTGAAAAGAAGCCTGTTTTCCATACTCCACTGATACACCAGGTTGATGTCCGCTTGCAACGATTCACAGTCAGTTCCTTGCTCCACCCCGTAAACTAACTTTAAATCGTCGGCGTAAAGGAGACATTGAGATGACTTCAGAACTGACTGGAGATCATTAATCATGATTCCGAACAGGAATGGTCCCAGTATGGAGCCCTGGCTGACGCCCGATCGCGTATGGTATGGAGCCGATACAAAGCAACCATGTCGGATAAATTGCTGTCGATCACGTAGATAACTTGCAAATAATTTTAGCAATCCAGTAGAAAAACCAATACGGCTTAACTTTTCCAGCAATACATCATTATCTACGCGATCGAAAGCCTTTCTAAAATCAAGATACAGCACATCAACCTGTATACCTCTATCAAGGTGTTCCGAAATGCTATCGACTAAAATCAGAAGATTCGTGTTTACAGAGCGATTCGGCCTAAAACCGTGCTGCGCATCACACAGAAAAGGTCTAGTCTGTACTGACAGAGTTTTATGGAGTATGGACTCAAACAATTTGGCCAGCGTAGGAAGAACAGCTATTGGCCTGTAATTCTCCACCACAGTAAGATCACTCCCCTTAGGAATCGGCCTTACTCTAGAAACTTTCCACTGATGCGGGTAACACCCAGAACCGAGAGCCAAGTTGAAAATAAAATGCAAAGGAATCTTAAGACTCTCTGCACATCCTTTCAAAATATACGCCGGTACGTTATCGGGCCCAACTGAGGACTTAGACTTCATCCGTTTAATGCCTGTTACCACCTCTTCCATTGATATGGACGTAATGTGAATGAGGTTAGCATCAGGAGTTTGATTTCCACTCCATTGCTTGCTCGGGTCCAGATTGGGTATGTCAGGCAAGAAAACCTCTGAAAAATAGTCGGCAAAAGCCCTAGCAACCTTACTTCCAGTGTATTTTTGGCCACCAGACTCTATACTAGAGACAAAACCACCCTTTGTCTTCAGACTGTCAAGATGTTGCCAAAACGCACGGGGATTTTCTCTTAGTCTACTCTGAATTCGGTCGAGGTAATCTTCATAAGCCGACGCTATACGTTTCTTCACTTTGGACCTCAAATTCGAGAACTCGTTGTAAACGTCTTTATTTTTAGTGGCTTTCCACTTTTTGTGAAGCTCGCCTTTTCGTTTAAGGTCACTGATCAACTCTGAAGTGTACCAAACGGGATAACGTCTACTTGGTTTCGCCGGTCGATTTCGTTTCGGTATACAGAGATCAAAAACCTCATACAATTTTTTGTACAATATATCGACCGCCTGTTCGACATTCACAGAGCTTAGAACTTCCTCCCAACAGGCCGCCGAGATTAACTCATATAGAAGCGCATAGTTACCTTTGGGAAAGTTCCAATCCTGCTGCTTGTCTACATTACCAGGTTCCAGGCGTTCGGTTGGAGCTCGACCTGATATAATTCAATATTGTTGTCATTAATTAAGAGGTGTTTTTGAGTTACTCTTCAGTTTCAGCCCATAATTAATTTTTGAAAAATTTCCCAGTAGCAATGTACTGTAAACTTGGTTGCGATGACATCAATGACAACTGTCAACGAGCGTTAAACGCGAGTGTGTTTGCATTAAGTTGCGGGCCGAATTGATTTGTATGAATAAAAAAAATATTTCAATTTTAAGTAAAAGTTATCTAATTCCATTTTTTATGTCCTATACTCAGTATACTCACCACCGTTAAGAGGTTCGCCCGTATTAGGTTTATACCCTGTATACAGATGTGTTAAGCGACGACGGCGTCGCTGAATAAGCGTCTTCATACTAACGGGCGATTTTCGGTCGGCTAGACCCGATTACACGTCGAAGGATTTGGGGAAACCCTCATATTTAATTATAATTAACTAGCTTCTGCCCGCAGCTTTGCTCGCGTTAAATTCAAAAATTGCAGAATACTCCATACAAACTTCCACCCCCAAATTTAAGGGATGTGGGGGGTTAGAGACCAAAAGTAGCCTATATCACTCCTTCCTTTCAACTATCTCCACTTAAAAAATTACGTCAATTCGTCGCTCCGTTTTGCCGTAAAAGACGGACAAACAAACAGACACACACTTTCCCATTTACAATAATATACAATACTATTGGTTAAGGTTAATACTATTGAGTATTGACTTAAAAAAATCACGTGTAGACAAAAATGTGGTTCATCTAATAGGTAAGTACGGAATTTCTTCCCATCATTCGATAACACCTGCGTCCAATTCAGGAAGTGGTAGTTAAGTACTAATATTACCAACATATAGACAGATAAACTGATTAACAACATATGAATCTCTCACGAAACCGCCCAAGAGAGGAATGCGAGAAAGTACCCCACTTACGGCGGTTATGTCACGCACAATGTAACTGATGCTACCTTCTTGGGATGTGCGAGACGCGGACCTGAGACGGTTGAAACTTGACACTGCCTTTCGGAATGAATGACAGACACCTATGACATAGGTATATGTGAGCAAAGAGGATCGAGTATTATAGAGAGTTACTGTCAAAGTAAAATGTGTAAATTGTGTAATCACAGTGCTTAGACTGCCATCTCTCGACACAGGCTTAAAACTTTTGAACATCAGTTTTGACAATTTGGCCCATATTCTTAGCTTGATATGTTTTAAAATGTCAAATATTAATATTAGCGCTATCTAGCTGAGCGTACCCCAAACGTGTAATGCCATCTAGGCCACCGTACGTTTTTCCGTATGGTACTGAGGTACGTTTTTTTCTTAGACTTTATCTGTCTATACGGAGTTATATATGTCTTTGTATGTGAGGTTCTTGAGTAAAGCGCTACCTTGTCGCTTAATCATATTTTAGTCTTATATTTGTACGAATAATCTGATGGAGCGTCCTTATGCTTGAGAGACAATTGTGTTTGAAAACGGCACATATTTTACCTTATTAAAGTTCATAAAATGGTCATTGTTCAGAAACATTCAACAATGTGTCTGTGTTTTACGGAATTTCTGTATGCAATTGAATAATATTAACATTATAGTTAGTTTAGCTAATTTCTAGACTTTCATCGTGACCGGTTTCCTGCCATTAATAATGATTTAAACGGAGCTTGATTAGAATGATTAGTGTATAATTAGTTTCCGGTTCGCTGCCAATATGCAAGCATACTTAACCCCTTAAACGCCTTACAGACAATTTAAACTCTAGTTAACAAATTGAAGGTTGAAATTCAGTAGCAAATTTTTGACAACGGGGTTCCAGGGATTAATCCGTCTGCTGCTCTGTCAAACTGTTTATAAACACGGTGGTGCGTTTACTCAAAATCGATTTTAGTTACATTGCAGACATTTACATTGTTACGTAACATTTACATTGTTATTACGTGTGACACAAATGTGGTATGTACAATTCAGCACACCAATTACAATGAAACTTGCATGTGAGTTCTCGCACCGTGTAAATGGGCCATAAGCATAAAACGTTATAGATGTTCTACTAATACCTAAGTATTATCATGTCGATGATAAACTTGTGTAGGTATGTGTACCTATAGCTATAGAATTAGGGAACAAATCAAATGACCGACACGCGCGCCTAGGTGTCGAGGTCGCTAGTCCCCGGCCGTCGTGATGTACGTAGCAGTTTAGCACGTCAGCCGCGATAGTTGGAGACCCGGCTTCGATTCCCAGCTTCGCCAACAGTCTGATTGATCGTTTTCCTTAGTGTATGGTAGGTACCTACATTGCTTTTTAAACGAATAATCGTGAAGTCGTGAAGCCTTGCTGATTGAAATTTCCCTTCGTTATCACTATCACCCCCCCCCACCCCCCCCCCCACCCCTCCAGCCAATCAACGGAAGCTTAGCAAAGGTTGCGTAAGCGCGGCTTTCTGTCCGCCGGCGGCAAAAGCTCGGCTTTCGCAGCGAGGACATTGGGTAAAGGACAAGGTATTGAGTTGAGGATGATTCAATAATTTCGCTTAAAAAAATCGTTCTTTGGTTGCATAAATGTGTGATGATTTCTATAGGTACCTTGTCACATTTACGTCTTGTTTGAAATGTTATACGAAATTATCAAACGATTCAAAGCGACAAGGTACAGAAATCACCACCTAAGAAGTATTAATTGATTTGATGATTTCTTGACTCCATAGTCAAACTTACCGTAGTTTTGTGGACCACTGTATATTATATACAGTAGGTAGGTATACATATGTTATCTTTGATTGTAATAATAAAAAAAAATAACCTGCTTAACGTTTCGGAACTGCCTCCTTTTACTCATTTAGAAACACATTCTCATTTAGATTTCATTTTAGAAATGCTTGTCTGGGCTGAAACGTATTCAATTAGTAATACTAAACTATTGACTTTTTAGCATACCTGCCATAAGTGTCAGGTATGCTACTCTCGTGCCCTTCTCTCCTAAGCAAACCCGCGGGCGATAATGGCTTGCGCAAGAGTGGACGACAGCGCGCATTCCGCGGCTCCGGTACACTAGGCTGCAAAGTTAATGGAAAACATAAATACGAGTATATCCACAGATTTAGCTGCATGATTATTTAGAGTATAATACTAATACAATAGGCTACTAGACTCTTATCGAATTTGGCACAAGAAATGTATGTATGTATGTATAAGCTTTATTGTACATAAAGGAAAAAACCGGCCAAGTGCGAGTCGGACTCGCCCACCGAGGGTTCCGTACAAACTTTCAATGGTTAAAATAATCATACTACTCATACTCATATTCATTTATTCATTCAACGCCATTTTACACGTCAAGATTTGATTTAAAAAAATAATATTCATACAACAATAATACTTAGAGAATAAATAGACAGAAGATTGAAATTACAAAAAGTTAGGCAATATTCACATAAAAAATGCACAAAAATATTTTTCTAATTAGGTAATAAAAAAATTGTCATAAGTGTAGAACGGGTGCTCGACCAGCCAATTTTTTAAGCGATGGTACTTAAAGTTCGACACACTAGGCGCTTCAACCACATATTGCGGCAATTTATTATAGACGGCAGGGTCCACCACATGTGTTAATTTGACCGTAAATTGGATTTCGCCAATTTACGGTCGATACCTACTAACTTTCCGGCATTTCGAATGTTGTACTTGGAACACATGTTGTTAGTTTTGTCACAGAATATATGTATAATAGTACAAGTACAGAAGGCTCACTCCTTTCATGTTCACAAAATGACGCTATTATAAATTCTTACCTACATTAACAAACGGACCGCACGCGAGCAGCCAACATTGAATTTTTCCCCTCACTAGCTCGGAAACACGTGTTTTGTCCTTTAATACCAGCGGGTAAAAACGCATTTTATCCACTAGTGCTTTAAAATTGATAAAAGTAGGTGAATCTAGTAATAAAGATCATTTTCCACCTGTGGAACTACTGGAAGCCACTGCTTCACTATAAAAGAAAATCTTGCAGTACAAAAGGCGGACTTATGATTTAAGGCATTCTCTACTATGTTGATCTTTCGAGCCCCCCCCCCCCCCCCTTTATTTACTCTGAACGGTCACAAGAAAACCCTAACCCAACTGATTTTAAATACTACGTTGATCTTTCTTTTTTGTGGGGGGCTTCGATCGCCCCTGAGCCCCCTTTATTTGCTCTTAAGGGTCTCCAGAATACCCTATCCCAACTTATTTTAAATACTACGTTGATCTTTTTAGTAGTTCCAGTTCATATCTTCCGGTTCCATCATCAGACCTTGAAACCTAATCTATGTCAAAGTTCATTACAAGACTTTTCTAAGAAACCCAAAAACAGCTATGATACAATGTTCCATCATGTAGTTCCAGTTCATATCTTCCGGCTCCATCATCAGATCAGTTCAACAGTACCATATTATTGTACTGTCATCAGAACTACATACAGCTGCCAATTATCATTACGCTACGATCCTTGGAAGATGGTTAAATTAGCCTCCGTAGATTCCATTACATAGTTAGTTACCAACATACACGACGACCTAATAAAAGCGTGTTAATTAATATTAATATTAACGCCATCTAGCTGAGCCCTTCTTCTGTGTGGTACTGAGGTAAGTACGTTTTATTCTTAGACTTTATCTGTCTATACGGAGTTATATATGTCTTTGACTAGAAGTATAGGTACTCTAATGAGTATTATTGTATTTAGCGCCGTCTCTCGGCAAAATTTACTAAGTAATTTACGCGACTTGAGACTTGTGCGAACCTTTAGGCATGGAAAGTCACATGAAAAGTTGTCGAAACTAATAATAGATGGCGCTGCATTTAAATTTCTTGACTGATAACTCTAATACTAAATTGAATATACTCTAAGGTAGAGCATAGTCTAATACCTCCGCTTTACAAAAGACCGCAATCAAGTAGCACTAGACTTTACTCATTGTTTTGTTCCTGCCGGTGAGTAAGGCAGCCAGAGCTCAACGAGGGTGTGGTACTCCTTCCTTTCTTCCCCCTCCTTCCTTCGGTCCTTTGAGTCGTCGGCACCCAGGCCCCTTCTAAGTACAGGTTTGTACAAGTTTCTAATGAGTCAAGTCGGCAACGCACATGTGCCACTCCTTGAGTGGCAGGCGTCCATATGTAAAAGTCACCGCTTTCCATCAGGCGGACCGTATACATGTTTGCCACCTACGTGGTACAAAAAAAAACTCTCGACGAATTCACCTTAAACATTAAAAACTAAATCAAAATCGATTGATTCGTTCGGGAGCTATGATGCCAGACAGACATGTCAAGCGTCAAACCTATTATTATTATAATATTTTTGCGTTGGTGGTTAAAAACAAGAAACTTCCTTCAAAACTATAATAAAACACAACTTTCTATGAAAATCGGTAAAGTGCGAGTCGGATTTCGACATTTCCATACAAAAAGGTCATGAGCGCCTGACAACATGTGATGGCAACGTAAACTAGATTTGTACTTTAAAGATTTTGCGTATATTTTGGAAACTATAAGAGATAGAGCAAATAGACTTCAGATTTTGGTTGTCGGTGGCACAATTTTTTTGTTTTCGTATATATACACCATTTTTTGGACCCATTAGGGCAATATTATGGTCAGTGCAGTTCTAAACAGTCGTAAGCGCCTCTTTTTTAGTAGGAACTTAAGTCATTTTGGCAAATGCTTAAAATTTTTAACAATTTCTAAACAGAAATGAATTTCTTTCTACCTGTCCATGGCGCTCACAAAATTTCAAAACATTTAGTAAGTACTTGCAGCGGCAGTGAGTGAAAAATCTCAATTTGAGTTTTTTTCTCTTAAGTCCGACTTACGCTTGACTGTAGATTTCTAATAGGTTTTCCTGTAATCTACAGGTAGAGGGCTATCTCGTGTATTTTTTTGAAAATTTTGCGCTAAGTAGTTTCGGAGATAAGGGGGGGGGAATGGTCATTTTTTGCTTATTTTCTTAAATTACTTCTAAATTACCAAAATAAAAACTATAAAAAAAATATATTTGAGATGCTTACAAAATGCTCTTTCATTTGATATGTAGCACAATATAGTTCTAATAACTTTGATTTTTAATTTTCAATTTTACCCCCCAAAAGTGGCCCCTATGATTAAATTTCGTTTAATTTCATTTAATTATATTACATGTCCGTCTTTGGGCCACTTGTTTACATACGTGTGCCAAATTTCAAGTAAATCGGTCTAGTAGTTTCGGAGAAATCGGCTGTGACAGAGGGACAGACAGACACGCGAGTGATCCTATAAGGGTTCCGTTTTTCCTCTTTGAGGTACGGAACCCTAACAAAAGAGACACAGTTACAGAGTCAGTAATATACAATGTAGGCGGACTTATCCCTTAATGGGATCTCTTCCAGTCAACCTTTGAGGAAATGAGTAGAAGCGAAATTAACGATGAGTGACGAATTCAAAAATGTACAACCACTAAAAGAATTAAATGCAAATTTTGTATACACATGGTAACAAATATATACATATACAATTACATTAATACACCAATATATACATATATAATAATATAATAATAAATAAACAAATACTCATAAAATATATATTTATATAGGTACTTAGACCAAAAAGTATATGGATATTAATTCGAACCACAAAGCAAGACGACAATAAAAAAAAAAAAAAAGATAAAAATTAAAGAAAAAGAAAAAGAGAGAAAAGAAAAAAAAACAATCCGATAAAAAAAAAAATTAAGTGTCGGAAAGCCATAGTTTTTTAAGGTTATTCTTGAGTGCTGCTACAGATTGGGATTGCCTCACGGACACCGGTATCTCATTCCACAATTTAGCGGCATAGACAGAAAAGGATTTTCTGTATGTCCGCGTCTTATTGGGTGGAATTGCAAGAGCAAGATTGGCGCTAGATCGCAAACGGTGATTACTGCCAGCAGCCAAGTAACTAAATGATTGTTTCCTGTAGTGTTTGATATAAGAAACTGATAGATATATGGGTCGGGAAGGCACACGAGTGAAACGACAGGTAGCCATTAGCGAACTGCTTTATTATATTGGTAACAGGGTGGGCGCAGCCACCGCGCGTACTTATCTATACCTATGCATGCATATACAACAATCCCTTCCCCATAGTTCCTTACTCTAACCTAAAACTAACACGTCCTTATTATTCTAAAAATATTGTTTATAATCAAAACGCGGTCGAGCACGTCTGAGTCTCGTGGACGAGTCCGCGGTCCCGGGAGGCGCGTTGTCCGGCGCCGCGCGGTCGGCGGCAAGCGCCGGCGCAGGCACGGTAGCCGGGCTTGCCGCAGCTACTGACTCCTTCTCTGTAGGCGTCGTATCTTCCTCCTCCACCGTCAGTTCCTCTTCGACATTGAGGCCTGTAGGCTGGTGAGACGGGGATTGCCTGGTCATTGCCTCTGATTCATCGGCTGAAATGTCGGGCGGTGCCATTGATGGTAAGGCGGCCTGTGGGCCGGAATCAAAATGGGAGGTAAGTCAGGAGGTGATAACTCGCTGTCTCCAGCCGGTGTTTGACTGGACTCGGGATGACTCACGGCTGTCGGTGTGACTTGGCCCTTATATTTAATAATTTGATTTATGTGTCTTTTCACTATTTTGTTTGTTTTGTTGTCCTTTATGAGATAAAGCACACGACCTACTTTTTTGATTATAGTCCCTTGGATCCAAGTGAAACGATTTTTATTTATAAAGTTTTTATATAAAACTGGCTCGTTCGTAATAAATGAACATCTGTTTACTCCACCGTAATATTTAATCTGCGAGCACTGTTTATTGTGAACAAAAGAGTCAGATGTGGTGAGCGGAGTTGATGATGATGACTTTTCTGATGTAACACGTAACAAATCTAATCGTGATCTCAATTGTCTACCAAATACCAGCTGTGCTGGTGATTTCCCTGTAGTAGTGTGTTTTGAATTCCTGTAGTGAAATAGGTATTTTAACAATTGGTTATTCACACTTTTACCTTTCGCGTTTGACATAAGTGCGGCTTTTAGGCCCTTTTTAATCACCTTAATATATGCCTCCGCGAATCCGTTACTGGATGGATGATAAACCGGTGATGTTAGATGTTGTATGCCATTTAAAACACAAAATTCTTCAAAGTATTGACTTACAAAAGAAGTGCCGTTATCACTGACTACTGTACAAGGGATACCGTACCTAGACATGAATTCGTACAGTTTATCAACTACATTGATTGATGACGAATTGCTTTTCATATCATAGCATTCTACCCATTTACTGTAAGCGTCGACTATGACTAAGTACCAATGTTCATTAATAGGGCCCAAAAAGTCCATGTGTATTCTTTGAAATACATGTGCTGGAATTTTCCATGGTGCAAGTGGGACGCGCGGGGGAGTTGGCCGCAACCGAGTGCAAACCTCGCAGGCCCCGATCAGGTTCTCGATGGCGGCATCGATGCCTGGGAACCACAGCCGCGAACGCGCCTCCGCTTTACTCTTAACGATACCTAAATGTGCGTCGTGTAACTCTGCCAGCACCTGACTTTGTAGGCTCAAAGGAATAACGACCTTATGGCCTCTCATTAAGACACCATTTTCAACCGATAGCTGAAATCTACATTGATGGTAAGCCTTAATATCGTTATCACTAGTTTTGCGCGGCCAGCCGTTCTGCACGAAGTAAACAACTTTTTTAGAGTCGCATCATTATGCGTCTCCTGCTTTAACCGATCTAAAGTAATAGGCAAACAACTGCCCTCTAATACGAAGTTTACATATGTAGCATTGTCAGCCCCCGCGACCCCGCGCGGGCGGCTGGCTCATCCGGTAATGACGCGCGAGATAAGAAATCGGCGCAATTATTGGCACTACGTACATATTCTATTACGTAATTATATGCAGATAAGAATATTGCATATCTTTGCAGTCTGTTTGCTGTTATCTCTGGTATTCCTCGATGCGGTCCGAATATAGATAACAATGGTTGGTGATCGGTGCGTAAAATGAATGGTTCCGCACGTGCATATAAATATTGATGATATTTTTTTATTCCGAATATCAAACTTGTTGCTTCCTTTTGTATTTGCGCGTATTTTTTTTCTGCGGCATTTAACGTTCGGGAAGCAAAAGAAATGGGGCGTTCAGATCCGTCTGGCTCAATTTGGGATAAAACTGCGCCAAGACCTTGGGGGACGCATCACAAGTAAGAATAAGTTTAGCGTCCGGATTATAATGTGCAAGGACTTGATCTGACGCTAACTTTTTCTTAATTTCCGTAAAAGCCTTTTCGTGTTCTGGTTTCCACTCCCACCTTACATCTTTTTTTAAAAGATCGTAAAGTGGACTCAAGATGGTAGAAGCTCGGGGCACAAAGTTCCTATAATAATTGATCAACCCTAGAAATGATTGAAGTTGATTTATGTTTTTAGGGACAGGTGCCTCGACTATAGCTTTGACCTTGGTTTTAGATTTGCTTATACCATCTTTGTTAATAACGTGGCCTAGATACGTTATTTCATTCTGGAAAAAAGAACACTTTTCCTTCTGAAGCGTCAGCCCCGCGTCTCTGAACCGCTGCAGCACCTGGTGCAGGCGCGCCACGTGCTCCTCCCTACTCCGGCCCGTGATGAGCACGTCATCCAGGAAGCATAATACTCCCTCTAAATCGGCAAGAATATTATTTAGGGCGCGTTGAAAAACCGCTGGGGCGCTAGAGAGCCCAAAAATTAAGCGGCGATATTTAAATAACCCCCGATTGGTGTTGATACACGTGATATTATCGGGGTCGTCGATTTCAAATTGATTATACGCCATGGACATATCTAGCTTCGTGAACTGTACCCCCCGTGTAATTTCGAAAAAGTTCTTCAATGGTAGGCAGGGGATATTTCTCAATCAGTAATTGTTTGTTTATTGTTTGAGAATAATCGGCACAGATCCTAACTGATCCGTCGCGTTTGAGCACTGGTACAATAGGCGACGCGTAATCTGAATATTCAATTTGCTCAAGAATACCTAAACTTTGTAACCGTTTAATTTCACTATCGACTTTGTCCTTTAAGGCAAATGCCACGGGGCGGCTTTGAAAAAACTGGTTTAGCGTCCTCCTTAAGTTTTAATTTTATTTTATATGTTTTGAAACGACCTAGTTTATTCGAAAATAGTTCTGGATAACGCGACATCAAGTCACTCGCCTCGTCAGTTTCAGACTTTGTTTTTGTACAATAGAGAATAGGCGTGAGCTCCAACTTAAATTTGGAAATGAAATTTCTCCCAAGGATGACCGGACCCCCTTTAGGTATGACGTGTACATCAAGAATAAAAGTCTTGCCCATGTACGTGACCGGTAATTGTATAAATCCCGTACTTGGTATCGGAGTTTTATTATAACCGGTAAACCTCTTGTTACTAGGGGATAATGGCACTTCCTTAAACAAAGACTCGTAAGTTTTTTGTGAAATGGCGGTAATCGGGGAGCCGGTGTCTATCTCACATTCTATCGATAACCCGTTAATAATTACTGTTTCTAACATTGGTTCACCCTTCACCGAACGGATATTAAAAAACTTACCATCATCATCTTCGCTCACCTCCTCCGACTCAACGTATTTGAGGTTACACATCTTACGTAAATGACCCTTTTTTTTACACCTTTTGCACTTGTAATTTACGTAACGACAGTTTTCAGCTTTATGACTACTTAGACCGCACACAGAACACTTATTTTTGCGACCCGCCGTAGTTTCGCCGATTTTTAACACGCTCTCAGCGCCGGGCACCGCCGCCGTCGCGGCGGCCGCCAAGGTCGCGCTGGCTGCGGCGCGCGCGCACCGCACACTTTCAGCGATGTCTATTGCTTTCGCTAGGGTGAGTTCGCCGAGCTCCTTCGAAAACAATTTTTCACGCTCTTTTCCAGACTGCATGCCCATGATGAATCTGTCCAAAAGCGCCTCCTCAATGTTCTTGAACTGGCAATACGCCGCGAGCCCGCGCAGCCGCGCGGCCCACTGCGCCGAAGTTTCGCCTACCTTCTGCGTAGCCGAATGGAAGTGATAACGCTCCGCGAAGACGCAGCGCTTCGGAGTAAAATGCGCATCCAACAACTCCACCACTTCACTATAACTTTTAGTTTCAAGAACATCAGGCAGTGCAAGATTACTTGCTAATTGATAGGTACTTTCCGTAAGCGCACTTAACAAGATGGCGCGCCTTCTCACACCCGCTTTGTCGCTTGCTTGATCGATGTTGTTTGCGATGAACCACTGTTCTAGCCTATTTTTGTACGTAAGCCATTCTTGCTGTTGATGATTAAAACTTGAAAACAAGCCAACCGAGTTTGAAGTTGCCATGATACACGGTACACGGCGTTTAACACGTGAGGTAATTATCGAAACGTCGCCACTGATAGATATATGGGTCGGGAAGGCACACGAGTGAAACGACAGGTAGCCATTAGCGAACTGCTTTATTATATTGGTAACAGGGTGGGCGCAGCCACCGCGCGTACTTATCTATACCTATGCATGCATATACAACAGAAACCAATTTTTATAGATTTTGGGTATTAAAAGTGTATGGTGGCTACGTATCTTCGATTATAAATGTGTGTAATATTTTTTTAACTTTGGCCACCGAGAACGCTGTCAGACGTGTAGTGACGTCATAGAACCTAACTTAACTTAATATCGAGTCCATCACTGACATGATGAACTTTATGCCTCATAACTTAAATGTCAGAAAATTTTGAGTTCAATTCGATTTACGTCATACGCAGACAATCTATAGATTAACATGGCTAATGATGTTTTGGCCTAATTAAGTTAAAGTAAACTTTATAAATGTTTTCCTGTGGTTTTCAAGTCGTAATAAAATATGGTAGTATTTTTTTCGGTTAATTGGACAGTAATAATTAATATAAAATAGACTTTAAAAAAGGGTCAAGTAGCCTATAAAAGAAAAGAAAATCATACAACTAATGCACTAGCCCAACTGGAGGTGAGGTGGATATATCTTATGTTCCCGAAAAGTTTGTACATTTGGATCACATCACCTTGATGAGCATCATGGACTCTGTCAGCCTAACAGTTTTTATCAAAATCGGATACGTGATCCAAATGTACAAACTTTTCGGGAATTACTCAAAAAATATTTGCTTGTTACAGTACAGTAAAACGTAAAACTAGAAATGCCAAAAAAGATCTGACACGATCTTATTACATATAATATTTGTGCTCTTTCGAAGGTAAACATAATATTACGGTGACTGTACGGAGTGAAAAGCTCAATGGGCAGGAGTGGCCAAACACGTCAAACGATGACACAGTGTTAGTGTGCATGACGTCACGCTGGAGGAAGAAAGTGCGCCTGAGTTTAAACTGACATTTAAAAGAATGTCTCCTTGCATTAGGTTGGTTGGTCAGCCGGCGTATTATGCTTCCAATTTTATCACTTACCTACGTGGATACAGTACCCGTCACGCTTTGGCAAGTATGTCAGTGTGAGATGTCTTATCCACGTGGATAAGTGATAAAAATGAAAGCGTAATACGTCGTCGGCGGCATTTAATTACTTGTTTTGTCCGAATAACAATAAGTCTTCTGCTAATGTAGGCCTATTTTTTGTTCAGATAGCTAGTGCACTAGATTTCACATTAGGCCGTAAAGGTGTCACAAGACGCTACGTGCGTACGCGCCGCGAATCGGCGTGAGATCGGCGCCGCGTGCAGATCTGTCCCGATACACGGATCTAGTACGTGCCCTGTCTCGGAGGTCATCTATTCATCATGCTTGTACTAAGGCAGCTTGCGATATAAGCCCCTTACACTTATATTATAAGGCACTAGTCTTAAAAAAGACCACCGTATTCTTTTTTCTTCTACAGACTTTTTTGAAGTTTAATCAAGAGGCTTTTGAACTCATGACTTTTTTGACTTAACCGTTAAAGGTTAGTGGTATCCGATTATTCTAGTACTTACGAGGCACTGCTCTTAACAAAGATTTATATGCGTCGTAGCGTTTTTGCTCCTGAATATATTCAATAATATCATCACCTGTGGTTTGCTTGTCAACTTTGTATATAAATAACGCATCTCATAATAATATCACGCGATGGTGCTGTATGTAGATACAGTAATGTAAATGTCGGTATTGGGACTTATGTTTGTTAAACCAACTGAGAGAGCAACAGGGAGAAACCAAGAACGAACTGTATGGAAAAAGACGCTGCGTCAACGTGGCTTTGCCACACAGTTGGCCCAACGCTACGCTCGCGAGACGCTTGATGTGGGGGCACCCTTAGGTGAGAGTACGAGTACGCAAGGGTTGAAGGCCCGAAACGTTGAAGGCGCGTTTGCAAAGAATCTTGAAAAACCTTAATAGTAGCATTTAAACTATGAAGTAAATACACTTCTGCCTTAACTAGATCACTGAGCAGTGAATTCTGATCTGATCTGTACTTATAATCTAATATCCCGTCAGTTTTAGCAATAGCTACGTGCCTCATCTTGCACATCAGTATAGCCCTAAATATGGTGCATATGGCGTAAACCACTAGGTTTACGCAAACTGGTTTTGGATCGGGGTTAGGCAGTTACTCTTGTGTGCAGATCTAATCTTGAACGAACATAGAGTCGATGCATAAGATTGGATTGTGCCATACTAAGTAATTGAGACTTACAACACCTAGCGTGTTTCTTGGGAACAACACGAAAATACTCCTTTTTGGGTAAATGACGTTGGTTGATTCTCAACCTATCCAATATGTATCACAATCGCTTACACTTTTTTGTAGTATCGTAGCTAGTATCTATCGCGCCAGTACGGAAGAGCGATAGGTACTATCAGATGCAAAAGTGCATGGAGAAATTATGAATGAACTCATTGACAAATTTGCCATGCATTTTTGCAGCTGATAGTACATGATATATTATGCAAACGAAGCTTAACGACTGTTACGTTGACTAGGTGCCCAGAGGAGATAGCCTAAGCCTAGAGGACTCCCGATCTTTGAATTCCGAACTTTAGTATTCGTGTATTGTATAAAATTCACCAATACTAAACATTATAGTAGTTATATAAGCTGTCATGCTCCATAAACCCAGTAAACACGTGTATAACAACAGCGAAGCTTGTCCAGGCATCAGACAGCGTTGCGACCACAGATATTAAGAAGGAAAGAGATTGGACACGCCGGGCGATTTGTACTGAATACGCCTGTTGCAATTTTTTGAACCCACACACACACACATTGTAAATGGATATCCCTATTGGGCTATTTCGCAACACACACGCATTATTTCCGTGTCTGTGTACATGCGAACGACCTGGGAGTCATGTCATCATACACGCACACAACGACAACTGGACTCGTATCTATGCTCAATCAACTGCGATACGTCCGCCGCGCCGGCGGCATGCCCGCTCTTTAGAATTATATGCTCTGAGGTTGCGACAGCCTATCAGCGGTCTAGACCAGTTCCTAGCAATCTGCGTGCTCCAGTAATCCTGCGTAACGCGCTTGCGCAAGCAGGGAGGCGGGTTTACACTTTAGGATCGCAGTCAAATTGCAGTATATTGATTTAACGTTAGCTACTGGCTACTGGCAGTATTCTCGGACCCGTGCATTATCGCACTCACCGCCGACACTCCTGCACGGGTAGCATGGTCGCGCAATAGACGATAAAATATCAGGCCGTCCCTATCGCACTATTAGTAAGTGCGATAGGGACGGCCAGATGTTTTATCATTTATCGCGCGACCATAATTGCCTGCCTGAATGATATCTTGGACAGCGACAGCAATTTGGACATATTCCAAAGTCCCGAGACCTATTTTTAACTCCCGACGCAAAAACGACGGGGTGTGTTATACGGGGTTTGACCTGTCTGTCGGTCTGTTTGTCTATCTGTGTGTGTGCCTGTGGCATCGTAGCTCCCGAACGGATGAACCGATTAAGATTTAGTTTTTTTTGTCTGAAAGCTGAGTCGGGAGTGTTCTTAGTCATGTTTCATGAAAATCGGTCTACTATGTCGCGGTCGGGGCGGGGCGGTTTTTCAAAATTTTAATTTTATGATAATTAGTAGCCGATACCTGGAAACCAACGACGCCGAGCTCAATTACAATAGGTTAACATTTTATGTTGTAATTCAGTAATTAACTTTGTAAACTGTCACTCCTTTAACATGCGTAGCTAGACTGTAAGTGTTAATATGTATAAGGAATAATAAACGAATGAATGAATAAATGAATAAGTATTTAGCCCATTAAGTGATCAAGATTTTAAATGTTGTTAGAAATAGTAGTTTATGTCACAAGGGAGTAAACTACACATTTACGGCGAGGGCGTTTATTGAATCCTGAGCGAAGTGCTAGTGAAGGGTTTCAAGTGTTTGACCGCCAAGGTGAAAATTATTATATACATAGTACTTTTTACGTAACCTACGAAGAGAATATTATGTTTTAAAATATAATTTTATGCACCAATAAACCTGTATCCAAAAAAAGTAAGTGTCCTAGAACAGAAAAGGCTCTTGATCTCTTCTAGCTTTGGATGTTTTAATGACATCTAGTGACAAGTAGTGGCACTAAAGCAAGCCAAACAAGGATACTAAAGTTTTAGCTATTGCATACGAGATGGCGGTAGAAACGAACGCTGTGGTGGTTTCAGTTGTACATCTCCAGTATTATTTATATTAATACTTTAATTTCATCTTATTTCTTTACAATGCATTTAAATGCTTATTTGTAGAAGAAAAAAGATGAAAAACTGTTACAATAAAATACTATTTTACCATTTAAAAGTGTTTGTTGCTGACATCTAGCGCTAATCGTACGTACTACAATCATAACAGCACACTACGACAGTAAACTATCGTTGCGTCTGTTCATATTCCGGTAGAAGGCGTTGGATGGTACTGATGGATTTTTTAAATGGAAGGGTGGTATAATAAAAAAAAAAATTGTCCTTGTTGTTGTAATATTGATCAAATACTTAACCCGTTTTCTAGGATGTAAATTGGCACCAACCATAACCTTATCTACTTTTATCGACTGTGATGGTCATAATCAATTTGAACTTTAACACTTTTACAGTCCAGTGCGCAGTGCTTCATATTTAAAACACGACAAACTAGCTGAACCACATCACATAGTCTTTGTTCCATATATGGGTCACTACAGATTTCACGGGACCTACCGACCCCATGGGTCGTATATTGATTGAATTAATGTTATGGTGTTTATGAGGATGTCTAAATTATTTGTGTGGGGCCTCTCAAGCTTAGACGTTAGACATACTTACCTATTTATTTTAAAGTCAAATACACTTGCGCCTTTTGAATATAAATTGTAGTTTTAAATCATTTGACATTTTGTTAAAAAGTCCGTTCAGTGCGAAAAATTTTCATAGAAACTGGCCTCCGTTACGGTGACCATAAAGTAAAATTATTGTCGGACAATTGGATTAACTCAAGCAAAACATAGGTAGGTATGTTCTTAAAATAAAACAACACACGTTGAACATTGTCTATTTTATTGTATGTATGTATACTTAGAGCTAACAATAATACTAGACGATATATTACACGTTTACACGCAGGAGCGAGCGAGCGAGTGCCATCGGCCATCTTCGCCGGTTATTAATCATTATTATTCTCTCTATTAAGCTAATAATAATCACTCAGTCCTTTACTTATATATAAAAGCATCATAATTTGTAAATAATAGTAAAATAAGCCAAAATTCAAACAGTATTAAACATGTTTTTTTCTTAGTATATCATTTATGAAATGTTTAAACGTCACTTTGGCTTCATTTATTCAAAATAATAATGTACAAAAATATCTATGTGACAGTTAAAATTTTATAAAATAATTTATTGCTAAAACTAAACGAAACGGACGGAAGATTAGAAATAATATGGAGATTAAGAAAATAAAATAGGAACTATCAACCACTTTTAACTAATTCAATATAAAATATACTCAGTGGCCGCCAGTTACTCAAAATACAAACATTTTAAATTCTTATCGAACTGTTACAACTATACATTTACAGTATACTCGGTCGCGTATACATTTTCACAATATTATATATTTTCTTACCAAAGACATGAATGTCATAGAAAAAAGACGAATGATTTTTACAGATTTATGTATTTCAGAAATATTTAAAAATTGTCTGTTTAATAAGTTGCATTAATTTGATTGACACAGACGTCTGTTCTTAAAAAAATCTAAGATAGCTGTGTATTTTAATGAAATAAAGTTAAGAAAAATAATTTTGGCCAAACAGGTATCAAAGTATGTTTCTCAATTAATTTCCATCAATCTTTTTTCCCACGGGCCAAACATATAAAAACGTCAAGACATCAAAAAATGCCTGTATCAATCAAAGAATTTTCTTTAACCACTCTACATTAACATATGCCTCTACTCTGTACCGGAATGTCAAATCATACCTACTCTAACATACATCGAGTAAACTACCTACAACTACTTAATACTTCACGATGATACCTATGCTTAGGAAATAAATAGCTTACCGTTATTACTATCATTATTATTTATTATTGTACGAACGCGTATACATATTTTGAATACAGCTCACATTTCATTTAATTTTAAATGTCCTAAAGGACTTTGTTGTCACCCCATTGTGACAGGACTTCTAATCGTTTCAAACTAGAATCCGAAGTTCGGTAAAAAAAATCGAAATTTCAATTCAATATGTCACGAAAATGACATTGTTGATATTTTTAAAATGTTTATCATTTGGTATCAATGTTAGTAATTTTCGCTTCTGTATCTAATGTGTAAGAAATATGTAATTTCAGCAAGAAACTGCCCATTTCTGGCAAAACGTTATCTGTCAAACTTTGTGGATTCCATTTTCGAATAAACTCTACTTTTATATACATGAGGGTTATGTCAGAATTCAAATAGCGATCACTACATTTTACATTAAAATTCGAGAATGTTGTTTCACACAGCTTAGGACCAACCGCTTTTTATGATTTGCCCGTTATCAAATAATCAAACATTATTTAACATGTTAAAAAACGTTCAAATTATTTTAAACAGCTTTTCTAAATAAGCAACCCGTATCTTCTTGGTTCTATGTACTTACTGAAATTACCTACAGATATAAGCACGGATCGCAAGTACATGTCTCATTGATGATGAGATGGACATTGTTTTATTAACCGACTTCAAAAAAGGAGGAGGTTCTCAATTCGACTGAATGTTTTTTTTTTTTTTTTTTTTTTTTGTATGTATGTTACTCGATATCTCCGAGAATCGTGGACCGATTTTCAAAATTTTTTTTTGATCGAACCGGTATAACCCCGAGATGGTCCCATTGGCACCAAGTCAGGGTCTGATGATGGGATCCTGGAGAAATCGAGGGAACTCTTCAAATGTTATAGGCACATGTAATGTTTTTAGTCTATTTTTCAAAGGTACACCAGTATTTACGTCTGATGGTAATAATTTTATGTGGCTGAGCTGATGATGGAAGGTCAACTCCTCAATGGTTAGGAGTTAAAGGATAATTCTTTCACTACTGTACATGTATTCGGACTGATACATATAATATCACTAGGAACCACTAAAAATCAACTGAGCTGATGATGGAAGGTCAACTCCTCAATGGTTAGGAGTTAAAGGATAATTCTTTCACTACTGTACATGTATTCGGACTGATACATTATCACTAGGAACCACTAAAAATCAACAAATAAATAAACTTTTTAACAAAAAATAAAACCGCCTTCAAAAATAAGCGCGTTACAAAACACGGAGAAACTAAAAAGCCAAAAATAATAGACCTTTCAATTCAGATTTCTTATCGTATTGCAATAAGCTAAACATCCAAATTATAAACAAATCAATTATTTTTGGAGTCGGTGCCAGCCTGTGTATGGTTGGGTGGGGCAAACAGGCAATAGCAAGGCGACGAACAGGTCTGGTACCGACTACAAAAACAATTGATTTGTTTATAATTTGGATGTTTAGCTTATTGCAATACGATAAGAAATCTGAATTGAAAGGTCTATTATTTTTGGCTTTTTATTGCCATAATTTTTATCGTTTAGTAGACAGGGAGCGTGGTTAAGGTACGAATATTGCTATACATCGGTGGACAGCTGGCTGTCATCATCGACCGTCTGCCCAAGCGATTACATTACATTCTTAAGAGGTTCAGGTGGGGATTTGGTCTTCATGCTTGTTGTACCTAGAACACGATAGACCTAAGAACAGATTAACAGCTTCATCGCCAACTGCGAGGTGTGGGAGCGATGTCGTTGTAAGTACGATCATCATTTCGGATGCGACGGACATGACATACGATTATGGTTATTAGCTGAACGGCTTGGACGCTGCAAGTGTAGCGGTGTGGTCACTAGCACGAGTTGTAGTTGTTGCTACAGCTGGGTCAGTAGACGGGGCTGTGGGCGTCGTAGTTGAGCTGCAGGTAGGGCGGGATGGCGGCGGACAGCTCGGAGGCGCGCCGGCGCAGCGCCGCGATGCTGTGCCCGCGCCACACCTCCTCCTCGCCCTCGCCGCCCGCTCCTGTGGACACCAGAACTGATTAAGACCGGCACTTGGTTCTACAACTTCTACAAATGTACATTAAAATATAGGATTATGGTAAAATTTACTACTAATAACATGATTATAGTTAAAATTAAATTGCCTGTGTGATGACGGGTTAAGAATTTCACCACCCCCTTTCTTCCCGTGGGTGTCGTAGAAGGCGACTATGGGATATGGGTTAAATTGTGGTGTAGGCGAGAGGCTGGCAACCTGTCACTGCAATGCCACAGTTTCGTTTTCTTTTAAGCCCTTATTTGCCAAGAGTGGCCCTGAAGCTTTAGTAGTTTCATGTGCTCTGCCTACCCCTTTATGGGATACAGGCGTGATTGTTTGTATGTTGTATGTTGTTAAAATTAACTACGTTCTATTAAAATGAACTCAGTACCGATGTGACAGTATGTATAAATATTTATATTTAATATTACATCATACTGTTGGTCTTTGACTTTGACTTCGAAAATTCCACGGATTTTAGAACGACGGTATGCGATAAAAAGTCCTAAACCTATTAATAACCTTCAATTTGTTAATCTGTCAATTGCCTGTGCCTGTGACATATCTGGAACAAGGCGTTTGAGGGTTTAAGCTCAAAATACATTTTAAAGTGGAAAATTTACTGCCTTGAGTGAGACTTAAAACTCATGGATGAATACTCCAGCGATTTACCAAGTGAGCCACCAAAACCGCGTCCCTGGTTTCACACAAGGCAATAATAATTTTCCCAATTTAAAAATTATGAACCTCATGTGAAGCTACTGTCGATGAAGCATCACTTGAAGGACATGAGTATGGAACAGACTTGCGTCAGTTTCAAGTAAGTAATTGTCAGAAATTCATAAAAGAGGCTGCTGGTGGCACTCTTTAGATCGATGAGGCATTATAGTTAGTTGATACCTGAAGCGGTGGGCGAGGCGTTGTTCCCGCAGTGCATGTGGGGGGGAGTGGGGGAGCCCTCGAGCGCGCCGCCTTGCTGCCCGATGTTGTTGCAGTACGACATCATAGTGTCACCTGTCATGTGTAAGAACAGTTGTTAAAAGTTGAATAGGCTCCTCTTAAATTTTGACGTGCATGATAGACAAATTAATCGTTCATGGTGCAACAACATGGAATATAATAAAAAGTAAAGGATGTAAATTACATCTCTAGAAAGCTATTTGAATCGTATTGAGATTGTATTGACAAGTTCCGCGACAACAGCTTTGAAGCTTATATTTTCATGTGACGTTTTGAAATGAAGAATCTTTGACCTAGGTTATGTCATGACTGACTCTAGAATTTTTGGTGCTCAGGGGGACTTACCCAGTGAGTTGAGCATATACAGCTGTCCTGTAGAGACAACTGTCCTGTAAGAAGAGATGTGGACTTACCCAGCGAGTTGAGCGGGTAGTGCGGCTGGTAAGGCTGGCTGGAAGCCACGGAGGAGATGGGCAGCGCCGGGTTCAGGTCCGCGGAGAGCTGCGGTAGACCGCCCACGCCGGTGCCGAAGCCACCCATGGAAACACCGCCCTGTGACAGTTGGCCTAGTCCTGAAACACAACGACAGTTCTGATAAGACTTGAGACCAGTAAATGTAATAAAGCAAAATCTAGATTTTTCATTTATTTAACCAATCTGCTATCGACTTGAGTCCCAGTTATCGTTTTTCGCCCAAAAACTTTCCTCGGTTATAGATTTATCAATCAATCAAACATTTATTTCATAATTTTTACATTCCATGACATGGCTTATTCCAGGACTGCAAAATCTCCCGGAACGATTGGAGGCCGTGGGATGGTAACAAGGACCAGAATACTTTAGTAAGACAAGCATTATATTAGATTTTTGATGTTGTTACCTGCAGGCATACTCCAGGGTCTATCTCCGAAGACCCCCGGACTGCAGACATCTCCCCCGAAAGGTGGTAGACCGTGGGATGGTAACAAGGACCCTGGAGACCTAAACACGTTGGTGCTCTTCTTGCGCTTCTTCCATTTCGCTCGACGGTTCTGGAACCACACCTGCAAAGAAAAAATATCGTTATAAATAGGTCCCAAACTCATAATTAAACACACATGAGTGGGCGTAGATTTCTAGGGATCAGTTCAGTATCTTTGAACGCATCTTCTTCAACCTAGCCTAGCGTTTTCCCGGCCTAGCGCTAGGGTCCGCACAGGGGGTTTGAATGCATATGATTTATTTGTAAACTTAAGTAACAGTTGCCGCGTTACGTGACAAGTCTTTTGTAAGAGTATGTAATTGCAGTTTTGGCGCCCAACGTGGGGCGTTGGTATTTATTTCACCTTAGGTCTGCAGTTACGTACTCTTACAAAATACTTTTGTAAGAGCACGTAACGCGACACAGTGTTCGTAAAAAAGCATGTGAGAGTGCTATGCTTCATCGACAAGCATACTTTGCATTACCAATTTTACTTTAATTTCTTATTTAATAATTTATTTGGTAGGTCCCAATTTCCTCACAACATAATTCCAGTACTTATTAAAATCTAATACAAACAACAAAAGCGCGTAAAAAAGGCGAGAAGCGACAGTCGTATTAAAAATTCACCCCTCGAGCGAGACGGCTGCAGCGCTCAGTGGGGGGGAAAGAGAGGGGTGTAGTCATTTGGCGACTGTCACGAGCAGTCATTATTTATCGCCGTTTGTCGCGGAGTTTATTTACCTGTTTTGGAACAAGCCCGCGGATCGGAATGGGGTAGTGTTTATTTTCAGGTTAGGTTTCGTTGCCGTGCTTATTTTTATCAGGTTTCCCGGATTGACTGAAATCATGTGCGACTATGCAGTTTTGGCAATTTTCGTCTACTAAAAACGAATGGACTCGAATCTGTTTCCTAATAGGTACGACCTACATGTTAAAGAGGCCGCGGTTTCTCCATACAAGGTCTTCACTTTCCTGAATATTGTGGAAAATATTAAGAGTATTTTGGCACGATGCTATAGATACCATGTGTCAGATACGCCCTTGACTTTCCGGTTTTCATCTTAATCACATAAAAATCCATCGCAGTGGTATCGTACCTACTTGCCAAGAGATAAGTTAAAAATGACCACAAGATATTACATATTTTATTATGAACATTTGGTAAAGTATGTGATCTATTGTTGACCATTACTAAGCCGGGTGCCCTGGGTAACCCTACAATCAAAATGAATTCATCACAAATGAAAAATCACCGGCCGTTTTCTGCCCGAGGTCCAGTCCCGCGGGATCCGAGATACCCTGGAATCAATATCCCGGGAAATGACGGGCGATTTGCCCTAATCCCGGATCATTTGTCACCGGATCGGACAGAGCAGCGGGATTTGGGTGGCCAACTAATTGTCTTTATAGAAACTTTTAAATGGGGTGTATTTTAGTTCAATTAATTTTAGATATGTGGGAAACATTTTACAAAACAAATTAAAACAGCATAAAACCCTTTAAATTCTGAACCATAAGTTTTAAAAATATGAAAAAAATCACAAAAGTAGAACTTTGTAAAGATTTTCTAGGAAAATTATTTTGAACTTAATAGGTTGAACAGTTTAAAAAAAAATACGAGAAACTACGGAACCCTGCACTGAGCGTGGTCCGACACGCTCTTGGCCGGTTTTTATATATTTCAATGTCCTGAAAATTTATATTCTCATTCTTCTGAAATCCAGTTTTCCCAGTGGCCATCGATTGGTGGTCGGTGGTAATGGGCGGGTCACGGCGCGGTCCCGCTCGGGCGCCGTGAGCGCGCGGTTAGCGAGTCATGTTTGCGGGTCGTGCGTATGCGCAGGGGCGTAAGTCATGAGCGACGGCGAGTAGCTGTTAACGTAGACTTTGATACTCTAAATGAAAGCAGTGCATCTCTATGTTACTATGATGTAGCAAGCCAAAAATGAAATGAAATGAAATGAAATGAAATAAAAATTTTATTTTCCAAGTAGGCATATTACAATGCGCATATGAACGTCAAATAAAGCTTCGTCGGCTCTAACCCTACGCCTCAGCCTTGAGAAGATTTCAATCTCTTCAAAACGTTACATCTTATAATTAACATGCATTAAAAAATAAGATACAATTTAATAAGCAAAAGTATTCATCAAAAAAATCCAGTAGGCGAAAGTGATTATCAGCTCAGGGTTTCTACCATCTGAGTAGTTGAGGTTTTTTTGAATACGTTACTTGACAGCGAAAGCGTACACTCACGCTTGAAGATAAAGTAAAAATATGAATTCACTATGGTTTCTAAATGTACGCAAATAATCTTAGTAAATTTACGATTTTTAGCGTTTTAGTTATAGTTAAAGTGCAGTTTCATTGAAATTCAGTTTCTTATCTACCACGCCACCGCTCCCGCCCCCGCTGTCGCTCGTGGCTCGCACCGCCCCGCGCTAATTCGTTCGGTCAACAGCGCAGCAGCTAACTGTTGCCACCTCAGGGTAATGGGTTCAACTCGAGGTTGGTATATTTTTCCGTAACTCTATAGGTACCTAAAGAAATATGGCGCTTCTTTATTGTTCGGTAAAACCTTTTATTGCAAGTATGTTAGAGCTTTAGAATTGACTTTATAAAATCTAAAATATACACTACACAATACATGTCATAATTATACAAAATTAAAGAATATTTACTGGTAAGTCTAGAGCACCTACCGATTTCTCCTACAAAATGACTTTATTGGAGAATATTATACAACACATTCGTTTTGATTGTTCCTGAGTGCAAAAAAAAGATTAAGTATTCATTTACACAAACTAGTTTAAAGCTTCAACTCATCAAATATTTGTAATTTACATCAGACAGTAGACCTTGACACGAAATCACTGCGTTGCTACGTCATTGCGAATATTTCATCATGTTGCGAAGCTCTTTCAAAGTTTGCTTTTTTTTTCATGAATATGTAAAAATGTAAGTAGGTAAGATAGGTACTATAAGATAAACCAATATTAGACAACTTGTGGAGGTCATGTCTAAACAATACGTATTATCAAAGTATTATGTATCATTTTGTTTTACCTTTGGAACTCACGAGTATATCCGCTACCTTAGGCTACCTGGAAGAAAACGCGCTTTAGCGATTAAGACCGCCTGTTGTTTACCTTAATTGTGTTGCTATAAAGAGTAATTGTAATGTATTGTATTTCTGGTCAGGACGAAACTTCACAAAACAGTATGTACCTATCTAAATCTATGTTTAAAAGCGCATTGACAAGTTAGAAGCAAAGAAGGAGGCAGATGGTTAACCTTTAGCACAGAATATATAATAGTGCCTTTAGTTTCCCATTTTTCTTCCGGAACAAATGTTTTTCCCTAAAAATACAACACAAGCCGCGACGCGCAGAATCCGGGATAACTAATAGCGCTAGTGCACATAATTCGAGCGCCGTACATTACCATAAGCTGGCTGTATTGCCAACTATAGCGAGCTTCCTAAAACCATTGTAACTTGGCCTCAGTACAGTATTTGTACTATACTAATTTATAGATGACGTGATGTGATGATGGGCACCTTTGCGTCATGAACGGTGCGGGGTGGGTTGTTTGATTTATGTATGTAGTTTATTGTATAGTTAAGATTTTTTAAATATATATTTCCGTTTCCCGTGATTTAATGTAGGTATTGTCAGAAATTTAATAGATATCAAATATTTATTTATTTATTTATTTTATTTAAACTTTATTGCACAAATTATCAATAAAAAGTACAAATGGCGGACTTAACGCCTTAAGGCATTCTCTACCAGTCAACCATTGGGCAAAACAGAGATAGGTAGAATATACATTTGTCTAAGGACTTTCGAGTGAAACATGGAGATTTTTTTCTACAAGTCTGTTTTTTCTACAAATATTAAAATTGATTTTGCAGCAGGAAGAACACGGAGGTCTTTGCTGTAATAGTAATACAGGAAAATCATCATCCTCCTTGCGTTATACCGGCATTTGCCACGACCTGAACCTGGAACCTGGGCTCCGCTTTGACAATACAGGAAAATCGATTACCTAAATAGGTAGACCTCATTTAAAATTTGAAAAGTTAAGTAAAATCTTTTTGATATGATTTACAGGCACTAATATTAGGTACCAATACCTATGCCCAGTTGAATCCATGCTTCAGCAGTACGACAACAATACTGTGAAAAGTGACATTTTTAGGGTTCCGTAGTCAACTAGGAACCCTTATAGTTTCGCCATGTCTGTCTGTCCGTCCGTCCGTCCGTCCGCGGATAATCTCAGTAACCGTTAGCACTAGAAAGCTGAAATTTGGTACCAATATGTAATATGTATATCAATCACGCTAACAAAGTGCAAAAATAAAAAACCGGCCAAGAGCGTGTCGGGCCACGCTCAGTGTAGGGTTCCGTAGTTTTTCGTATTTTTCTCAAAAACTACTAAACCCATCAAATTCAAAACAATTTTCCTAGAAAGTCTTTATAAAGTTCTACTTTTGTGATTTTTTTCATATTTTTTAAACATATGGTTCAAAAGTTAGAGGGGGGGACGCACTTTTTTTCCTTTAGGAGCGATTATTTCCGAAAATATTAATATTATCAAAAAACGATCTTAGTAAACCCCTATTCATTTTTAAATACCTATCCAACAATATATCACACGTTGGGGTTGGAATTAAAAAAAAAATCAGCCCCCACTTTACATGTAGGGGGGGTACCCTAATAAAACATTTTTTTCCATTTTTTATTTTTGCACTTTGTTGGCGTGATTGATATACATATTGGTACCAAATTTCAGCTTTCTAGTGCTAACGGTTACTGAGATTATCCGCGGACGGACGGACGGACGGACGGACGGACAGACAGACATGGCGAAACTATAAGGGTTCCTAGTTGACTACGGAACCCTAAAAATGGAAAAAAATGTTTAATTAGGGTAAAGTGGGGGCTGATATTTTTTTTCATTCCAACTCCAACGTGTGATATATTGTTGGATAGGTACACTCTAAAAAATGAGGACCAACTAAGAGCAGTTTTCTCTTAGTTGACGTTAAGTTAATTACTACAATTACGATCTTATATAATTCAAATAAAGCTGATTACTAAAAACAACAAGGGAATGTATGATTGAACTAATAACTTAGGTGTTTTGTTATTCCTAACCATTGTACACCTTGAATCAATTATGAACTTGTTAGGCATAACTATGTAACATAGGTTGATTCAATCCTTAGTTGAACTTACTAAGGTAATTTAGTTAACATAATTATTTTTCATGGAATTATTGAACAAGATCTTAATCGATTCAGTTACGTTGCAAAAGTAAGAACAATCAAAATTACCTTATTCGATTTGTCTAAGATCTTATCAGGCTCGTATGGAATCAAGATGCTTGACTACGACTATCAAAATATTGATAGGAGCAACCAAATTTTTTTTAGAGTGTATTTAAAAATGAATAAGGGTTTACTAATATCGTTTTTTGATAATACTAATATTTTCGGAAATAATTGCTCCTAAAGGAAAAAGAAGTGCGTCCCCCCCCCCCCTCTAACTTTTGAACCATATGTTTAAAAAATATGAAAAAAATCACAAAAGTAGAACATTATAAAGACTTTCTAGGAAATTTGTTTTGAACTTGATAGGTTCAGTAGTTTTTGAGAAAAATACGGAAAACTACGGAACCCTACACTGAGCGTGGCCCGACACGCTCTTGGCCGGTTTTGGTTGATGCCACAGTCACAGCCAAACCGGGCTATCGTTCCGAGATTAGCCCAATTTCTTTTTACACATTTTTTATGTCCACCGAAAACTTCTCCCAGTGAACCTACATTTTAAATACCTATTGCAGGGATATAACTTAAAATAGGTAAGGTACAATACAAGCAACAATTTGACGGCCGTTCGTACGCGCGCCGCGTGCCGGCTGTAAATATCAATGTAGCGGTTTACTCGTAGATAATATTGCTTTTGGATATGCGGGCCATATTAACTTGCTTTATAGGGATCGCAAATTTGGATAAGAGGGTTAGTAGCATAATATTATGTAGTTTAGGGTATCTTTCAATGATAATAGCATTTACATAAATTCTGCTTGGTGTAATTATGAGTACCTAGGTTTATTGTGATCAATGATTTTACGTTAATGCAAAACCTAACCCTTTAGTATGGTTTAAACTGCAAAATTAAGATCCTAAGTACCTATTGTATATTACATAATATACTACAATGAAGTGAAAACTCGATAGTACGAATCTCAATATTTCTATTAATTTCATTTAACTTTTCTTTGTATTCTAGGTGTGAACAGGACCGATCGTATCCGGAACACCACGCTGCGTTCAAAAACCCGCATTGCCGACGTCGGCGAGAGGACTGCCAGGCTCAAATGGGACTGGGCTGGTCACGTCTGCCGCATGCATCCTCACAGATGGGCTAGTGTAGCCACCAAGTGGATGCCACAAATAGAGCGCGGACGCGGCAGGCCCAGGAGAAGATGGAGGGATGACCTAGACACCTTCCTTACCAACTGGCCGGAAGAGGCACTAAACCGGGAGTCATGGAGGTTAAGGGGAGAGGCCTTTGCCCAGCAGTGGGACACCATTATATGCTAGATAAAAAAAAAAAAAACTTTAATGGATACTCTGTAATGTTGACATGTAAAAGTGCCCCCGTGGCCTATTTGCTGAATAAATGATTTTGTATTTGAATTTTGTATTTGTATTCAAGGGAAACACAGGTACGTATCTGTGTACATTTATTTTATCTACTGAACGTCACACGAAAGTTTAGTGTCATTCTAGCGTGCATGTGAGTAGACTGAGTGTAGTCTGGTGCGGTGCAATGATACCATAAGTACCTACCTATATCTAATCGTCCACGTTCATTTAAAGTCGCTGCTCGCTACTTCGTATTATAAACCTATAACATAAAATATCGTCGGTGCGAATAAAAAAATCGCTATGTGTTTTTTTTTTACTATTTTTCGATTATTGCATATTTCTATTCCCTTTTTAATTCCTCGTCGACCCATGAAATTTTTTTTGATATCTTTATTAGTTTTGAAATTAGGAAATCCGCTATGTGCAAACGGAAATAATTGCAACAAAAAACTAGCTATGTATTCTTAAGTCGTTGACCGTACACTATGACGACTTAGGTCGAACAGATGTTCAGTAACCTGCGAGATTACTGACCGTTCTGAAAACATGTTTCTATGCAGGGAACCAAGTTATTTCTATACACATAAGCCAAAGATGAAGTATATAAGTCGGGCTCCGAGATATAACGCGGTGCGTGTTTTATCGCGGGGCGGGGCGCCACGCCCGGCCAGAGGCTCGCAAACTGTTCACGTGGTGAACATTATAACTAACTTTCATAGATAATCACGTAAATCACGCATTTATAATTATAGTAATAGGCCTTACAGGTTAGGTAGCTTATTAGCGCTTACAGGCTTACATTTCACTAATGAGTCAAAAGTCTACGTGTTGGCTTCGGCTCCGCGCATGCCTCTCAAAAGTCCCAATGGTCCGGACCGGAACACCATTGTTTCCTGATGGCAAATACTCTTAATAAATAAGGTATTATATTATTAATATTATGGTACACCCTTCTTATACTAGCTGACCTAGGCCCACAGCGTGATCAACAAGATGTAGGTAGGTTGAGGGTTAATATTACCTACTTAGATGACGAATTCAGGAACAATTTTGTGATAGATATATAAACACAAATATCTAATATGAAAATAAAAAACGAATTTAGTAAGATTAGGCGTTAGCATAATCATTAGTCCATTTTCAGGGTTCCTTAGTCAACTAGGAACCCTTGTAGTTTCGCAATGTCTGTCTGTCCGTCCGTCCGTCCGCGGATAATCTCAGTAACCGTTAGCACTAGAAAGCTGAAATTTGGTGCCAATATGTATATCAATCACGCCGACAAAGTGCAAAAATAAAGAGTGTAAAAATGTTTTATTAAAGTACCCCCCTACACGTAAAGTGGGGAGTGATTTGTTTTTTAATTTCAACCCTAAAGTGTGACATATTGTTGGATAGGTAATTAAAAATGAATAGGGGTTTACTAAAACCATTTTTTGATAATGCTCATATTTATATTTGCTCGTAAAAAAAATGTTAACTCTAACTTTTGAACCATAAGTTTAAAAAATATAAAAAAATCACAAAGCACAAGATCTTTATAAAAACTTTCTAGGGAAATTATTTTGAACTTGATAGGTTGAACAGTTTTTGAAAAATAAATACGGGAAACTACGGAACCCTACACAGAGCGTGGCCCGACACGCTCTTGGCCGGTTTTTCAATCTTTATTCGTGTTAGACTAGAAGACGAAGACGTTATGTAACTGATTGTCTACTACGACAACTACTTAAGTTCATTCCCTATAAAATGTGTGTAATTTCTCCCCCTTTCAGACTTTTATTATTATTATCGCAGCGTTATCTAAATCGTAATAACAACTCTAACTCAAGAAACAGTAAAAATAACATTAACTCTAAGCGTTACGTCCCCATTACAATCGGCAGCCAAAAGCGGGCAAAGTTAGATTAGTTCCGCGTTGAAAAAAGCGAGTGGCGCAAAGTTTGGGAACCGGAGGCCGGAAACGGAAGCCTTGGGGATGTGCGTCGGCTTTATGGTGCGTGGGGTGAAGGTACTCATTGAATTGATGGTGCGACGGATTATGTAAATACATATATATTATATGAAACAGAGAGAAAAAAACAGTTTGTGAGAAGTTGAGGAATTCAATCTTTACCCTAGGTAGGTTCATATTGAGACTCGTAGGTGCACACAAAATATCTCATGGACCCTGAATATGTAGTAAGGTTGCAAATTTATTAACCTATGAGATTATCAAGCGGAGTACTCTCCTTTGGGTGAGTTTTGCTAAAGCTGAAAGATGAGCTTACGGCTTTGATGCGAGCTTCTCGTTTTGTGTTGGTGATACGCGCGCGACTTAGGGCCTATTCAATTTACACGGTGCGCGGTGCGAGAACTCGTATACGAGTTTTAGTACATTGCGGTATTTGATTGGTGTGCTGAAAGTATTTTAAACCTCAACAGTCCGCAATCTAACTAAACATTTTAGTTTTTTAATAAATATCTGGTGTTTTAATAGTTTATATTACCACCGGTTGGCTTAAACTAGCATATAACTGTAAATTTATGTGCTTTCAAAGGTTTAACACCCCATTAAAGTGTTATTTAACAGCTCGAGCGTGGAGAATGGCTGTAAGATCCCCGTAAAGCCGATGGACGGATACTTTTATAGCTCATCCTGGCTCTATCACCCATAACTTTGCTCTAAGGTGGTTTTAACTTTGATTAACTATATATCTATTTATATAAATATGTATTACGTGATGCTTAAAAGAGCATAAATGGTGAGGTGGTACTAAATTAAACACATACACACTACTTTTTTGATCTGTGCTATAGCTAAACATACTGAATAATTAATAATCGTAATTTCGTAATCAAATTAAAAACATTGTAGAAAATATTTATCTCAGTACAAATGGTGCTTTTTTACGCACTAGTGCAAGAAGTGGTTCATTATATGTCAGGTCGAAACCTCGGGGGGCCATCTGTACTGAAAAATGTCGTACGATACACGTGCGAAAAGGAAATTCGTAACTCGTGTCGATTTAAAACACTCCCTTCGGTCGTGTTTTAATTTATCGCCACTCGTTTCGAACTTCCTTTTTTCACACTTTAAAAAAACAAAAGTACTATTTTAGACCTATGTTTTGATTATAAAGGGTACCTTTTAAAATACACCTAGCTTATTAACCCTTTCACTGACAGGGTTCTGCTTATCGACGTACTGTCACTGAAAATGCATATTACATATATGTACTCTACTCGTACGGGTATATTTTTTTTTTAATTAGCCTCTTTTGTGTCCCACTGCTGGGCAAAGGCCTCCCCTCGCTTTCTCCACTCGACCCTGTTGTTGGCATTTTCCCACCATTTCGGGTAGAATGCGTCCAGGTCGTCCCGCCATCTCCTATATATATACACGGGTATATTTATTAAAGATATAACGTTTTGTTAAGTGCGCCAATTACTTTAATTCAACTAAGATCCTGTGATCGTTTCAGGGCAATGATGATGATTGTTTTCAGTCCCTATCCCAAAGAATAGCAATACGTGGGCCGCTCTTCGTAGAGCTCGCTCGATACGCCCACGCGCATGCGCGGTGCTAGGGGTGCCCGACCGACTGTGCCAACTTCAAGGCAAGCTCTTCCCATTCAAAATAAGAATGTGCTTGCATTTATATTGGAATATTTCACTTGCTAGGGTTTCAAGGAACGAAGGTTTAAACAAACTTTGCCTCCGAGCAAAACACAACATTTTTCACAACACCAACAGGAACAAAATTCTACCAGCCAGCCAAGACAGACAGCTAAGACATCAAGTTAAAATTTGTATGAAATTACGTTGCAATCTTGTGGATATAACAAAAAATAAAACCGCCTTCAAAAAAAGCGTGTTACAAAACACGGAGAAACTAAAAAGCCAAAAATAATAAACCTTCGAATTCAGATTTCTTATCGGATTGCAATAATCTAAACATCCAAATTATAAACAAGTCAATTATTTTTGTAGTCGGTACCAGACCTGTTCGTCGCCTTGCTATTACCTGTTTGCCCCACCCAACCATACGCAGGCTGGCCCCGACTCCAATTGAGAACCTCCTCCTTTTTTGAAGTCGGTTAAAAATGCATTTTTGCTATCTGTTTTCGAATGATCAAGAGAACCTTTAGCGGTACCTAATGGTGTGGTGAAAATCTTTGAAAATAAATATTATAATTTTAAATAGCATATTTTTATACAAAACAAAACGTTTTGTCGGAGACAGAAGGTTTGGTTGGAAATGCTACAATTGCGACAGCCAATTGTCTCCGACTGTACCCGATCTCACCCGACCGGACCCGATCTCCGTTCTAATCCAACTTCAGCGAACTCCCAAATTGAAAGGAGTCGCTTTATTAAAGCCATCTTTGCGAGCTCTGAAGCTACATTTACATTTCGTTTGTGACTTCGCTTTAATAGAATATAATAGCCATTTTGCTGAGTTTTGTTTACCTCAAAATTCGGAAGAGTTGTATTTACTTTAACGCGTCATTTAATGCCTCGTAAAATTCCCGCATTTTTTTAACCAATTCCTCGTTTGGTGTCTCAGGTATTGTAACAAATAGGCATGACTCTTTACGAAACACTTTCAACGTCATCATCAGTCTTTTATCGCTCACTGCTAAGCATAGGCCTCTTTTCTAGTACCTACGCCACTTCTCCCGGTCCTGATGGTTATTTAGCCAAATGCAAAAAAGCAAGATACTTAATATCTTCATCGTAGCTATCCCTATTGCTCTTCCGTATTGGCAGCAGAGCCAGACTGAAAACCGGCCAAGAGCGTGTCGGGCCACGCTCAGTGTAGGGTTCCGTAGTTTTCCGTATTTTTCTCAAAAACTACTAAACCTATGAAGTTCAAAATAATTTTCCTAAAAAGTCTTTATAAATTTCTACTTTTGTGATTTTTTTCATATTTTTTAAACATATGGTTCAAAAGTTAGAGGGGGGGGACGCACTTTTTTTTCCTTTAGGACTGATTATTTCCGAAAATATTAATATTATCAAAAAACGATCTTAGTAAACCCTTATTCATTTTTAAATACCTATCTAACGATATATCACACGTTGGGATTGGAATGAATAAAAATATCAGCCCCCACTTTACATGTAGGGGGGGTACCCTAATAAAACATTTTTTTCCATTTTTTATTTTTGCACTTTGTTGGCGTGATTGATATACATATTGGTACCAAATTTCAGCTTTCTAGTGCTAACGGTTACTGAGATTATCCGCGGACGGACGGACGGACGGACGGACAGACAGACATGGCGAAACTATAAGGGCTCCTAGTTGACTACGGAACCCTAAAAACGAATATCGGGTAGTTTGGTGTTGTTTACATCTCCATTGACATTTCGCTGGGACGTCAGTCTTCCACGACCACGGCTAGTGCAACGGCCGAAACGTTGGATAAAAGGTAATAATGTTATTTTATCGTGTTTAACCCGTGTGTCTTCTAAAAAAATGCAGACTGAGTTTCGATTATCGGCGTCTAAGGTCCACGATTGTTATTCCGGCTGAGCTAGTTTTTCAAAACGGAAAACTTTGCTCTCACTCCAGTCAAATAGCTTCCATGAATTAATGTGGGATATGTCTGTTAAGAATAATGGCAGTAAAGGTATTTCGCTGTAAAGTTACCCCAGCCAAGACGGAGGTCCCCGGGGCTGGCAGTACACGCGAACGGAATTAAAAGTCCCGCGGGGCAGCCCTAGACACTAATGGATGCGCACTCTTTGCACACCAGATACATATGCGAGTTACGATTTATTTTAATACTGAGTATATATAACGATCAAAGCACATGACGCATATTGAAACGTGTAAATATTCTTTTGTCTACTTCCTATGTCCATCATCAGTGCCTTGTCGACCAACTTGCACATGCATTGAAGTTTAATAGAATGGGAAATGGGTCTAATTTAATTTGCATGTTTCGACCTGAAAACATAAACATAGAAACATAGACTAACAAAGAATAATAGCACAAGAAATAAAAAAAAGAATACTTAATAGAAACGATTGTAGTTAGTAAGGAGCGTAAAAGGAAGTATGAGGTATAAAGAAATCAATACAACCCCTCCCGTTGTCAGAGACAAGCAAAACCGCGCGAAGAAACAAATTGATATAAATTATATTAAAGCGAAGTCACAAACGAAATGTAAATGTTCAGGAAGACGGGTTTAATAAACGCGACTCCTTTCAATTTGGAAGTTCGCGCCAAGTTGCGCGGGATTAGAGTAGGCCGGGGCCGGGAGGTAGGTCGACTTTACCTCTACGAAGAGTTTTTTACGTAACGTCATTGAAAACGTATGTTTTTGGTTATAAGGAAATAACCTTTTTAATACAGTTGCTCAAAAAGTGCCCGTTTTTTGGCTGTTTAGCGTGCGAGAAGTTGTATTTTTCGTACTCGTGCGTATAAATTATGCGTTCCATTTTACGACTACATACCGAGCTGTTTTAATATTAGTATATTTTACTAAGACGGAATAAAACTATAAACATACTATTAAGTGATTAATGTTTAAGACATTGATATTTCATATGTAATTGTTTATTTTTAGTCATACTAAACATAATTTATAAAATGGTTTATACTTTGAAAAAGTGGCTCATAATGAGTCGTGTAAACAGAACGTGAAATGGAACGAAACGCGTCGTCTGTCATTTAAAGTACCTATTGGCGTCTTACCAATGTTACCAACTTAATGCAAGCACGTTCAAAAACCTTAATACGTTACGCGATTTGTCATAATTATTTTATGTTATTTGCAATACTTCGAGCCAAACATGTTAAAATAAAAGAAAACAGCAGCTATACAATATTAGCCTTAGCCTGTTAATCCCTACCAGTAGGGTAACCGACCCCCGGCACCCAATAATAAAATCAAATATATCTAAATATTTATTAACTCGCCTAATCTGCCACGCGCCCTAGAGGCCTACCACCACTACCCAAATACGGAGATCTTTCTCCTTTACTCTCATTGAAACCTAGTTATAGCGACAGAGAAGGAATCTATGAACTTCTGTCTTCGGAGTAGGCACATTGCACTCCATTACAACTATCAATGCGGTCATTAAACACCGTATATTAACTGCGTACGACCTAATTCAGCTTGACTAGGCATTTCATTAAGTTTGCATATGAAATGAGATTTCATAGAACTTTATATGAATGTGTTAAGAAGTATTTCGGCGTGTATCGGAGATGTAATCTAGTCGGGATAAACGGATTGCGGTGTTGTCAATTTGTTGACGGGAGGGAATTGATGGTTTATTAAGTTTATTCTATTGTCCCGGATTTGTAAGTTCACATTTTTGACACATTAAATTTGTTTTGAAGTATGTTGCGATGTGGCTAAGACGTATCGTTTGTCAAATCTAACGATTAATTTCGAATTGGTTGAATCGATTAGGCCCTATGTAACAAGGAGGCGCTTAAACAAATATACGATTTCTGTCAACTTACTGAAATGTCATTTGAATCGAAATGACAGACTCTGCCACAGCTTTACTACTTTAAAAATAATAATGAATGATTAATGACATAATAAGTAAATCCTGCGTGATAAATTAATATCGTAAAATACTCACTAACGAAGATCCGCAAAAATGTAACATGTGTTAGATTATGTTTAAAGTAAGCGAAATATTGTTTTTAAGTAATTAGGTACTTGATTTTTTTAAATATTATTACAGGAGTTTATTTAAAATTTCATTAGGTTGCGCGAGTTTACGTTTTGGGGACGCTGTCATGTGTCAAAAAGAGGTTCTTACAGCTCTGGGACATTAGTTTATTCGTATTTTGATTGTGTGACTGTGACGTGTCCGCGTGAACTTGTGACTTGACTTTGTGACAGTTTGTGCGATCGACTAGTGGAAATATTTAATAGATAAGTATTTAAATAATAGTTGGAAATAGATAATTTTAAAATTCATAGTTTGTAGTTAACAAGTTACATTGTAAATATTGAAATAAAAACAGTTTTATAAGCAAGTGGAAAAAGCGTTGTGCTTGGATAACACTGAACGGTTTATTTGTCGATATCGATAGAATTTATTACCTAAATACCATCTGCTATTAGGTTTATTTTTAGTACGATTATATTTCAAATTGAGTTTTGGTACTGTTCATGAAAAATTTCATGAAGTGCATGTCTTAATATGAATGACAGAAATTAATGAAGTTGATGTACATAAATATTTAGGTAAAGAAAAGCTAGTTATAATAATAATTTATTTATGTTAAAACCAGAGATGCATTTAAATCTGCAATGGAAAAATATCAGACCAGGAAGACACGTAAACTAACTAACGCACAAACAATTTTATTATTTACATAGTTTGATAATACCTAAACCAGACACTAGCTACGTGATAATTTCATGTGTGTGTACCTATGATTAGGCAAATGCTATAATGTGGTGCTGAACGATGATCGTAGTAAACCAACGTGTTTAATGTAATATGATGACTGTCTGCCTGTAATAACACGCATTACACCCTAAGCCAACTTCCTCACACCAACCACTTTCTTTTTACGCCCTATCGCGCCATAAACACTTTTCTCAATAAAAGATAATGTCCCAAAAAGCGGCGCCCTACGTGATTCGCCGTTGGCAATAAAACCGTATTGCGGATCAGGAGTTAATTCCGGCTCTAATAAAGGGTCAGGGTTCGTTCCCGGGGGAGGCCATGAATACTTAAAGATTCTTTCATACTGTTAGCTTTTTAATATGGGGCTAGACAGATTAGATTGGCTTTTCGCTGCGGGCGGGGTGATTAGCGCATTTTAAAGCTTGTAATGAACCCGTCGTGTTTATTATAAGCTTTTGCCACATCGGTATGTTGCAGTTAACCGTATCAACCATGTGTAACATATAAAATATATTCTGATGTTTATTCAGTTTCTCTCCAGTGTATGACAAAGCTCAATGTTGCAGAGCAATGTGACAATTATATCTAGAGAAAGCTAGGATGTACCAACTTCCGTTTAAGCAAGAGTAGTGGAAACATATTTTCTGGAGTAATATAATAACAATGCCGGATAATTTGTATATTCACAAATATTTGCCACTGACATCAGAGTTGAAGTAATTAAGTAGGTACCTAGTTACATTTAAAGACGAAAAAGTTTAAAAACGTGCACAATTTCACTAGATTGTTCAATGTTTCTTGTTCAAACCGAGTTCATTCAAGTTTCGTAAAATTGCTAGTTAACCATTTTCTAATATTATATCCGGTATTAAAGCATTGCAGGGCAGAACTGAGAAGCCATTCATTAAATTCTTCCTAACCGCAACTATCAATACAAAGTAATTACCAAACCAGCCCTCCTGACCATGACCCCTACCACCATTATGATAAGGTCGATAATGGCCAGCTGTCCCTGACCCCTCGGGCGCGCCCAGGCCACCTTGCCTCACACCTTGGATCGTCGACATAAATATGTATCCACATTTTCATCTTGTTAAGGTGTAAAAGTGTATACATATATTTGCAGGCGCCGGGAACCCGCCGACGGCAGATTGATACTCATGCTGCCCTCGTCATTAGCCGACGTGTTGAGTCATTACTATGTAAACCCCTGGACTGGGTGGAATGAGTTTTAATCTGACTGTTTTGCTTTTGAGTGACGTCAGATATCGTTTTTTTTATTTTTATGAAATAGGCAGCTAACGAGCAGACGAGCCGCCTGATGGTAAGCAGTCATCGCCGCCCATGGACATAAGCAACATCAGGGGAGCCACTTATGCGTTGCCGACCTTTGAGAACCCTAAATACCTGCTTCTTGAAGAACCCCATGTCATAGCGCAAGGGAAACACCTCAGAAAGTAGCTCATTCCACAACATGCACGTTTAAACGTTTTGTATCATTTTTAGATTGAGTAGATTATTAAAAACTGCCTTCAATGTTGACATCGTGCGAATATCGGGCACACTCGTATGTCTTGTATTTGTCATGTTTTATGTCGCGTTTAAGTTTAGTGTGAACGAAAATATTATTAAAACTTAGATAAAACACATACCTAAGTTTACACTTAAAAAGCCCGTGGTTAATGTTGATTCTCTTAATTTTAACATGAATTTTGATTTATTTATGATACTAGCGAAAGTAGAACAAATTTCAGCCCTTTCTTATAAACCTGTGAAATTTTGAATGTAGGTATGTACATTTAAGAACTAGATCAATTATGATCAATCAATCAAATTATAAACTTAAGGACAGAACTAGGATTATATTAATATGCTCAAGAATTCTTATTACGACAATTTTATGAAGATCTAAGTTTATTAGATTGCTTTATCCACGCATATTTAATGTTACGCGTTATGACGATCTGAATAAAAAAAGCTTACAAATTGTAGGGAGCATGAAAGTGAATGTCACTTAAGACAACATACATGTGTTTGACACATGACCCGAAAACATTTTTTGGGGGGTTTGTGGTGTCTTCTTCTTCCTTTTCGTCCTTGTTGCCTTGGAACCTTGGTCTTAGCCACGGTTCCAGAGATACTATGTAAAGGTTTCCTTCCATGTCTTCACACCGCTTTGTTCCCTCAAAGATATATCCCGGCGGTGACCGCCCCCGCTCCCCGCTCGCCCCCCGCGCCCCGCGCGATGACAAACAAATTATTATTGCGGTAAGTTATGGCGCGATAAATCTCGCCTGCTAATGCCCCTAATGTTTAGGGATGCGCTGGCTTTCTAATGTATCGATGTTTTGGATTTTGCCGAAGAAAATAAAGTGCAAAAAGCGGATTTATCTGGTCATCATTGGATAAAGATGAATTGTGATATCATAAAATATTCACATTCACATACAACGGGTCGTCTTGTATTATGGAGTTGCAAATATTGATTTATATCGCTGTGTACAAGTAGAAGACAGATTCAGGTCCCGCAGCCGAATGGTATTTCAGCGACGCGAAACGCCACCGAAACGCCGCAGAAATGTAGTCTGGCTCTGTCGCGCCAAAACAAAAGAGATATTATCGTAAGCGTTTCGTGAGCGTTTGTGCATTCGGCTACGCACACTGCAGGAGAGAGAAGTATGGAGAAACATGGGAGAAGTGTATACCAAAGTAAATCAGACAAAGCCTGCAGGGAAAAGCTAGTAGTAGGTATTTATTTATTTATTTAATCTTTATTGCACAACAAAATAAGGTACAAATGGCGGACTTAATGCCTACCAGAAAGATTAAGTAGGTAGCGTCTTCCAAAGTCTAATTGCCTGGACCTCAGAGGAAAAAATTCTATAGAGAGGACAAGCCGCGCGCGGCCTGGTCGCAGATGTAGGCCCATTGGGTCTACACCGCCGCCAGTTCGCCGTCCGCTGTCATCGAGTGTACACGCGCGCTGTTCACCGACGAAAAACGAGTTTTATCCAAAATTCCGAAGTGTGCAATAATAACTTGCAAACATCGCAGTGACCTGAATAATTTCCAAGCCGATAGGATAACATTTCATAGGTAAATACTATTTATTTCCTTTTATTTCACATAAAACACGAATTCAACGTAATACTCCGAGTTGTACCATGTAACCTTACGTTTGCTTGTGCTTTAAAACGTTCATTATACATTGCGGCTACACAAGGAACATATTGTAAACAGTGTAGTGACTGTGTTTTGCGCCGCAATGAACGGTGTACAAAACGATTCACTCAGTGAGACATTTTTCTCGGAAACGAGGCGAGGCGTTCCCGCTATTTATCGTTGTGTGCGTGCGCGATCGCGCTCGCTTATCGTTCGCATGTACACAACCATTGAAATGATGCGCGTGTATTGCGCAATAGGAGCGTCCAGCTACAAGTGTGTGTGGATTAGGTGTGTGCGTGCATTATCTTTACAATTACTGGTGCTTTGTGTGGGTTGCGCAGACCTTGCGACAGGCGTATTCTATACAAATCGCCCGGCATGACCTATCTCCCGAAATCTGTGGCCTGGACAGTAAAAGAGTTAGACATAAAACCGGTAGGATGTTGCTCTCAACATCCTACCGGTTTTATGTCTAACTCTTAAGCCTCTCTCTAACAATAAGCTCAATAAGCTCTAACAATAAGCCTTAAACTACGAGAAGGTAAGTCTAGAAAATCTGTAGGTCTGCTAGCTGTGCCATTGTTTTTCAAAAAACATAGTTTTTCCAAGATACCGTTTAGAACATACACAATCGTGGAGTACATGCAGCCAAAACAAAAAAGTGGTTTACCACTTTTCGACCTTATGTGTTTGAAATAGAGTCGAAAAGTGGTAAACCACTTTCTTGGCTGACTGTACCTAGCAGACATCCAATACATAGGATAATATTAGCTGATTATTCGGCTTTAAGTATAGTGTGTTTACAATTATTCCTATAATAGTACATAACAAACATAAGTTAACATCAATTAGGGTCTTGGGATGCTAGATGCCGGGGACGCTAAAATAATAATTTATTTCGAATCGGCCAAAACAGCTTGAAATCTCCAATACAAAGAAAACCAATTAACAAACAACCCAAAATGCAGCTCGATATTTTACTTTACTTGTCCATCGCAGTCAACAATAGCAAAAAGTGATCAGACCGGCGTTAAAACGAATACGGTTTCGTCTGTCGGTTCAGCAGTCCATTACAACTACTAGTCGCTAGCTGCTAATTATTAATGAGTATAAAAAGATTTCCCTGTCGCCATCGCGTCGCGGCCAATAATGGAGAGGAAATAGAATAGGACATTCACGGGGTTTTAAACGGATTTCGCTGTTTTCTTTAGTGGCCTATCCAAATTGTGTTTAATGTTGCATGGTGACGGGTTTATTTGCGAGTTAGTGTTCTTTTAGTTTTTATTTCGTGGTTGCTATCGGTGTTCTGCAAGTGTTATGCGAGTGACTGCAGGCAAAGTGTCTACAGTGAAGCTGCTTGCTAAAGAAAAAAGGATTTGAGACAGCAAAGTGATAAATTACTTTTACGCATTGTAATGTAATTGAAATACTATTTCACTTCTTTAAGGAAAGTCGTAGGATTAAGAGTTTTACTCGCTTATTAATAAAACTTTGCAAACGTGTGATAAATGTTGTTTCATTATCAAACTGATATTCCTTAATATGAAAACCAACTATTGTCAATGCTTGTTAGACTTGGATTTAAACGATAATTTGGTATAAGTTATTTTCACATTGACATTACTGAAAATTCGGCATGCCATGATCAAAATACATGTGTTTTGTTTTTTGTTTTGTAAATCAAATCTGGAATAAAGTAGACTTTTTCAAGATCGTTTAAATATTGGAGATAACGTCTTAAATGTTCGTATTTAAATACAATTTCAAAATGACAATAAAATGTCCTTTAGACGGGAATAAATCGATAAACAAAACTATCGCTATTGTGTCCCATCCCTGCGCCATACATCTCTTTAATAATGAAAGGCTTTGGTAAACAGGGCTCGACTTCTATTTGGCACTTATTTTATTTTTATTTCACGTAGTTGTGAATTTTTGATCGTGGCTCGGCGGCAAAAAGTGCTGCTGTCGCGAATCGCGATGCGAGTGGAAACATTAGGAAACTATTTTGAAACGGATATCAATAAAGGCAATGCGCGAAGCCAATGTGTCAAAACTTGTAGGTAAATAAGTACTTATTTAAGTATACATAGGTTTGGCTCCAGCAGACCACACAGTAATACCTGCTGCTGCAGTATCTATTGAGGTGCGATATTATTGCCACGTGTGTGCCGGTCTTCTGCCTTCATTTTGACTTCCTGATACGTCACGACGTTGTGATTCTTTCCTTTATTTTGAACATATACGCTTTCCTTGGTCTCTCCCTTTGCCTCTTTACTTGCTTCTATAGTTATTTGTTATACAAGGGCGCAAAGTTGTATTTTAACCGAGTGTGGAATTGCAACACGAACTAGCGAATGGATTCTAGGGTTGAACTACGAGCTAGCGAATGGATTCTATGGTTGAACCACGAGCGAAGCGAGTGGTTCGAAAATAAAATCCTGAGCGAAGCGAGTAGTTCAAAAATAGAATCCTGAGCGTAGAGAGTGTTGCAATACACACGAGGTAAAATAACTTTGCATCCCGTGTATAACACATAACTTTTCACCTCACTAAAGCGAGGAAACACGCAATAAAAACAACTGGAACATAATTGCACAGAAATAAGTCAATTTGCGTTTATTACAATTTCCACGATGCACCCACCGACACCACAAAAGATTCAAATTAGGAATCAAGAAGAAAAATATATTTGGGTGCGTTCCGTTTCACGCATTTTGAGATTGCAATGTTACTTAAGGTGCGTTCTGAATAAGTACAGTGGAAAAGTCAAAAATACAATTTCTTGTACGATTTCAAGTGTTTTATGGTAAAATTATGTTATAAAATTGTTTGAATTTAATGTTTTTAGTCGGATACTATTCGATATGACATTATTTTTACGTTCGCATCACATGATTTGTTAAGACAATTTAAGCACAGGGAGAAAATTGTCCTGTCTGGGACATGCCTTTACAGGAAATTATATTTAAAAAAGTAACTAATGACACGTTCCGATTTCAAATATTCTTTGCACTCTTGTGGATAAAATGCGATTTTGCTATCTGTTTTTAAAGAATAAAAAAGTCCTTTCCGAGCTAGTGAGGTGAAAAGATATTTTTACAAGCCTTTATTCAACTCGCCTTGTTAGTATGTTAGTTTGGGTCAAAACGTAGAAGCTAAATTTGACCCACTTCCAGGTTTCCGATTGAGCTGAAATTTTGCATACATATGTAAATCACCTGACGATGCAATATTATGATATCATGGAGCCGATCTGATGATGAAGCAAAAAGGTGGTCATACTATAAGTAGGCACTCTGTTATGAATCGTCGTATCCGCATCGAGTAAGGGGTTTTTAAAAACACCTTGGAGAGCAGTAGATGAGTGTTGAAAGAAAGGTACAGTCGGCGATAAAAGATTGTAACAAAAATTACATTTTTGCAAAAAAACTTATTGATGAATTAGTCATGTCGTAGCAGGTGCCCAAGCATTTTTCCTTTTTAGGGTTCCGTAGTCAACTAGGAACCGTTATAGTTTCGCCATGTCTGTCTGTCCGTCCGTCCGTCCGCGGATAATCTCAGTAACTGTTAGCACTAGAAAGCTAAAATTTGGTACAAACATGTATATCAATCACGCCGACAAAGTGGTAAAATAAAAAGAGGAAAAAAATGTTTTGTTAAGGTACCCCCCCCTACATGTAAAGTGAGGACTGATTTTTTTTTCATTCCAACCCCAACGTGTGATATATTGTTGGATAGGTATTTAAAAATAAATAAGGGATTACTAAAATCGTTTTTTGATAATATTAATATTTTCGGAAATAATCGCTCCTAAAGGAAAAAAGTGTGCCCCCCCCCTCTAACTTTTGAACCATATTTAAGTTTAAAAAATATGGAAAAAATCACAAAAGTAGAGCTTTATAAATACTTTCTAGGAAAATTATTTTGAACTTGATAGGTTCAGTAGTTTTTGAGAAAAATACGTAAAACTACGGAACCCTGAGCGTGGCCCGACACGCTCTTGGCCGGTTTTAGTTATTTATAGTTCTCAGCAAACTTCTTCTCTCTTCTACTTTACTTATAAACAAATGGGGCTACTTGGGATAGCATCAAATAGGTAATAGGTATAAGGTATACCTGTCTCTTTGCGCAGACTAAAATTACACAAGTAAAGCAAAATAAATGCATAAGTAGACGAGACCGGCAGTGGAAGATTTCCCAGAACGCTGGGGCAGCGTTCTCAGCTCTGTTTGCGTTCGCCCGCCGTATTTATATTATACGGATGCGAGCAAACACGCCTCGCAAATACAGCCCACTCGCCGCCATCTTACCTGGCCTAGCCAAGAGTGCACTCGTGAAGCTACATATTAATATGATCTTAGTTCTCCAATAACAGTTCTATACTCGCCTCGGAAATTCGAGTCCAAAAAGACTACGACAGATACGTCAATGTCATAGCTGTCAATGTCACTTATGTCACTGTCAAAATACTATTCAGGATTCGTCAACCTTTTAAATGAATACATTCTTTATAGCATACAAGAAACCCAAAGTAAAATATTATATGTATGATTTTGAAAATATTATACTTGGCAAACGAGGATCAGGGCGGCCCCGCGCTCGCTGGGCAGACGACATTGAGGCAGTGTCGAGCAACTGGCTCACAGAGGCACAAGACCGAGAACGGTGGAAGAGGTTGGAGGAGGCCTATACCCGGAAGGGGTCCTAACCACTAATATACTTATATTTAAATTTAGTTAATAAGGAAAATTTTGTAAAGTGTTTATGGAATAAAAAGGCTTTTTATTTTATTTTTATTTATTTATTATTAAATTCGCGACTGGCGATGCGTGGTTGATGTTTTTCTTCCCTGTTGTGTGTTTTTTTTTGTTTTAAATCTTATCAGTATAATTAGTGACGTCGGCCACAAATTATGAAATTTGGTCATTAGGGGTATTTGTGACAATGCCTAACTCCTTCATGCACGTTTTCTATAATTAACTTACATACACCTAAGATAATGAATAAATAAATCACAAATTTATGCACTAAAGATTGCATTTGTCAGCCCGGTGCAATTTCTGCACATGTGTAATAAGTCACACGATATCTCAACAGGAAACAAAAACTTAACAAAAAACAAAAACTCAACAAGGCATTTTGGTGATTTCACCACGGAGCACAATAAAATATTCAAAAATGAATGAAAGTTGATGAAAGTGACAAACCATCGTGTCATGGCCGCCTCCGAAAAAAATAGCGGCCACGACAACCATAAAACGCGATGTAGGTACACAATTTAGTTAATAAGTCAAGTCAAGTGTACAGTATATAAAAAATATATCACAATGTCTGAGGTTTTCTTTAGCGTAAAATAATGTACCAAACGTACGTATTAACACCTGAAGTGATACAAGCGCAAAACCAACTTTGCAACCCAAAATCATTTTTATTCGGGCGTCCTATTAGTATTTATGTAAATAAGTAAATACTATCAATTATTTAAATCAAAGGATTGAAATTATCAATAAATAAATTATATTTTCGTATGATTTTATAAAAAAAGATTATACTAGTCTACAAACATTTTCTTGCAGTGGCAACATCATAGTAGATTTTTTGGACTTGAATTCGCGTTTGGAGTTTAGGAACAGTGTCTTTGAGAGCCTCCTCTTCACTATACATTACGTTTCCTCAATAAATTATTTGTATTTTGTTTTTGTAGTTATTCTTCGAATCTTTATCCGTTGCTCTCGCCTATTCTACGACAGAACTAGTTGTATATTGTTTCGCCACGGAGCGTCGACGAACTTAACAATTGTGCTCTGGCTACAGTCTACTTTGCGGTGGTCAAAATCGACACTGATTGTGGTTGTCATCTATCAAAACTCATAAAATATAATACAATGTGTAATGTTTGATATGGGGCATCAATGTTGTTTCGTTGTTAATTGTACAAATAATGGCATAAATAGCCGTTGCACGTTCTATGCGTTTCTTAGAGCACACTGGAAATAGGATCAAAGAACTAAATGGATAGCTACGGTGAAGAGAAAACGTAAGTGACATGTCAAAACAAAACATTATAATAAATTATATTTTAAGCTTTGTTTACCTAATATTGTTCAATAGTCTGTTAGTATTTGTCCTACTGTAAAAGATTATGCTTAAAGATTCAGGCCTAGCCTGGGAATAGCCCCGTTTTAGATATTTCTGCGGCCGCGGACATGACTAGGTACTTACGTTTAGATTTGTTTTATATAGAAAGAAAGAATTTCTTTCTTTTCTTTTCACACTGGAAATAGGATCAAAGAACTAAATGGATAGCTACGGTGAAGAGAAAACGTAAGTGACATGTCAAAACAAAACATTATAATAAATTATATTTTAAGCTTTGTTTACCTAATATTGTTCAATAGTCTGTTAGTATTTGTCCTACTGTAAAAGATTATGCTTAAAGATTCAGGCCTAGCCTGGGAATAGCCCCGTTTTAGATATTTCTGCGGCCGCGGACATGACTAGGTACTTACGTTTAGATTTGTTTTATATGGCATTAACGGGACGGAGGTTTAGCGAATACCATATCACTAGCTCGAAGAACTTGTACCATTACTCCTATGTTATTCAAGATTCCTTGTATGCCCTGCCAGCACCATTTTATTGACTCTTTCTGTAGTCTGGGGTTGGAAGTTTATACCGTGAGTAATGCTTTGGAAACTGATTTTTGGTATTATATCCATGTCTTTATAATCTATCTACTTAAATTACACTTGAAATAGTAAGTAGCTCTTGTTATTCGATTTATTTAAAATTAACGAAAAATCGTTAAAATGTAATGTTTGTTTACATGTCATTTTTTGACATTTTCCACTTCAGGTTCACATGGTAGTGGGCGTAATTGTCGTGCACGTAGCCATCTAGCGAATTCGCACGCATCTTTAATGTAGATTGCGCGGTTTACTAGACCTCTGCGTGAGTAGCGTTAATTAGTCGTGCAATCTGAAGTAAATTTATGTGCACACTCGCGATGCTAGTTCTGATTTGAAAATTTAGAACGTTGCCTGCCTTTTTGCAGATCGCATATGCAAGAGCGATAGAAAGACAGTTAACGATATACCCTTTCATGTACTGGCTCGACAGTTTTTGTATTCGGAAGTCGTGAAAACGTGAAACGTGAAAAGCCGAGCATTGCACATTGCATATTTCAGCCGAGTGAGAATCGAAATTGCCTACAAGAATGGTCATTACTTCAGCAAGATCTTTCGTATCAATATAACAACTTGCAGAATAAAATGGTGTAGAGGGTCTTGCAGTAAATACGTAAGTAATAGGTAAGTGTAGGTATTGATTTGTTAGGGCTCTTTAACTTTAGGTTTACTTTTTTGCAGAATACATTTTTGAGTTTTTAATGTTGATATTTTGAACTACAGTCCCATGTAGGCATGTAAGGTAGTCCACCGGCCGCGTTTCGCGCGCCCCCGCTAGATTCCTGCGCGCGCCGCGCGTTGTTTGAGCGACGTTTTTAGTTTTACCACCTCCCTTTGTGCGAGACTCGCTCTGAAGCACGTTTCGTGGGTTATACTAAAAACATAATAGGTAATAGCTTACTGATCTATTACGTTGAGAAAATTATATTTTCTTTAGAATCACAAGAATGTTGCAATAAAAGAAGTGGAATCTTTTGATTTTTGGATAAATTAATAGACCTTGATACCCTTCACTAAATAGGTACCTACCTAAGAGAAAATTAGTAGGAAATCTCTGGATGGATTAATGCAGCCCAAAATATGTAACATACTCGAACCTAAATACAATCAATAGTTGTTGGAAGTTAACGAAAAAAAGTACTTAATTGAGAACGAAGTCAAAAATGACAAGCAATCCTCCATTCACAAGTCTAAAAGTACCTACCAAAAAATCCGACTTGCATGTATACCTAGTAGTAGGAGTAATAGGTACATAGTAGTAGGTGTGAATGAAGTTGGTCGTCAACATAACTGAATCGGTAAAATGGTCAACAGTACGGAGGCTACAGTTAACGATTCTACGGCAACTGTCACCGATTAGGTAAGTGACACACAGTCTCGAATGACAGTAAGTATTCAGAACGATACAGTTGTTGTAGAAGAAGGTAAAATGGTCAACAGTACGGAGGGTACAGTTAACGATTTTACGGCAATTGTCACGGATTAGAGAAGTGACACACGGATCTGAACAACAGCAAATATTTTTACATAACCTTTGCACCTTGCAACACTTGCACCAGCGAAAATGGAGGGTTTTGTATGGAGTTTGACAGATGCCAGCCCACTAACCCTGAGTTAAGTGGTCGGTGCAAGTGGGCCTAACTCGTTTATGAGCGCTAACACATACATTCTGTTTGGGGGGTCCGTCACAGGTCAAGTTTATTCGTGTTTATATACTACCTACTTTAAACACAATTAGATAGAAATAACATTCGCCCCCTTTCTGCTCTACTGACCTTTTGTTTGTGTTTATTTTTTGCATTTGTATGGGAGTTCAAAGCAACAAAAGATCTTATGCTATATCATCGATAGCATCGGTTGGCACCCAACGATACCTAAATACTCGTTATAAATAAATTCGTGTCGACAATCTCAAATTGGAATGCCTTCGCTTTACGTTTAGTTTATTAATAATGTCCGAAAAGGGGATTGAAAAGTTTGGAAAGCACTTTACTCTAGAATTGTAAATCAAATAGATATTTATAGAATATGTATATCTTATCAAGTAGGCCCCTACAATTTGCACAATATTATTATAAAATTGCGTCTAACCAAATGAAAAGCTAGATTACTCAATCCTATCGGCCAGTGTGTCTCGAGTGTTAACGAAATACAAATATTACTGACAAACGACACAAATTACGCCTAATTCCCAACGCAAAGCATCTTAAACACAAACTAAGTGTTACTACAAGCTGAATAGTAGCTCGACGCTACACAGCTTTATTACGACGCTAAAAAGGAATGACAATCTATATCAATAAGGATTGGCAAACAAATCATTATCGTGGCTATAGAACTGGGCTTTTCTCTTGCATAAATACGAATGGTAATCCGTCTTTGGAATTAAGAACAAAGATACACAAGTAATGATTGTAGGTGATTCTTGATGATGATTTAGGGTTAAATGGGTGCATTGTTATATTAAAAGATTTGTGCCTGTTCTACTAATAGTTCGTATAAGAAGACTGGCGTAATAGATGCTCGTACTATTATGTACATTGTACATAGTATATAATCACTTACAAATTATAATAAGCTCTCATCTCACATACCTACTAGTTTGGACATGGTTGACGTCACTCATTTGTTTCTGTTAAATAAATATGGCACTAATGCAAAATCATTGACGTTTGAATGACGAATGGGAAATACTGTTACTGGTTGGCATAGGTAGTTATTCTTCATTTGTCATAATTATTAGATGCTGTGCGTATTAATAGGAAAAATACCTGAATAGTAAACGTAACTCTACTAAGTATGCTCACATTGAGTAACGAAAGATCAAGATGAATGAATACCTAACATAACTATTACCAATATGCAAATTCAGCATATTTTACCTACCGGTACCTACTTACAGTGAATTAATCTTGTTTTCTAATTCGATTCGAATATTCAAGACACCAAAACAATAGAAGCCTTAAAGTCCCATTAAATAAGTGTAATATTATCCGAGCAGCGTGTAAAACGATTGATAAAGTCGTAGACTCGCTTTTATGGGCGTTTGAACGCGAAGACGACGATAGGACGATACTCGTAACTATAAACCAAGGTGGTTTGCTGTTATGGCTGTCTTTAGCTCCCGGGAGATTTTTACGAATAAATTACCAAGAAAATAAAGACAAGAAATGCAATTGACGATGAATGAGAAAAAACTTTACAGATCTAGATCTTGTACTCGTATTCAGACCTAGTTAAAAAGGAAAATGGCGTTAGTTTGATTTAGATGATACATTTTTCTTTGTAATTGTTGATTCGTCTAATCGACTGCCTCTAATAGGATCCCCATATTCCCATGAACAGAATTTGGGGGATCTTTGTCATACATAAAAAGTTAGCTGAATAATATATCAATATACGCAAAACTGTGTTCATCGTCACTTTCAATGTTATATTCAATTTATCATTTTTAAGGCTAGTACGAGTATCATCATCATCAATGGCACTCACCATTACGATTTCTGTAAGTTACATTTCAGGATCTGAATTATATTTATGTGAATATTTACTGACAGTCTGACCAGAAGACCAAGCATAGGTACCTCAGTAATAACTTTTATTACGTATTAGGTTATTTTTACTAACAGTCGTAAATTATTTCAGCAGAAATAACAAAAGTAAGAGTGAATAAGGTACATCCTCTTAAGTAATTTGGCCCAAAATAACAAAATGTAGGAGCTCTTTCTATATTTTATTTTATTCTTAGCCTGTTTCAGCGTCCCATTGCTGGGCAAATGCCTCTCTCCTGGCTCTATGACTCCCGATTATCTGTCTCCTCCGTCCAGTTCCTCAGAAAGTTCAGAAAGCCCAGTTCTTCTTATTATGCATGATAAATGGCATAGTGTTTAATCCTCGTGTAAGGGCAGTGTTTAGTCGCGGGTGGCTGTAGGTGGAAGGTCGGCAGGTAAGCCGACCACACCGTGAAATGTATCGAAGACGTGCAACTTTTGCCCAAGACGTGCGAAGAGCCCAAGGGCATTCTACCGCTTTTTTATTTTCGTTTATTTTATCCGCCGAGACGGATGTAAACTGTAACGGTTTTAGCGTGTTTGTTTTGGTTTCCATTTTGATTTTAATAGATCTTTTTAAATTTCCGATTGTATTAAGTCGATCTTCGAAGTCCCAATCAAATTATTTATGGCAGTGAAATGTATTGGTTCAAAAAATATGCTCTTTATGTGGAATATCAGTAAATCAAGCGACACAATTTAATAAACGGATAATATTGCGGTATTTTATCACTCAACAACACTTTAGAATTTAAGACAAGGGCAAAATTGTGCCTCAGAGGGAATCAAAAACGCTGCTTCTAAGCTTCATCTTCCGTCAGATAAAGAGGGTCGTCTGATAGAGAGGGTTGACGTTATATATAACGACGACTGCTCTGCCAAGGGAGAAGCATTGAACACATTCACTACCAAACAAAAAATGGCGCATTACGTCAGACACCGGGCGTTATCTATAACCACCCACTTTTGTTTGGCGACACCCCGCCTAGTGGGTTGTGCGACATCTGAGCAAAATTCACGACCTACCAGGCGGGTTCTTGGTTGCGAAAGTGTAAAGACTGACCTGTACTCTGCTCTCCGTGAGTCCTATGCGCATGGCGATCTCCTCGCGCATGAAGATGTCGGGGTAGTGCGTCTTGGAGAAGCACCGCTCCAGCTCGTTCAGTTGCGCCGGCGTGAACCTGCAACCATGGCTCGATGAATAATGTAGCCGGAAGTTTGTGCATGTCATCAGTTTAGATTGACAGAGTATTTAAATCAAATCGGTTTTGGGTTGGTCCTGCAACTCCTGCATAAGCGGAGAAGTGTGACGATGGACAGAGTCAAAGGGGTCCAGTTATGGTGCTTATAACCAGGCTATGCCAGGCTCAGGGAAAGTAGTCGTTTGTTCTAAAATTGCAACAGTGTAGATTTGGTAGCACCCTGATTACCCTGAGTGACGAATCAGGCCTATTTAGGTACGCCCTGCTTTTCTTACTCAGCCAGGAAGGAGCCTAGAAAGGTGTCCCAAAATAGGCTTGGCTTACATAGGAAGTAGTAACCTTTTGCTTCTGCATAACTTTGTAAGCAGAGCGGATCTACCAAGAGGGTTTACCTTGTCCGATGCCTCTTCTGCTTGGCAGGCTTGTCGCTATCGGAGGCCGAGGAGGGCATGCTGACGGGCACTGTGGCCATGTGCTGCTGGTGGATGCCACCTGGAAAAGATTCTTAGTTTAGAATTCTCCAAAAATATAATTAGGTTATGTCATGATGGGAAATGGAAACTTTGGAAGACGACCTCACAAGAGTGGCGGACTTTGGATTAGATTTACAAGAAATAGGAAGATGTAGGTAAATCTGTAGAGGAGGCGTTTATCAAAATATATGTTGTTATGGTTATGACCCAACGAGTTACAGATATCACTCAATGCTGCCTGCTGTATCCTCGCAAGGTGAAAATAAGGCTTGGCTCCATATCAATTGCACGTTTACCTTTCAGGTCGGAGCGTATGTTCGCGAGATGCAGACGAGCGCCGACTCGCCGAGCGCATGGTGACGCTGGGCCCAGCGGTCGATAATATCGCATTGCTCTATATCCACTGCTGCTCCAGTAGATACTAGGTCTCTCGAGTGTTCTAGTTACGGAAGCGAAGTATGATTACCTTGCAGGTCGGGGCGTATGTTCGCGAGGTGCAGGCGAGCGCCGAGCGCATGGTGCCGCTCGAGGCCCGGCTTCAGATCGTGCTTCTCTTCCTGGCACGGCTCTTTGTGACCTGGACACAATTACCTCGGATTAATAAGGAGATAAATACCTACACCATCAAAATTTAAACAACAAAACATGGTTAGATGTTCCTTTTGTATGCCAAAGGGGTAAGGACTAGATCGAGAAAATCAGAACATGTGAAGTGAAGTGTGTTATTGGACCGTTCATTATATGTGAGGAGTGTCTTTTCAAAAGGATTTACATATTTCTATTTTCTAGTATAAGTCAACAAGGGTTATTTCTCTAAGAAAACTTAAATAAAAATAACCTCTCTATCATAAATCATAAATATATCACAATTTAGGAAACCATGAAAACTGAGAACTGTCTATCCGTGCTCAAAGCATGTCATATTTATGTATCTAAATAGTACCTACGAATTTGGAAGTTTCTTGGGTCGAGATGTATAGTTATTCTAACAGCCGTAAGGAAATACTTTATGCAAACATTGCTGCACTTGTTGTGAAACAAAAAATCGCGGGCAAGGCGTAAAATGGAAAAGAAAACTCAATCAGCAGCTTTCTCTCTCTCTCTCTCTCTCTCTCCCTTATCGGAAATATACAACAACACATGTTTTACAATAAAATACTTCTACTACTTACTTAGTTTGTTTCTGTCTAAATAAGGAGCTGCTATGGACCAAAAACTAAGGCAGTTACACTATTCTTACTGACTTATATAAAAACTAGAAATTGAAACATCGCTTTCACTATTGCACATTTCCGCACACGCATGAAAATTGTACAATTAATCGTAAAGCTATAATTGGGTTCGGAATGCCCACATTACTCACAAAACCTCAGTTCAGTAGCGTACTGTAATAGTTAAAACAAACACCGTATACTACCATAGCTTGCGCAAGCGCAGATTCTAGTTCTCCAAAAACCAGTATAACCTGGTCCCTATTGCTGTACTAACTGTACGAATGCGTAGTGCCCACTCATAATAGATTGGCGTTTAACGTTACGCTTATAAACGTTATTTTGTGTTGTGACTCGTGAGTGCAATGACGGAGGCTGTCTGTACGTGTGAAAGTCATAAACCAAAAAAAACCTGACCTCATGCCTTATCTTGAGTCATGGAAACAAATGGTTTTTTGGCTTTTTAACCCTTCAATTATTATTAGTAAAATGGTGAACCAAATATTTTTTATGATAGGTAATTACTACCTATCATAAAAAAATATTTGGTTCACCATTTTTGCACGGGCATGGGCAGGGTAGTCATTCGCAATTCGAAAGCGCCTTTTTGGAAACTACTAAACAACGTCATGCTACTAAGATATTATATTAGATATTATAAGAAAAAGAGGGCACTGGAAGGGCAAAAGAAAAAAAGTCACCGTAGCGAAACGTCGCAATTGCTTACATGCTTCCCTTGTCAAGTTGTCAGCTATGTGGCAAAGTACTTAGGTTACTCTCGCATAAACCAAAGGCGATGTTTCTCGGACAACATTGGACGGAAATCGTCTGAAATAGATGCTAGGGCCAGTAGTAGTATTATAAATAAACTTAAAAAAAACCGCGTACAAAAATAAAACACGGAAAAAGTAAAAAGCAAAAAAATAATAAACCTTTTAATTCAGATTTCTTATTAAAGAATTATCCTTTAACTCCTAACCATTGAGGAGTTGACCTTCCATCATCAGCTCGGCCCACACAAAATTATTACCATCAGGCGTAAATACTGGTGTACGTTTGAAAAATACACTAACAACAATACATGTGCCTATAACATTTGATGAGTTCCCTCGATTTCTCCAGGATCCCATCATCAGACCCCAACTTGGTGCCAATGGGACCATCTCGGGATTATACCCATTCGTTTAAAAAAAAATTGAAAATCGGTTCACGATTCTTGGAGATATCGAGTAACGTACATACAAAAAAAAAACATTCAGTCGAATTGAGAACCTCCTCCTTTTTTGAAGTCGGTTAAAAAAAAGAAACGCTTCTACTTATAAAACTTACAATCAGAGCATCTAACCTTCCATATTTCGCACTATAATAAGGATAACCTAACCTAACCATAAAATTAAAATTTTGAAAAACCACCTACATAGTGGACCGATTTCCATGAAACATGGCTATTAAGAACACTCCCGACTAACTCAGTTTTCAAACAAAAACAACTAAACCTAAATCGGTTTATCCGTGCGGGAGCTACGATGTCAACACACACACACCGACAGACAAACAGACAGACAGACACGTCAAAGTTATAACACCCCGTCGTTTTTGCGTCGGAGGTTAAAAATCAATATTATTCACCAAATGTTCTGAAAGTTTGAGTTAAGTTAGGTAAGGCAGAAATAGAAAATCCAAAGAGCCGTAAAAGTGCTTGGGAGGAATTGACCTGAAGTTTCGCTCGTTTGGGAGATGGCGAGACGGCGGTATGGCTGTTGGGTAATGATTTTAGGGAAATAGAAATAATGTTATATTGTTATAGTATATAACCCCCGGCACAGTGGACCAATTTTCATCAGCCATGCTTGATAGAAAAAAAACCAAATGTTTTTTTTTCAGAATTATGAAAAAAAACATGAAAAAAAAACCGAGCAACCTGGTTTTTTTTCTAAATATGGTTTTTTTTTCAGATGAACAAATAATACGACAATAACGGTTTTTCGTGAGTTGTAATGTGTTTCAATAACAATAACGTACATTTTAATTCAATTAACATTCAGTATACAAACGTTTATTGGGGAATCCCCGATGCTGCGTGTAGCGTGTAGCGTGGAGAGGCGGTGGTGTTGCCAACAGTAAATAGTGATAACTACCAACTACAGATTTCGTAAATGTTACTTTTATAAGACCAGAAATTAAAGTTATTTGATTAAATTCGTTTAATAGTTAACCTTAAGTCTAAAAAACCGTAGAAAAGTATTAACTACTTTGCAAATATTGAGATTTCGTACTTTAGAAAAAAAACATACTCCAGAAAAAAAACTGTTTTTTTTCACGGTTTTTTATCATGTTTTTTTTTTCAAGCCAGAAAAAACGTTTTTTTGCAATCCTAAGAATGGCCAAGAACACTCCCGAATAATTCAGATTTCAGACAAAAAAAAAACAATCTAAATCGACTTATCCGTTCGGAAGCTACGATATCACAGACAGACACACACGCACACACACACACACACACACACACACACACACACAGACAGACAGACACGTCAAACGTATCTTAGACGCTTTTACTTCATCAGTTTTGTTACAAATTTTATCAAGTTCGTTACTTCTGTTTCGTTACGAAATTAAAACGATACAAATTTTCTGCAATGGACCCTTATAACAACCGGTCGTTTTTGCGTCGGGGGTTAAGAAGTAAGCCAGGGAATGGAAGATACGGGAAACCAAAAGATTAGTGACAATATACAGTGTGATGCAGTCTTTCTACGGGCGATAAATAAATAAATAAATAAATATTATAAGGACAATCTTACACAGATTGACTGAGGCCCACGGTAAGCTCAAGAAGGCTTGTGTTGTGGGTACTCAGACAACGATATATATAATATATAAATACATTGAAGAACATCCATGACTCAGGAACATATATCTGTGCTCATCACACAAATGAATGCCCTTACCGGGATTCGAACCCGGGACCGCGGCGTAGCAGGCAGGGTCACTACCGACTGCGCCAGACCGGTCGCCAAATAAATAACCAATAAATATAACCAGATATAATTAATTAGTGTTAATAGGATTATTATTCATTAAGGGGTGTTTCGATTTACTGTTAATTTTCACCCCATAATTAATTTTTGAAAAATCTCTCAGCAGCAATGTAGGGTAACCATGGTTGTGATGACGGGTAATGACAACTGTCAATGAGCGTTTATCGCGAGTGTGTTTCCATTACATATTGTAGGTCCAATCATTTGTAGCTATGGATAACATTTTTATTTCATAATATTGTCTTCGGTTACCGCGATCGAAACGTCGGGATGAATTTTAAATTCATTATACGCGATTTAATCCGTTTCCATAGTTTTATTTCATTTTTATTTCAATTTTAATCATTTGACTCAACTAAGGCAATTGAAACATGTTTTCAAATAAATAAATAATTAAACAAATGAAAATTCAACCTAGGTCAAGGTCAGTTAAACCTTGTCGAAGATGTGACCTTGACTTTGAAGAATTATTAAACAATTGATTCGGGTCTCGCTACAGACAGATGGTTATTAGTATATGATATAATGGTAACTTAATTAAGGCTATAAAAGTTGAGTACCGCGTTTAGGCCACGAGGCAATTCAATATCTAATATACCTATAAAACGCATTTCAGTATATTTTCATCTTGATTTAAACTATGAACCAAAAAACTAATTATTTAAAAAAAAACTACTTATTACTGCAATTGAAAAATAAAACCTGTTAAATGGAAGTTGTACTTAAAAAAAAAAACAGAACTCCTATATTCATATGATTACTGCTCAGCAGTTATAGACAAATAGACTTTCTTATCGTTACTCAAATGAAGTTAATTTGGATACCGCTGACAATAATCTAATTGACAGATGAGGAGTGTCTTTTCAAAAGGGCTTATTTCCATTTTATCTTTTTTTTAAACTATGAATGAAGTTTTTCTTAGTATAGAAAATTACGTGTTGTTTTGAGATTATAGCTCAAAAAGTCTCGCCTTGATCTTTAAAAAAAACCGGCCAAGAGCGTGTCGGGCCACGCTCAGTGTAGGGTTCCGTAGTTTTCCGTATTTTTCTCAAAAACTACTGAACCTATCAAGTTCAAAACAATTTTCCTAGAAAGTCTTTATAAAGTTCTACTTTTGTGATTTTTTTCATATTTTTTAAACATATGGTTCAAAAGTTAGAGGGGGGGACGCACTTTTTTTTCCTTTAGGAGCGATTATTTCCGAAAATATACATATTATCAAAAAACCGGCCAAGTGCGAGTCGGACTCGCCCACCGAGGGTTCCGTACAAACTTTCAATGGTTAAAATAATCATACTACTCATACTCATAATCATTTATTTGTAACGCCATTTTACACGTCAAATTTGATTTAAAAAAAAATAATATTCATACAAGAATAATACTTAGAGAATAAATAGACAGAAGATTGAAATTACAAAAAGTTAGGCAATATTCACATAAAGAATGCACAAATATATTTTTCTAATTAGGTAATTAAAAAATTGTCATATTTAAGTGCAGAACACCTGCTCGACCAGCCAATTTTTTAAGCGATACTTAAAGTTCGACACACTAGGCGCTTCAACCACATATTGCGGCAATTTATTATAGACGGCAGGGTCCATCACATGTGTTAATTTGTTGGATTTCGCCAATTTACGGTCGATACCTACTAACTTTCCGGCATTTCGAGTGTTGTACTTGGAATACATGTTGTTAGTTTTGTCACAGAATATATAATAGTACAGTTTTGTATGCTGCCAAGTTCTGTCTAACATAAATGGCTAGGTACCTGCATGATAACTATTGCAGGCAGTGTAAGGATTCTTATTTTTTAAAGAGTTCTTTGGGCGGAGTGTGTACAGTTCGTTTCTGACAGCTCGTTTCTGAAAGCGAAATTCGTCTCACACCTTACTACTGTCAACTCTGCAATTCTCTTTTATAACCTTGTGTGTTACTGTGTTTATTGTCCCAAATAAATTAAACAAATTGAAACTGTTTCTTCCATGTCATCTGGATGAGATGTGACAACTGTATCTTAGACAATATCCTCCCCGCCGTTATCATCAGTGTCTTCCTTTATCCTAGGGGTGTCGTTGACTTTCGGTCCGGAGGTAGCGGGTTCAAACCCGGCTCTTACCAATGACTTTTTTCTGAACTTATGTGCGAAATGTCATTTAATATTTGCCAGTCGCTGTTCGGTGAAGGAAAACATCGTGAGGAAACCGGACTAATTCCAATAAGTCCTAGTTTCGGGTTGGAAAGTCAGAAGGCAGTCGCTTTCGTAAAACTAGTGCCTACGCCAAATCTTGGGATTAGTTGTCAAAGTGGACCCCAGGCTCCCATGAGCCGTGGCAAATGCCGGGATAACGCAAGGAGGATGATGAATGGGGATGGGCACGGAACGAAAGCAACTTACTGATTCCTGTGCAAACCAAAGTAGGTACCAGCTGCTTCGGAAGAAATACTGAAGTTAATATTTTGCCGGTGCACTACAGATTGTAGTAGTGGTAGATGTGGGTGTGAGAAGGCCTTTATGTACAGCTAATTGTATTGTTACCTGTTGTGTGAATGCATTTATACAGCATCGTAATACAATCATGTTCATGAAATACATATTTTACACGTTTATCACATACATTTGTTGTTTAATTTCGTTTTAAAGTCGTATAATTATTCAACAGTACATGACACAGAAGCATATGTCTACATATTATGAAAGTTATTTGAATGATCTACAAGATTTTTTAAGAAAACATTTGTCTAAGATAAATATTTTTCAAGATATGGAGCAATGTATGAAGCAAAAAGTGGGGGGAAAACTATTTTAAAAAAATTAACAGTTTTTAGGAGCTCATACCTAGAGTCGGCAACGCACATGTGCCACTCCTTGAGTGGCAGGCGTCCATAGGTTACAGTGACCGCTTTCCATCAGGCGGACCGTATGCCTGTTTGCCACCTACGTGGTACAAAAAAAACTCTCGACGAATTCACCTTAAACATTAAAAACTGAATCAAAATCGATTGATTCGTTCGGGAGCTATGATGCCACAGACAGACAAGCGTCAAGCGTCAAACCTATTATTATTATAACACTCCGTCGTTTTTGCGTTGGTGGTTAAAAACAAGAAACCTCCTTCAAAACTATAATAAAACACAACTTTCTATGAAAATTGGTCAAGTGCGAGTCGGATTTCGACATTTCCATACAAACAGGTCATGAGCGCCTGACGAGATGTGATGGCAACGTAGACTAAATTTCGTATTTTCAATTTCGTATATTTCGGAAACGATAAGAGATAGAGCAAAATGGACTTCAGATTTTGGTTGTCGGTGGCACAATTTTTTTGTTTTCGTATATTTACACCTTCTTTTCGACCTATGTGGGCAATATTATGGTCAGTGAAGTTCTAAACGGTCTTAAGCGCCTCCTTTTTAGTAGGAACTTAAGTCATTTTGGAAAATGATTTTTTTTTAACAATTTCTGAAACAAAACGAAACAGAAATTAATTTCTTTTGTACCTGTCCAACGCGCCTACACAATTTTAAGACGTTTAGTAACTACTTGTAGCGGCAGTGAGTGAAATTCGTAATCTGAGTTTTTTTCTCTTAAGTTCGACTTACGCTTGACTGTAGATTTCTAATAGGTTTTCCTGTAATCTACAGGTAGAGGGCTATCTCGTGTATTTTTTTGGAAATTTTACGCTAAGTAGTTTCGGAGATAAGGGGGGGGGGGGGGATGGTCATTTTTTGCTTATTTTCTTAAATTACTTCTAAATTACCGGAACAAAAAATATAAAAAAAATATATTTCAGATGCTGGTAAAATTCTCTTTCATTTGATATGTAACACAATATAGTTTTAATAACTTTGATTTTTAATTTTCAATTTTACCCCCCAAATGTGACCCCTGTGATTAAATTTCATTTAATTAAATTACATGTCCGTCCTTGGGCCACAGGTTTACATACGTGTGCCAAATTTCAAGTAAATCGGTCCAGTAGTTTCGGAGAAATCGGCTGTGACAGAGGGACAGACAGACACGCGAGTGATCCTATAAGGGTTCCGTTTTTCTTCTTTGAGGTACGGAACCCTAAAAACGATCTTAGTAAACTCTTATTTATTTTTAAATACCTATCCAACAATATATCACACGTTGGGGTTGGAATGAAAAAAAAATTCAGCCCCCACTTTACATGTAGGGGGGGGGTACCCTAATAAAACATTTTTTTCCATTTTTTATTTTTGCACTTTATCGGCGTGATTCATATACATATTGGTACCAAATTTCAGCTTTCTAGTGCTAACGGTTACTGAGATTATCCGCGGACGGACGGACGGACGGACGGACAGACGGACAGACAGACATGGCGAAACTATAAGGGTTCCTAGTTGACTACGGAACCCTAAAAAGAGTAACATCAAAGTTTAGAACAAATTTTGAAGAATGTGTAATGATTATTTATGTCGATAAACCAATGTATGTAGTACAACAACATTGACATCAACTAACTTAATACAAAATCCAAAAATAAAATAAAACTATTTTAAAATAATAACATTTACGCTACAAGGCCACAACAAAAGGGCTTGATTCCCAAAAGTTCGCATCAAAAGTGCTTAATTCTCAAAAACATATGGTAATTAAATATTGATTTAGGTACACATGTTACGTTTGATGTAATCATAGCATTAACGTCAACTTACAATATTACAATTTTGCAAATTAAATATTAATTTCAAAATCAATACCGTGGAATTATGTTTTTCTCGATTTCCCAAAAAAAGTTCAAAGTGGAAATAAGCCCTTTTGAAAAGACACTCCTCAGATTTAAGTGCTGGGGGCCGATTTTTGAATCTCACGGCGTTCGAATTCAGAAAATTGTCGCTGAAAATAGTAGGCAATTCACCGTTTCCAACCGGTATTTTAGTGACAGTGAGACTCAAAAATCGGCCCCCTGGAGTAGAAAAACATACGCACCATATAGGTACAGTCAACCAATTGGAACGCTAGGCCACTGTAGAACTATGTCATAGTGACGTTATAAACCTGATTGCTAGAAATATCTTATTAATTGTCATTTTGACATGGTTGTAGAGTGGCTTAATGTTCCAATTGGTTGACTGTACACATACAGCGTGTAAGCCTTATAATTATACGAGCAATAAATATCATTAGGTAATCAAGAGGTGTTTTAAAGTTGCTCTTAATTGTCACCACATAATTAGTTAATTTTTGACATTTTTCTCAGGTGAGTGTGTTTGCATTACATTGTGGGCCAAATAATAAAAAAAATAACCATAGTTTTTGTACGTATAAAATTTTAATTTCAATTTTAAGTAAAAACTAATTAAATTTACAAATTGTATTATCTAAACTATCTAAAAGATCAGCGTTGGCCCTCCCAGGCTAACACCATGCTGAGTCGGGACCATTTCGTGGCAATTATTATGTATGTACCTATATTTTTGTGTTGTGTAAATAATTTCTGTTTTCACTTGTCACGAATAAATGATTTCTATTCTATTCTATTCTATTCTATTCTAAACTGAGTAAAAATCGATGTGACATTGTCATCCATAAATCAATCGATTTAATTTTCCATTATAGTTCGATACTCAAGTAATTCGATAAACGATTCGGTTAAGCAGTCATTTATTGAAAAAAATGTAATTATTTTTAAGTAATGAAACTTCCGCAAAACACAAAAAAGTAAGCTTTTAATATCAAGTAATTGAAATATTTACAATGTTGACACTATTAACTTGAGTGCCATAATGGGGGACACATTATGAACACGCATGATATTTTATAATGTAAAAACCGACCAAGTGCGTACTGTACTCGCATTGCAAGGGTTCCGTACGCCACAAGAAGGGCTTAAGCGCCTCCTTTTTTAAGGCACTTAATTCATTTTTGGAAATAATCGATATTTTGATCAATTTCTAAAAAAACGAAACAGAAATAAATTTATATGTAATATTAAAAAGCGTTTACACAAAAGCAAGAGATTTGATAGCTCCTTGCAGCGGCAGTGAAATTCGTAATTTGAGTTTTTTCTTTTAAGTCCGACTTTCGCTTGACTGTAGATTTCTAATAGGTTTTCCTGTATTCTATAGATTGAAGGCTATCTCGTGTATTTTTTTGAAAATTTTACGCATAATAGTTTTGGAGATAGGGGGGAGGGGGGGTCATTTATTACCTATTTTCTTAAATTACTCGAAAACCACTTGACTAAAAATTATTAAATTTTCATTTCATATGTAACACAATATAGTTCAAAAAAACCTTGATTTTTAATTTTCACTTTAACCCCCCAAAAGTGGCGCCTATAATAAAATTTTCTTAATTGGACGGTGTTATGGAATAGCGAACTAAGCGCCAAAATCCGAAAAAAAAGTTATGAATGCAGTTCGGATATAAATGTGATAATCTATAGTATTGACTATTTCTTTGTTGAAAAATCATGCTTACAGCCTTATTTTAGGGGGTAGAATCAAGCGACACGTTAAAATTTGTATGGCCCTGTGTACTAAGTCGTTACGTAAAAACGAATTGAACGCCAAATTTACTTTTACAAATTATAATAAGTGTATATTCTAAATCGCAAAATCGAGTTAAACGCCATAAAAATGTTATTAATTCGTTTTGGTTTAAAGTTTTGATGATTTATAAACGCAATATCGATTTAACCGCCCTAATAGTGTCGTTTAATTCGTTGTTACATATTTGAAATTGCAGGATATTTCGCTTAATGAGAACTAAGTATCAAGAGGTTTTGTTATATCATAATATCTTATGTGTGTGATCCTGGCTAGTACTAATGAATTATTATTAGTTACAATGCCAATTTTGCCATATATGCTGATTTTTTTGACATTTATTAAAAAAAGTTGATTGGAGAACAAAACTAAATTGTTAGACGGATTAGTTCTAATCATTGTGGAGGAAAACATTGTTGTTGATTTATTTACAATAGCACTATTTACTCAAATATATGGAATTTTATTTTATTCCAGTATTCACTTTACCTCTAACAATTTGCATCAAAGAATCAAGCGACAAAATATGTCTCATAGTACGCTACGGCGAAATAAATTAACCTCATCCCGGTATTAGTTCAATAAAGAATCAAGCGGAAAAACGTTAATAACTTCGAAACTTGAATAGGTATGGTGTTATTTTTTTTATCTATTTAAATTATGAACACTTTTATAGGTTCAATGTCAAAATTAACTTTTTAACTTTATAAATGAACTTACAACAACTGATTCAAATTTCAAATCTTTCTAGCTCATTTTCTCGATTTCAACTAACTGTCGCTTGATCGCTTATTCCATAACACTGTCCAATTTAAATTACATGTCCGTCTTTGGGTCACAAGTTAACATATGTTTGCTAAATTTCAAGTTAATAAGTTCAGTCGTTTTGGAGAGAATGAGCGATGTTATTAGGGTTCAGTTTTTCCTTTTTGAGGTACGGAACCCTAAAAATGAAAAAACATAGAAATAAGAAGGGATCCTCTCTCGAATTGGGCTATACAGCCACGAACGCAAGTCTCCTAAGGATGCTGCTTAAATCATCTGTCATGGATGCAAAGGCCTATTATTATTATTTATTTGAACCGCTACTCCGCTGATTGCCCCCCGGATGCATGGATTAAATATTCGTGTCCATTACAATAATATGAATAAATATTTCAGTAGACCAGGTAACACTTTGATGTCATGGGCGGCCATTTTATTGTAAGCAATAAAACAAAACATTACTAAGAATTTAATTAGAGTAGACTAGAGAAAGTTGGAACATTATATATTTCTAAAAAGTTAATATTTAAATATACTTAGGTACATGACATGATGACAGTGATGTTGTAGTTTAATAGGCAATAAGTTGAAATTGCCAATTTATTATAAAACTAGAACTAACTTACTAAGGAGCATGTCACATTATTTTATAGAATATATTTTTTTACTTTGTTGACGTCGCTGATTCTATTTCGACTGCCGTGCACACTGGTGCACGGATTTGGTTACTTTTTGGTTTAAGTTTCATTTATTGCAGTTTATGACAAAATTTAAAGCAGGGATCTCCAATGGCTTTCTTCAGGGTTCCACTTTTAAAATATAATTAACATAGCGGTCTATACCTTAACTTGAGTTTCATAAATTTCAATGTCAGGGTCATATTTAATTCATCATTATAAGTACTATTTGGGGTTGATATACGTTGGTCTGTATAGTGACCGTGAAATCAAAGGATATCATCGAGTCATTGTCAAAATATATTACCTAAAAAAGTGAATTTGTTTTTCGTTGCCACACAATGCTTCTCACAGTGCTCTTAGAGCAGCATTTGAGCAGCATCATCATATTTTAATTACTCCAGCTGGTTTAATTGGTTACTTCCACCTACTTGAGAGAAAACGAGATACATTCGCACATATGGCACATATCATTAATAGGTAGTTAGGGCTGGACTGGCAGGGGACATTCTAATAAATATTGATTTTTATTTGCCTTCCTAGGTTCAGATTTACATAAAGTAACAGCATGACATGGAACAGCATACTGTACTACCTGGCCACCTTAAGTAACGAGGCCATCAAATGGCTGATCTTGTAAATGTTTCTGTTCGTTGCCATACAATTAAATAAATAAACTGCGGCAGGATTTATCTCATTTTAATAAGTCCTTCCTTATTTTTTTTTTTCTTTTTAATAGGTGCCTTCACTGTCACAAGATTTGCATCCCTCCCGTCACACGTCGTGCCGTGCCACGCATGATATCCTATTTCAAATTAAAGTAACACTGAATCAATGTAACCGGCGGGACAATATACCCAACTATCCCATAATGAGTATTATAAAATAGATTAATACCTATATGTATGATGCTTGGATATCACGATAAGTAACCAATGGTCCGTTTTGTGAAGAGGAACTGCGGATAGAGACCATAAAACGTCAGGCCGTTTTGTGATGTTGATTCTTTTTTTGATAAGTTATTACTAAAAGATTATTGTTGTCACAATAAAACTGGTTTAGGCGGAGGTGTTAAGAGGATTTGCCACTTTTATAAACTTGTTAATCTTGTCATTTATATATTTTTGTTACTATTTATGAACTCTCAGAAATGGGTACTTAGAGTTGAATAATCGCTGTCATTTAAGTGGTTTATTTGGGTACTTTTATGCATGAACCTCTAGACTATGAAGGTATCAATATCGAATAAGTGTGGTTAAAAATATCACGAGCGGACAGTTCATTCTGCGAGGCAAGAAGACTTTCTGGAGAAACGTGTCACCGGTAGGTAAATGTTTCTGGTTACCGGCAATCTAGCTTGAATGTTAACCGAGGGGAAATTCCAGGGGAAATTCAGAATCCTTTGGTATCTTTGTCACATTAACCAGTTTCTGAAACTTACCTCCAAGAGCTGTGGCCGTGAGGTTGTTGAGCATGGCCTCGAACGGCCACCCCTGCTGGCCGCCCCCTATGTCGCCATCGCGTCCCCCCCGCCGCCGACCATCCCCCACCAGCCCCACCACTCTGTCACACACCAACCGTCACCACTCTCCCCGATCCCAAAAACTTCAAACCAACACGGCACTTTCAAAAAAATTTTCAAAGTCAAAAAAACTCACGCAAAACGACAAAATTCCAGCGAAAACCCGCCTTAATACAAAATAATTAGCGCTATATTACACCCAATTAGTTTTAATTACAACTCCGTTCAACTTATTTACACACTTAATTTTTGTTATAAAATTAATATAACCCGTTTAGTATCAATTTGTATGAATTTGCAGTTTGATTGGTTCGCCCTTAAAATGATCGCTTAATGTGGAACCCGACGCTCGACTGCTACAAAAACATCTAGTGTCCATATCGCCCGCGCCGCGGCCGGTCCCGACCGACCTATACCTACCTCTCTCTGGTCCATCGGACTTTATATAGCGTCATCCCTCACCTCGCATGCGTGCATCAGTAATGGATGCTTACATTTTGTTTACGTTCGATTCGAACAAACGAATAATCTATTATTTCATTCGTGCACGTATTATTGATACTAGCCTTTCGCGTTCATACAATATTCATGGACCGACAATCGTATAGCGTTCTCTTTCTAACTCGCGCGCTCTTAACTCTGGTGTGTTATCGCTGTTCCTGTCCGGTGGTAGTATTTGGATATCGAACGTAAAGCGACGGTTGGCGGTTCGACCAATGGGAGCGTTTGGAATTCACTTTGGCTCGCGGCGGGCCGGCGCGTGGAGATATTGAAATATTATCGCTATAGCGGGGCGTTTCATTTTATTGTAATGGAAAAAACAAATAGTAGCTATGGCTGTGTCGGGGAATAAATAAGAGCACTCGAGAGCGAATATTTCAGGTGGTGGCGAGTGCGAATTCTTGTAAGCGGCTTTAATTTTCGGACGGCGCTGAATAAGGAATGCGACGGACCTTTTATTGCTTTATTCCGACTCGGCTCTCTTCTGGTGATCCGTGATTTCTTTTATTGTTAAAAAAATTGAGACCAGATAACTACCTACTTGTAGGTAGCTGGAATAAAATAATTAATAGAATTATAAACTGAAATAGACATCATACACGAAAGAAAAAACGACATGACGATAAAAAGTGCACTGACGTGTATGATATCTATTTCAGTTTATAATTTATATATGGATGGTGATAAGCAATAATGTGTCAACCCACAAAAACTAAAAAAATTAGATTTTAATGCCATGTTATAGCTGGATTTTTAAACTTCTATTTGCAAAAATGACCTTTTCATTTTGAAAATTTTTACTATCCCAAAAGTAAAAAAATAGGTTAACACAAATCCTTTATCGTGTGTTGCCTGTTTTGCATTAATGTGTCAAGAACCTTAACTTATTATAGTAATTGGCAGAAGACATATTTAAATTACAATAATGTGTTATGAGGGTTGACTCAACGATTTTTTTACACTTGACTCATTCTTGCAAAACGCAAAACATGACATAGTTACCCACTATGAGACTTGAATGATTATTGCAAAATGATATTTTATTCGTTGTTTTATGCTACGACCCGTGTTATAAAACATAAGTCATTATTGTTAAATTATATTCGGGTCATAAATTGTTCGTTTTTGGTGTAAGTACCATGACACTATATTGTAAAATATAACTGTTCATATTAATTTATGTTTGAATAAGTTATGACTTAGTCCATTAGTATATTTTTGCACATGAATGGTAAATTCAGTACGAAATTGAACATTTAAAGTCATGAATATACATATTCGTTATTATAATTTGCAAACATTTTTTACAAGTACGTGTTATGGAATTCTGGATAGCTTCGAGAACTTCCCAAAAAATAATAAATCACGCCTCACTTTTCTATACCTTAACTCTCGAAGCATACGCAAAAAGGGAAAATTCGATGAAGTAAAGTGTACCCTACAAGCAATTCCAAAAACTGTTCAACTTATCTTATTAACGGAAACTTGGTTTCGCACCGAAGCGCAAGCCTCACAATACCAACTCCCTAACTACACACATTACTACAACTATAGGACGGATACTGGGGGAGGTGGCGTGTCAGCCTACGTGCACAATAACCTAAAACACACTTTATCAGAATCTACGTACACAGGAGGAAATAACTACCTATGGATAAAATTGGAGAACTATGCTTTGGAGGTAGGCGTTGTGTACAATCCAGGACATACAGATTTTACTAATTTTCTTGAAGTATATGGAGCACAACTAGAACGCAGAAATAGAGCAATTGTCTTCGGTGATTTCAATATCGACCTTCTGACAAAAGACAGAAAAACGACACAATATAACACACTCTTAAAGGAATCGGGTCACAAAATCCTAAATAAAATAAATCAAAAATACTGTACAAGAGAGGGATCGCAAAAAAAATCTATCTTAGACCATGTCAGCACAAATTTAAAAAACGATTACTTCCACATGATAACAATTAACACGTCATTATCTGACCATAAACAGATTTATTTAGAGATCAAGAAAGTGAAACCGCCTCCAAAAATACACTTACAATACGAAGCAATAAACTATGAAAACCTATTCAATTCACTAGAAAGGACGGGGATGCACGAAGTCGATAATTTCCCTAAATTGGAAGAGAAGATAAAACAAATTACTAAAGAAAACCTAACAGTTAAAACCAAAATTCTCAATCCACCTCAAAAAGACTGGATAAATAAGGAAATAATCACGGAAATAGACAACAGAAATTTGCTATGGACTAAGCTAAAGAAAAACCCGGATGATCCTATCTTGGAAGAAGAATTTCGAGCAAAACGAAACGAAGTTGCTAAACTAATACAGGACACAAAAAAATCATACTACTACAAACAATTTGAAAAATGTAACAACAAACCAAATAAAATGTGGGATCTACTGAACACATTAACTAACAATAAAATCAAACAAAACAGCGCAATTTCTAAATTAATCATTGATTCCAACGAAATTTGTAAGCCATATGATATCTGTCAAACATTCAATACTTACTTTTCAACGATAGGGTCACGTTTAGCTGCAGATATACCTACAGAATATCACGATAACCATATGTATGCTTTACCAAAAAATAATCTCCCTAATACTAAAATGACTAACTTTGAATCATGCTCTGAAGAAGAAATCCTAAATATTATCAATAACCTTAACTCTAATACCAGTACCGGCTTAGACGGAATAAGTACAAAAGTTATCAAATGCCTGCAGTCCTTAATAGTGACCAAACTAACGCTCTGTTTTAATAATCTTTTACGAATTGGTGTGTTTCCTGATACATTAAAAGTAGCGAAAGTCACTCCTATATACAAGTCAGGATTAAAAACTGACCCCGGTAACTACAGACCTATCTCTGTGCTACCGGTGATGTCTAAAATACTGGAAAAAATATTGTATACGCGATTAAACAAATACTTTGATTCCTTCAGTTTTCTGTTTAAGGGACAATACGGATTTCGACCCCAAAGTAATACACTCACAGCAACTGTTGATCTCATTACCAAAATAAAACATAACATAGACCGCAAAAATATAGTTCTGGGCATTTTTATAGATCTCAAAAAAGCTTTTGACACTGTTAGTCACACCTTACTCCTTAAAAAACTAGAAGTCATTGGCATAACCGGGACAGCTCTGCAAATGTTCAAATCCTATCTGACAAACAGGTCACAAGTAGTTAAAATTGAAGGATCTAATTACACTAGTGATCCACTTCCCGTAACATGTGGTATTCCGCAGGGGTCAATCTTGGGTCCCCTGCTATTCCTAGCTTATATTAACAATGTGTATGAACTGGGTTTAAATGGCCACATCACTCTTTACGCCGATGACACCTGTCTATTTTATTTTGGTTCATCTATACATGACATTATTGCTAGAGCTCAACATGATCTAGATATCCTCTACGAATGGCTCCAATGTAACTTGTTGACTATTAATATTTCTAAAACTTGCTATGTAATTTTTAAAGCCAAAAACAAACATATTCCTACATATTCCCCTTTAACAATTAATAACGTCTCCTTGATACAAAAAACTCACGAAAAATATCTAGGTCTTTACATGGACACTCACCTAACCTGGAATATACATATAGATAATATAAAAAAGAAATTAGTAACACTGCGAGGTTCTCTTCGTAATACCGTTAAATGTATACCCAAAAAACAAAAAGTGGCAATCTACAATGCTTTAGTTAAACCACACCTGCTATACCTTATTGAAATTTGGGGTAGTGCTGCAAAAACAAGATTATCTGAACTACAAATTTTACAGAACAAAATAATTAAAATGCTATTTAATTTTCACTACCTAACATCCACAACAAAAGTTTTCGCTGAAACAAAATTAATGAGTATCAAACAATTATATATCTACAATAGTTGCATTGTTATACGCAAAACTTTAAATAAAAAAATACACACAAACTTGTCATTTAAAAATAGGAAAAATGTTCCAAACCCCTGTACTCGACATAGCCGCCGCGCCAGTTTTCTTATCTTGCCGAAGATTCGTACCAACTACGGCAAATCAATGATTACTTTTGAAGGTGCGCGCATGTATAACAATCTACCCTCAAATATTAAGCATCTCGACTCGTTTAACTCGTTTAAAAAGCATCTTCACAAACATGTAATTGAAGACATACCTATATTATAAAAATGCAAAACTAGTCAAACGTTTAGTCGAGATGATTAAATTAAATTAAATTAATAACTACTTACCTAATATCTTGTTATGTTGTCATGTTGTTGCGACGATGAAATTAGTTATAAGTATATATTTTAAATATGTTCTCATGTCAGTGATCAGATGTATTATCTTTATGAGAATAAATGTCTTTAAACCTAAACCTTATATAAAAATCTAATATAAGCTACTATTTTTTTATAATTACTAATTACATTAAGACGTGTTAATGTATGCATAAAAATATTGTTTGATTTTTGAATACTTACTGAATGGTAGTTTATTATTTTGTTAAAGATATTTTATGTTTTGTTCTTGTACAAGTCATGAGTTATTCATAATTTAAATGACTTAGTCTATTTCTTAGCGTAAAAAAATATTTTGTTGTATATTTTAGATAAGTAGTTTATTTTTATTTTTATTCCCGTGTGGTGACGGGTTAAGAATTTCACCACCCCCTTTCTTCCCGTGGGTGTCGTAGAAGGCGACTGTGGGATATGGGGCAAATTGTGGCGTAGGCGAGAGCCTGGCAACCTGTCACTGCAATGTCACAGTTTCGTTTTCTTTCAGCCCCTTATTTGCCAAGAGTGGCACTGAAACTTGAGAAGTTTCATGTGCTCTGCTTACCTCTTCATGGGATACAGGCGTGATAGTATGTAGTATGTATGTAGTTTATTTTTTTAATATGATTATTTGGTTTTTGTAACGATTTTTTGTTGAAAAAGCACAGATAATTTAAATATGTGTCTAGAAATGATCATTACTCTAATAGTTAATTTATAGTATTTTATTCAACAGGCGTTTAAAGGAGGTCAAGAAATATGAGTGGCGTACTTTCCACGAGTATTTTGGAGTCAGTTAAACACCATTGCATACAATACTTTTACAACGACCATGCACTTAGTTTTTTATAGTTTTTTTTTTAATAATTCTCGCGAAATTCACACTGTTTCCTGTATTGCAAATGTTTGCACTGTCAGCTCAGCTGCCCAAAGCCTTCCCGCGCACGCACGCAGTATCGTTAATGCAATGCGTTGCTATGATAACAGAACCAAACAATGCGTTTTCAGTTTTTTCGATACGCACAATCCTGTAAATGAAGAATAACAGTTCGGGAGTAGAAAAATCATTAAAAGGTTTGATTAATAAATAATGTATTGATTCCTACATACCTAATAACATAAGTGACCATGACTGATATGTTACTTAACACTTATAAAGTTAAAAATATGCATAGTTAGAGTATTTTACAACAACAGTTTATGTGCTTTAATATGTTTATTTAAGACTCATAGATATTTTTAAACAATTAGCAAAAGTGGGTTAAGTATCATAACACAGTCTTGAAAAAGTTTGACGTCGTCGAACAATTCGCAATAAAAGAAAAGGGCATTATTTCGTCAAATTGAAGTTTGTTTTGAAATTAAGCTACAATAATCACTACTACTGAACGTATTATAGCTGAAAAACACAACAATCTATATAAAAACAATTTTTTTTAAGAGAAACACAAAAAAATGAGAAAAAATCTTTAGACGCCATTTTCTCAAAATGGTTGGCGTGTGGGTTGACACATTGTTGCTTATCAGCATCCATATATTAGTGTGACTACTTGAAACACAACAAATCAAAAAATATTTTATGAAATAATTTGATTTGTTCCCTAGTTGTAATTAAATAGAAGTGAAAATAATACTAAAAGACTAATAAAATAATGATAAAAGGTACTTACTAAAACTTTGTGATATTTGTTAAACCATACCTATTTACAGTACCCGCTTACCTACCTAATGCATAATATTTTCATTAAGTTTCCCATTCTGTGGTAACTAAACGCCTGCTCCGTCCCCCCCTCCCTCTCTTGGGATAGATATACTAACGTGAAGCTGTTGTGTATCAATTTATTACAATAAATAATAGTTAAAGCATTCAGATTGGTATTAATTAATTACCATATGCTACTAATAAACCCACTTGAGCACCTGGGTATCACACTGGCGACGAGGCGGTTACGAATCTACGTAAAACTGTATGTATTGTTAACATTTCACAAATAGAGGTTATCAACATCTCAATTCATAAACGTCAAAGTCAACACAGCGGGTTGACAGTACACAGCACAGTAAAGGAACCCAGTCGGTAAAGCAGAGCAAACATTCAAGCAATATCAAAACGCCGTGTCAGTGTCACGACTCTGTCGGTAAAACAGACACGGTATACGCCATTGATTTATGATTGATCATGATTTTGGATAAAACTGAAAATCAATGAAGAAATTTACAATTGATAATGTCACTAGAAGAATTTAAAAGCAAGATCGCAAGTGGCCAAACAGCGTGGTTGCAGGAATTAACCAAGGATACATTGTCGAAACTTGTACAAGAATTGGGATTACAAACAAACCCAAATCCAAATATCGACGAATTGCGTAAGTTGCTCCGAGAATACGTAAAAACACGCCACACGGGTCACACCATGTCACACCAGGCAACGCTTCCTATTACGAGTTTGGAAAACTTTCATTGTCATTATCAAATTTTGAAACTGTAAATTGGAAAATGGTGGAACAAGAAACAAAAAAATGTACTACCCTATCAACTGTAATGAGATATTGTACTGATGGTTGGCCTGATAAAACAATGTTAAATGAAGAATTAAAATCTTTTTATGAGAAACAAAATGAACTAAGTATTGATCAGGGCTGCCTACTGTGGGGCACACGGGTAATCATTCCAAAAAGCCTGCAGAATTTAGTTATGAATGAGTTACATGCAAGCCATTTTGGAATAAATAGAATGAAACAAATTGCTAGGTCATATTTTTGGTGGAAAACAATAGATAAGGATATCACAGATATAACAAATGCATGCATGATTTGTTTAGAGAACAGGAAGGCCCCCGAAAAGGTACCTTTAACGCCCTGGCCACAGGCCCATACAGTCTGGGAGCGTTTACATGCGGATTTTCTTGGACCTTTCTGTGGTAAATGATTTTCTAGTGGTAATAGATAGCTTTTCAAAGTGGCCAGAAGCATACTTAATGTCTAATATAACGGCCACTAATACATTGAAAGTCTTTAAAACACTATTTGCCAGGTATGGTTACCCGCTCCATTTGGTGGTGGATAATGGAACTACGTGGACAAGTACTGAATTTAAAGATTATTGTAAAACTAAAAATATCAAAATAAGTTACACCCCACCTTATTATCCAGCCACGAATGGAGCCGCGGAACGTTTTGTACAGACTTTTAAAAGCCATGTAAAAAAAATAATAGCCAGTGGAAAGTCACTAGAGGAAGCTATAAACTTATTTTTATTCGATTATCGGACAAGTGTCAATAGAGCAACTGGTGTCAGCCCCTCGAAACTAATGTATCAGCGGGAGTTAAGAACTAGATTTTCCTTGCTTAGACCACAGCCTGTAAGTGCGAGATTGCAAATAAATAATGAAAAATTGGTAGAGTTCAGTAGGGGAAAGCGAAAAGTGACGTTTGACGTGGGAATGAAAGTCATGGTTAGAGATTATAGAGATAAAAAACGAAAGTGGATTGCGGGGAGGTCAAGGAGTGTCTGACACCAGGGGTTACATATATGGTACAGGTGGAGGGGAGAACCATAAAACGCCATGTTAATCAAATGTTAGCTATAAGTAATAATTAGGGTAAGGTTAAGTACTTTGTTCTTTTTATAAATGTGCTGGGGGAGAGTTGTGGTAACTAAACGCCTGCTCCGTCCCCCCCTCCCTCTCTTGGGATAGATATACTAACGTGAAGCTGTTGTGTATCAATTTATTACAATAAATAATAGTTAAAGCATTCAGATTGGTATTAATTAATTACCATATGCTACTAATAAACCCACTTGAGCACCTGGGTATCACACATTCTTTGTGCTGTTCAACTTCGCTCGTAGCCATTTCTGTTTGAAAGAGAAAAAAAAAACATAAAAAAGAGCCACTAACAGTTTTGAAACCTACAAGCTGGTATTTAGTAGGTTTTTAAAAGTTTGTCTGAGATAGAAATGTAGGTAATAATATAATTAATAAAATAACAACTAAAAAGTGAACTGACAGTAGGTATTATTTATGGTTTGATGGCGTTTCTTGGACTCTGAAAAATTCTCGGGTGAAAAAATGTATTTTTTTGTTACAAAATAGGATTCATGCAAGATTCATGGCATAAATTTTTGGTTCTTTATTTGTAGAAATAATATTGATGGACAGTAATTGTATACTACACATTATTAATCTCTTTGTCATATCGCATAGGCACGATTACAATTATGAATAAGAGACGCAATAAATATTTTAATAAAATTTTCCAAAAAAATATGAAAAATCAGAGATTATTGATTGTAAATAATAAGAATTACGTAGGTATTTTGTGTGGTTTAAACCAATACGCAGAATAGGTACCTATTACGCTGATACGGCACGGCACCTACTGTTTCCTCTCTAATTGCTGTTCATAGTCAAAATGGACGATACATATAAGATGACATACGTACCTAAATAATAGGGGAAACTGGGCCAAAACGGGTTCGTCTCGAGAAATGGACACAAAGTACATAGTGAAAATATCGATTGAAACGTACCTATTCCTTAATCTATTCACTTTATAATCTTCCTTACTAGGTAATTCATTGCAGTTTAGGAAAATGTATCAAAAAATATGAAAGTCCAGATAGTTTTAATTGATTTGGCCGTTGATATTTTCTTTTTTAATAAGATAGAAGATCATTTTTTTCATATACACTTACTTACTTACAATTATTATAAAACATTATATTGTTGCTAAACTGAGCACGGCTTACGTACCAATAAACATCCAGCAAGAAGAATAACATAATGTGAATAAAATTAAAATCACAGGATAAACAAAATAAAATTAAAATCACCAGATAGACCAAAAACTTAAAATCAAATAAAACTCGTACTTATGACTTTGCTAGGCAGTTACCATCTTTCCGCGAACGTCGTCTTACCCCAGTCTCCCCTACGCTTCAGCTCAGCCCCCTCGAGTGGGTGGGGGGAGAGGGAGGGGGGGGGGGGGCAGGAATGTCGTTTAATATCTGCCTTAATGGGACATAGTTGCAATTTAATTTGTATTGCGAGGCCGGCAGCGGGGAGATTCATCAGAGAAATGTTTAGGATTGTACGCACAACTTGGAGAGGTGTCTTCTAAAAGTTAATTAATAATAACTTGTTGTATATACATATTTATAAAGGTACCACTTATTGAGGTATCGTTACAATAGAATATTACCGTTCTGGCCTAAGGCCGTTTTCACATTATCCGATCCGATATCGGATGTCGGACCGACATCCTACATCCGATAAACGCTTCCGATAGTGTCGGATGTCGGTCCGATAAAACGCATTGTTCCAAATCAATGAAATATGATTTTGTGTCAAAAAATATTTAAAAAATGTTTTATATTTAATAATTATAAGCACTATATCCTAAATATTATATTGTAAAATTAAAATAACGAGCATAAAAAGTACTCAGGGTGTCAGGCAAAATAAATAATTTTACATTCAACTATATCTACAAAAAGATGAAAAAACTAGTATCCGCAATTCGGACCGATGCATTACAACCTTTTTTTTTCAATGGAAATTGTCAACTAATTTGAATTTCGATCATTAGCAGCTGTTTAATAGACGCCATTTTTGTCACGCACACTACTACAAACGTATACAATATACATACATTATATACGCACACAAACAAATATTATCGGCCGACAACTGGCGGGGAGTCCGGCATGCCAAAAAATGTCGGAAGCGTCCTGCCGATATCGGCAGTTCCGTGGTGCCTCGGACAAAAACTGTTATAGGAAAGTGTCATCGGCATTAAATCCGCAATTTTTGCGTTTTATATCGTTTTTTAGTAATAATGATCTATTAAATATATAAATGAAGACCTGGAAGCGCATAAACCTTACATTTTACATCCTTCCTACATCCGATATCGGATCGGATAATGTGAAAACGGCCGGGTATAGTAACCGTACCTGCTAAACCGATGGTCCCCGGTTTGAATCCCGGTAAGGGCATTTACATATTTGAACGATGAACACACAAATCTTTACCTAACCTAACATGAACATATCCTTGACAAGACTTAATAAAAATACATTTACAATTATGATTTTAGCTTTTGTATGAATACTACCAGCCGTATTCGAACATAAACATCTCTATCCCAACGTCATATATTAGATCTGGCCTGGATAAGATATTATCAGTCATGCCAATATCAAAAATTACATTTCTTCAAACGATAACGACCATACAAAATTTTAATTTTGAAAAAACTCCCAGCATAGTCCCGTTTTCACCAAAGTCATCAAACATGGCTAAGAACAGTCCCGACTGATTCAGCTTTCAAACAGAAAAAAAAATCTAAATCGGTTCATCAGTGTGAAAGCTGCGATGCCACAGCAGACAAACAGTTTTTGCGTCGGGGCTTAAACAGTCACTTTTTACACTGTTATCCAATCCATATCTTATCCGTAGCGAATAGTATACATAATTTACAATTCGTTTTCGGCCATAAAACAAAAATATATCAAAAGGTACCGCTGGTATATCGTAGCATTCGTAGCGCTTGTCTACGCGCCCGTAGCCTACGGCGTAGCTCTCGACATTCCACCTCCTCCCCCCCCGCCCCCCTCGCTACGGGCGATACTCAAAGGGAAGCATTTTTGCTCCATATTGGTATGTCTGTATTGTCAGGTACTGGTACAGTCAACAACGGTAAATACAGGATGATTTTATAAGTACTAAACTGGCAAACAGTAGTAGCAGTAGTACCCATAAAGACTTTTGTTCAGAGCACTAAAGTCTACAAGTTCTACGACATATCACAATCCTAGGACATTTCATTGAAACCACCATACTTTAAGCCAGGGGGCCTTTCGAATACTTTTGAGGTCATAATACTCATAATGCACAACTTTTATTATGGGACCATTTCGACTGACGTGATGACGCTCATTTCTATTGAACATTTCTGTCTTATCTTTGTTCCTCTATTTGCAAGGACTCCAAGGAGGTTAATCTGAATCTTGTAGCGATCGTTTCAATGGCGGCCCCACGTTGGGCGCCATTTGTAGGGGAGACAGGGGCTTGTTTTAACAAAATTTAAACATCTGATCATATCTCCTTAAGTTATAAACTTAACGTTAATATTTTTGTCCCTACATGACAGGAATTTATTCATCTTTCATATTTAAATACAAAATATCCCTCGATTTGCTTGGTTTTGCAAGTAGACGCGATTTTTTTTTAAAAGTCGGCGGTTAATATTTACCCCGTTTTTGGGGCAAATATTAACAATGAAGGGGTAAAAATTAACCTTTGATGTGACATTTGGTTTGCTGTTTAAAGTTAGGTTTTTTTTAAATAAAACAGTGTGTTATGTTTATAATCATTATTTTAATGTTCTGTTCTCATATTAATAACTCAAAAATGCAAATAAAATGAGACTTCCTCTTAGAAAATAATTAATATTTCTACCAAAAGTTAATCAATCAGTCTTACAAAAGTTTAATTTTGTAACATTGTTACAATATGTCTCTTAGGTCCACTTGCACCAACCACTTAACTCAGGGTTAGTGGGCTGTCATCTGTCAAATTCCATATAAAACGGGGGGTTAACCCTCGGGTTAACCCACCATTTTCGTTGGTGCAAGTGGCCCTTAATATCACAAGTAGTGCTTAAAATTAGACAGTCAAGTTATTCTTAAATATTAATCTGACTCATGGATCAATATTACCTAACCATTTAAAGTTCTAACATACCATATGAGTACCTATGCTTTATAAGTAAAAACAAAACATATATTGAGATCATATCTCACTCAAACTTACATTCTAATTAATTTTTGTATAATCAGTTTAAACTGATGACACAATAATAACAACATAATAATATACTAATAGTAATAACATAATAATAACCGGTTAATACTTACCCCCACATTCTGTTAGTACTTGCCCCATAGGCACTTTTTACACCAAATAAATTATAAAAAAATAACTACGCATAAATTTGACAAAACAACAAGATGACGTATTGGTTCATTAAATAAACTATTTATGCATAATAATCCGGAATCAGTAAACAAATTAATTAAAACTCAAATCAAAAAAATCGTAACGTAAAAATGAACACTCACCTGCGTTTTTGACCCCATGTACCACAAATTCACAACGCGGCGGCCAGTGGGCAACTGACGAGTCGCGACACGTTCGCTAGTCTCACGCGAAGTTATAACCTTGAAATTGGTACCCTGTCGTGTATAGTTTAGGAGCTAGATGCTTGTTAATACCTACCCCCGTTAAAACAAGCCCCTGTCTCCCCTAGTAGTAGTAGTAGTAGTAATCACTTTATTGTGTACAACATATTTGCTAGGCTCTTTTTTGCTGAAGACTACTACTAAATGGTGTCAAAATAGCTTGGCTAGGGGTAAGTAACTGTGTAGCCAAATAATTTAAACAGAATAGTACTTTATGATTTAATGATACATGTGTAGTTTAGTCATCAGACACGATTTCATTTTTGACAGTAATACATCCGATCTTTAGCTAATTTTTGACGTATTTAGAAATTGAAATCGGATTTTAGTGGATGAAACTTACCTAAATTGTTGTACAAGTTTTAATACAATTTTGCTGTTCGTCTTTTGGATAGACCGTATCTCTAGATTACTTTTAATTTTTACTTAATTTCTCCGTTTCACTTCGTTTAACATGACGAATCAGCGTCTCTTACAAGTCCTATTTTAAAAGTCTTATTAAAATTATATTTAAACCCTTACAAAATCTCATATCTGAATCAATTCTTTAGTACATCTATTCCATTTTTTGTGAACTCGCTCGTATTAGACGGAGAGCTGGCAGGATTTTGGAGTAGGTCCTTGAGGCAACCTGGAAAGGTGCTCAGATGCTTCTCTGATCATAGCCAACATCAGGTCTGCAAGTCTGGCAGCTGGGGAGCGGGGCTTTATCGAGCTATGAATTTTTAAAGATTTAATTTTTTGAGGCCCAAAAAAGGTGTTTGAGGCAACCTGGAATTATTAAAAAGTGAAAATAGAGTTCCTCAGAAGTCGCATAGTATTTATGCCAGATCATTTGGCCGGGTCCTTCACCGTGCCAGAACGGTACAAAGTGGTAAAAAAAAAAAATTCCAAAAAAGGTTCTTGAGGCAGTCTGTCATTTTTACCAGTGAAAGATGAGGGTCTAAATAGCCATGGAAAAATAATGCCATGACATGAGGTGGGGTCCGTACCCTGCCATTCGATCTTGAAAGTCAATTTTTTAGTTTTTCGTAAATAACTCGTAAACGGTGGCCCACAGCAAAAAAATATGTTAAACAGAAAATATCTACATAAAATTTCCTACAAGAAAGGTTATGTACGTTTTTTCGATAGGATCAATATATAAATGGATAATTTAGTAAGAAAGTTTTTTTTAATCGATTACATGCTCCGTTTTTCGTCAATACCTCGTAAACGGTGGCCCACAGCAAAAAATTATGTTAAACAGAAAATATCTACATAAAATTTCCTATAAGAAAGGTTATATAACTTTTTTCGCTAGGATCAATTTTTTAGTTGGAAAGTATTTTTAAATAGATATTTGGGCCGTTTTTTGTTGATAACTCAAAAACGGTGGCTCACAGCCAAAAATAATGTTAGACAGAATTAATCTACATGATATTTCCTACAAGAAAGGTTCTATACGTTTTTTCGCTAGAATCAATATTTTAGTTGGAAAGTATTTTTAAATACATTTCATGGGCAGTTTTTTGTTAATAACTCGAATTCGGTGGCTCACAGCCAAAAATAATGTTAAACAGAATTAATCTACATAATATTTCCCACAAGAAAGGTTCTATAACATTTTTCGCTAGAATCAATATTTTAGTTGGAAAGTATTTTTAAATAGATTACATGGGCCGTTTTTTGTTAATAACTCGAAATCGGTGGCTCACAGCCAAAACTAATGTTACACAAAATTAATCTACATAATATTTCCTACAAGAAGGGTTCTATAACATTTTTCGCTAGAATCAATATTTTAGTTGGAAATTATTTTTAAATAGATTTCATGGGCCGTTTTTTGTTAATAACTCGAAATCGGTGGCTCACAGCCAAAACTAATGTTACACAGAATTAATCTTCATAATATTTCCTACAAGAAAGGTTCTATAATATTTTTCGCTAGGATCAATTTTTTAGTTGGAAAGTATTTTTAAATAGATATTTGAGCCGTTTTTTGTTGATAACTCAAAAACGGTGGCTCACAGCCAAAAATAATGTTAGACAGAATTAATCTACATAATATTTTCTACAAGAAAGGTTCTATAGGATTTTTCGCCAGGATCAATATTTTAGTTATACAATACTTTTAGCCCCAAAGCGTTAAAAAGGGAATGTACAAGTTTCTAATGGGGTGGCAACGCGCATGTGACACTGTTTGAGTTGCAGGCGTCCATAGGTTACGGTGACCGCTTTACATCAGGCGGGCCGTATGCTTGTTTGCCACCGACGTAGTATATAAAAAAAAATACAATACAATACAATACAAAGCATTTAATCGTGAATATTTATACTGTTTATCGTCCCATACAACATTTTAATTTCGCGCCATTTTCTATAAATTTATCCTTAGTTTCAAAATCATTGAACATAGTATGACGTTGGTAAGAGAGACCGGCCCCCTAGTAAATCAAGGTCGCGGTATAAAAACAAGGTTTTCCTAGCCGATTAGACATTACACGCGATTTATAAACTAACTAGATTTTCCTGACAGTGCAATAATTAAAAACAAGCAATAGTTATTTGTTATACAAGGGAGCAAAGTTGTATTTTAACCGAGTGTGGAATTGCAACACGAACTAGCGAATGGATTCTAGGGTTAAAATAAAAGAGTCGATATTTCCTACAAGAAAGGTTCTATAAGATTTTTCGCTAGGATCAATATTTTAGTTGGAAAGTATTTTTAAATAGATTTCATGGGCAGTTTTTTGTTAATAACTCGAAATCGGTGGCTCACAGCCAAAAATAATGTTATACAGAATTAATCTAAATAATATTTCCTACAAGAAAGGTTCTATAACATTTTTCGCTAGAATCAATATTTTAGTTGGAAAGTATTTTTGAATAGATTTCATGGGCCGTTTTTTGTTAATAACTCGAAATCGGTGGCTCACAGCCAAAACTAATGTTTCACAGAATTAATCTTCATAATATTTCTTACAAGAAAGGTTCTTTAATATTTTTCGCTAGGATCAATATTTTAGTTGGAAAGTATTTTTCCAACTTCCCGGACCGCCGGCGAGTCCATCAGGGACGCTCCGGGCCTTAGGCCCTACGCGGAGCTCGGCCTTCGGCCTTCGCTCGGCTCCGAAGCTCTACCGTTGGGCCTTCGGCCCGCCGGTTACGCTTGTTTAAGACACTTTTGTAAGGAAATTGTATGGGAGCACTTTATGCCCGCAGTGAAATTACTTTGATTTGGCCCGGGTGGGAGCCTAAAGGTGAGCCCCGTTCCTGCGACCCTCCGCGGGGTCGGCCTTCGGCCTCCCACCCTGAAGCTCGCCCTTTGGGCTCGCGAAAATACTTGAAAAAATTATTTTGCCATAACGGCGGCCATCTTGGATTTTCGAAAAATTTTTTTTGACACTTGTATTCTAAGGGCCCATACCTCTCCGCATGCAAAATTTCAGCGCGCTCGGACCAACTTGAAAAAAAAAGTCGGCCATTTTGAATTTTTTTGATGCAACTTTTTTCTACTCGGGCTCCTGTATGACATTTGATCGAGCACCCCCCGGCTATCTCTTACGGTTTAAAAGTTGCCATACAAAAAAAGTGGATTTTTTTTTCCCATTTGTAGCATTTTTCAAATTTTTTTTATATCATTCTAATCTAGACCCTAGAGAGATTCTATGACCAAAATTTGAGCACTCTAGGATAAACTTGAAAAATCGACAAAAAACAAGTCGGCCATTTTGAAAAAAAAAATGGCGGCCTCAAAAACTGCCCAGGGTCCTCTATGACATTTGGTCGAGCACCCCCCCAATATCTCCCCCCGTTTAGCCAGGCCGTCCAACATTTTTTGACCCAAGAGTCGCAGACCAGATTCCATATTTTTCCCACACGTCTCCCCGCTCCCTCTATACAAAGACACTTCGACCGTCGAAATCGGTTTAGCCGTTCTCCAGATATAGGGAGAGGTTAGAAATCAGTGGGGTTGCAGCCTATATATAAGACCGTATGCCTGTTTGCCACCCACGGGATCAAGATTTGTTAAGTCGCAGTATACAGCATTTCTCGGAACTATCTAGCTACTTACGAAAGCAAGGAGCGCCGGACGATCGAACGCAAGTCCGTTGTCTACGACCTACGAGCGCTCGGCGCAGACTGAGCGGGCCCGTATCAACAGTGTATTTTATTCGAATTTTAGGTGCTTTAAAAAAATGTCTGTCGACAGAAAGGTAATAAATAATAATTAATAATAAATAAAAAAAAATAATAATATATAAATAATATATATAATTTTTTTCTTATATGTCAACAAGAAGTTCTAGTTTAGGATAATATTATTTAAGAGTTACAATAAATGCAGGAATCCCAGGAAAAATACATAATGTAAACCTCTTTTTATCGAAAAAATGGGGAAGATACGGAAGGTTATTTATTAAATCCACCATTTCAAATAAATCTTAAAATGTCAAACTATGATTAGGTAATCATAGTTTGACATGACCTATCGCACTATTTGTAAGTGCGATATCCGGACGGCCTGATATTTTATCGTCTATCGCGCGACCATGCTTCCCGTGCTGGATATAACAAATAGGATTGTGATCATTTATTACCCCAAATAACATATTTAACAGCACAATCACGATTCTAAACGAGTGATCCCACTACGAAATTTGAAAACGTCTACCGAAAAAACTGATTTGTTTTAAGTATAAAAAGACATATTTTAAAATATTATATTATGATTAACTAGCTTAAGATATGTTCTTTTAGGAACATTATCAGTTTTTTAATAATCACTTAAGTATAGTTTCTTTATAGTTTTGAATGAAAAGTGTTACATTTTGCAAAAACGCTCTTCTTTAGGAATAAGGCCTCTTAGCCTTGGTTGATTCCGTTTCGCGCTACTTAGATAGAGGGATGCAGGTGGACGTGCTGTACTTTGATTTAAAAAAGCCTTTGATCGCGTAGATAACGACGTACTCTTAAGCAAATTATGCAGCATTGGTTTCTCGCCTAAACTGTTTTGCCTTTTTGCTAGTTATCTACGTGATAGACGGCAATATGTGCAGCACGGATGCTATGTGTCGAGTGCCTACCCCACCCGTTCCGGGGTCAGTCAGGGCTCTATTCTGGGTCCTCTGCTCTTTGGTGTTATGGTCAATGATCTGGCCTTGGTGCCTAAGCATGTGCAATGCCTACTCTATGCTGACGACCTGAAACTAATTTACAGGGTCCAGGAAGATTCTGACTTACAATCTTTACAAAGTGATATTGATCGGGTTTATGAATTGAGTCTTGTAAACAAACTTCTGAAACTTCAGTTCAATGTTGACAACTGTGCGGTTATTACTTTTTGTAAAGCGCGTAGTCCCCTGTGTAGGCAGTATCTCCTGGGGTGGAAACCCATCGCCCGTGTCACATTGATACGGGACTTGGGGGTTGTTTTAGATTCCCACCTTAACTTTCATGAGCACATGACAATGCTTGCTGCAGACTGTTACCGCAGGCTTGGGTTTGTTGTCCGCAACGCCAAAGAATTTGACAATCCCAGGGACATAAAGCTTCTTTATACTGCCCTCATGAGAAGTAAGCTTGAGACAGCCTCAGCCGTTTGGAATCCCCATGAAGCGCCCTACATCCTGCTGCTCAAAAAGGTCCAAAATACATTTTTGCGTTTCTTTTATAAAAAAATGTACGGGTATTACCGATTCTTGTACCCAACAAAATTCCTTTTGGGGACGTTGGGTTTCTTCTCGTTAGAAGTTAGGCGTAATGTCGTGCTGATGTCTGTTGCATGTGGTATTTTGAAGGGGGAGTCAGATTGCCCGGTTTTAGTATCCCAGCTGGTCCGTCTATTTGTTCCTGATGCCTACATTCACGAAAAGCATATAACCCCTACTGGCGGTGCCGGCCGCTCGAACCGTGTTTTGCCGCAAGTAACCGCTAGTTCGTGCACTGCAAATAGTGAATGAGTTTTTAGACGTGGCACCTAATGTTGATATTCTTGCGAGCAGATGGGCGTTTATACGTGACGAATGCATGAGGTTTTGTGTGGGATTGGATGCTAGGCCTTCATCTGTTATTTATTAGTTATGTTATGGTATGTAATGTTTTGATTTTGCTGTTTATTTAATATTTAATTTTGTGTTACTTGTTGTAATGTTTATTTAAAATTCACGGTGCTTTAGTTTTGTATACTGTCATACTGTGTAATTTTCTTTGTGTAAATAAATAAATAAATCTATTTAAATATAATAATATTTTTTAACGTTATCATTATCAATTTTAGGATCAATAGATCCTAGCGAAAAAACCTACAAAACTTTTATTGTAGCAAATTTTATGTTTGTTATTCCCGTTGAAGATTGATTTAGCTGTGGACCACCGTTTTCGAGTTATTTGCAAAAAACGGCTCGTGTAATCTATTTAAAATACTGTCCTACTAAAATATTGATCCTAACGAAAAATCATACATAACGTTTCTTGTAGCAAATATTATATAGATTATTTCTGTTTAATATTATTTCTGGTAATGGGGCACCGTTTTTGATGTTATTAACAAAAAGCGGCCCATGTAATCTATTTCAAAATACTTTCCAACTAAAATATTGATCCTAGCGAAAAAACGTATAGAACCTTTCTTATAGGAAATTTTATGTAGATTTTATTCTCGTGAACATTTTATTTAGCTGTGGGCCACCGTTTACGAGGTATTTACAAAAAACGGCCCATGAAATCTATTTAAAAATATTTTCCAACTAAAATATTGATCCTAGCGAAAAATCTTATAGAACCTTTCTTGTAGGAAATATTATGACGATTAATTCTGTATACCATTATTTTTTGCTGTGAGCCACCGTTTTTGAGTTATCAACAAAAAGCGGCCCATTTAAAAATACTTTCCAACTAAAATATTGATTCTAGCGAAAAAGCGTATAGAACCTTTCTTGTAGGAAATCTTATGTAGATTTTTTTCTCGTGAACATTTTATTTAGCTGTAGGCCACCGTTTACGAGGTATTTACAAAAACCGGCCCATGAAATCTATTTAAAAATACTTCCCAACTAAAATATTGATCCTAGCGAAAAATATTATAGAACCTTTCTTGTAGGAAATATTATGAAGATTAATTCTGTGTAACATTAGTTTTGGCTGTGAGCCACCGATTTCGAGTTATTAACAAAAAACGGCCCATGAAATCTATTTAAAAATAATTTCCAACTAAAATATTGATTCTAGCGAAAAATGTTATAGAACCCTTTTTGTAGGAAATATTATGTAGATTAATTTTGTGTAACATTAGTTTTGGCTGTGAGCCACCGATTTCGAGTTATTAACAAAAAACGGCCCATGTAATCTATTTAAAAATACTTTCCAACTAAAATATTGATTCTAGCGAAAAATGTTATAGAACCTTTCTTGTGGGAAATATTATGTAGATTAATTCTGTTTAACATTATTTTTGGCTGTGAGCCACCGAATTCGAGTTATTAACAAAAAACTGCCCATGAAATGTATTTAAAAATACTTTCCAACTAAAATATTGATTCCAGCGAAAAAACGTATAGAACCTTTCTTGTAGGAAATATTATGTAGATTAATTCTGTCTAACATTATTTTTGGCTGTGAGCCACCGTTTTTGAGTTATCAACAAAAAACGGCCCAAATATCTATTTAAAAATACTTTCCAACTAAAAAATTGATCCTAGCGAAAAAAGTTATATAACCTTTCTTATAGGAAATTTTATGTAGATATTTTCTGTTTAACATAATTTTTTGCTGTGGGCCACCGTTTACGAGGTATTGACGAAAAACGGAGCATGTAATCGATTAAAAAAAACTTTCTTACTAAATTATCCATTTATATATTGATCCTATCGAAAAAACGTACATAACCTTTCCTGTAGGAAATTTTATGTAGATATTTTCTGTTTAACATATTTTTTTGCTGTGGGCCACCGTTTACGAGTTTTTTACGAAAAACTAAAAAATTGACTTTCAAGATCGAATGGCAGGGTACGGACCCCACCTCATGTCATGGCATTATTTTTCCATGGCTATTTAGACCCTCATCTTTCACTGGTAAAAATGACAGACTGCCTCAAGAACCTTTTTTGGAATTTTTTTTTTACCACTTTGTACCGTTCTGGCACGGTGAAGGACCCGGCCAAATGATCTGGCATAAATACTATGCGACTTCTGAGGAACTCTATTTTCACTTTTTAATAATTCCAGGTTGCCTCAAACACCTTTTTTGGGCCTCAAAAAATTAAATCTTTAAAAATTCATAGCTCGATAAAGCCCCGCTCCCCAGCTGCCAGACTTGCAGACCTGATGTTGGCTATGATCAGAGAAGCATCTGAGCACCTTTCCAGGTTGCCTCAAGGACCTACTCCAAAATCCTGCCAGCTCTTGGACCATATAGCGGAGGGTCCTCGACAACCTGGCGGCCCCGAAACAGCAATAACTGCATTTGATTGCGTTTAAAGCCGGCAAGTGTTCTGGTAATTGCTACATATTGCATTCTAGCCCCCACTCACAGAGTCAAGCAACTTGGTAGAGTAACAGCCTCAATGATTTTATTCAATTCAATGATTTTAAAACAGTAGGAGCAATAGCGGCTAGAGCGATTTGGCTTCGTATAGATATAGAAAAGCGTTTCTTTTGAAACTAGGGGCATGCCTCTGTATTTTAAAACATCGGTCATCAATGATTTTTATGTGATGTTCGGTCTTTGGCCTAAATCTCATTTTCCTTGCATTTATACTCGACTGCGTATAGTCGATCTTAGTCTTTGGTCTTGCTTATAGACCTAGCTATTGTCATTTGTTTCAATTCAAAGTAGTGCTCTATTGCAAAAGAATCTAGACGTACTTCACCGATCCCATGACGAATGACGTTGTGGTTGGAAGCTTTGAGTTTTCGGCTTCATCGATATGGAAATTAGTTCTTGCCGACTTTGCAGTCCAGCTTTTGGGCGGTCTACGGAATATAATACTCGTATCCCTACCTATCATTTTTTTCAGGCCGCTCTGCTCTGGCACCCGTCGTTATTCTGTGACCCCAGCACACGGCACGTGCAGGATTACCTGTCTTTGTTCATATTAAAAACTGTGTTCTTTGCTTTGTTGTACCGGTTGTACGGATTTCGCATTTATATTGCGATTCATATTTTGTTCAACGTCTGTGGAAGCTATTCAAGTACCTGTCACAACATTCAGCACAAATATACCTACACGAATTCAGAGTGACACTCAATCTGTGGATGAAAAGAAAAAAATGTTAGAAATAAATATGGGTATATATTGATTTAAACTAACACGATCTTCACTCATATTATTAAATTAAAACGGGACTTAATCGCGTAAAACTTACGTTTTATATTTAACCCGACGTTTCGGACATGACATTACGTCCGTGGTCACGGGTAGACTGGCTGGGAGTTGTATCAACATCTTCTAGCTGTACGAGTTTTTCGAACTACCCGCACTTGATTGTCATCAGTCACTTTTACGCTAGGGTTGCCACTCTGCCTACATACAGCACTCACGACATCCGATGGTATGAGACGGGAAGTTTTCTCACGTTTACACTTGCTAATCACTGGATTCCACGAAGATGGCAACCGAGACGAAAGCCTGCGAAGAAGCATCCGAATGTTGCAAGACGACCGGCATTTATGCCCTATGTCAAGGGAGTGACAGACAAAGTTGGTACCATACTAAAGAAGTATTCGATACAGACTGTGTACATGCCGTTGTCGAAGGTGGCGGGGCAACTAAGGTCAGCAAAGGATGTTATTCCATATCAGACGCCAGGCGTTTATAAGATTGACTGTAGCTGTGGTAGTTCTTATATTGGAGAAACCAAACGCACCATAGCGGAAAGGGTCAAAGAACATATCGCGGCGGTCAAAAAACGACAAATAAATAAGTCTGCGGTTGCCGAGCATTTGCTAGAGTCAGGACCGAACCACTGGATTGAACTGCATAATCCCAAAGTCCTTTCAACTGAACGTCTTTACTATAGCAGGAAAGTACGTGAAGCGATTGAAATCAGGAAACATCGTAATTTCAATCAAAATGAAGGGCAAGGGATTTCATCTTCGTGGAATCCAGTGATTAGCAAGTGTAAACGTGAGAAAACTTCCCGTCTCATACCATCGGATGTCGTGAGTGTTGTATGTAGGCAGAGTGGCAACCCTAGCGTAAAAGTGACTGATGACAATCAAGTGCGGGTAGTTCGAAAAACTCGTACAGCTAGAAGATGTTGATACAACTCCCAGCCAGTCTACCCGTGACCACGGACGTAATGTCATGTCCGAAACGTCGGGTTAAATATAAAACGTAAGTTTTACGCGATTAAGTCCCGTTTTAATTTAATAAATATGGGTATGCTTGAAACAGGTGGAATGCTTATGAAAATGAGGGTTTCAAGAAGAAAGAGAAGCAGTGTTATGTTATTATCATGTTCGACTGTTCAGTTACACGCTTACACAATAGTTATTTGTTATACAAGGGGGCAAAGTTGTATTTTAACGCCGAGTGTGGAATTGAAAAACGAGCAAGTGTAAGGATTCTATAGTTGAACCACGAGCGAAGCGAGTGGTTCGAGAATAGAATCCTGAACTTGCGAGTTTTTTAACACACGAGAAGTAAAATACATTTGCACCCGAGTGTAACACAAAACTTTTCCCCTCACTACAGCGAGGAAACTACAACGCAAAAAATGCGTTTATCACTGCTTCCAGTAGTTCCACAGGTGGTAAATCATCTTTATTACTAGACTCACCTGCTTTTATCAATTTTAAAGCAGTTAATTTGACTTTATTCAAGGTCAAATTACTTTACCCACTAGTGGATAAAATGCGTTTTTACCCGCTGCTATTAAAGGACAAAACACGTGTTTCCGAGCTAGTGAGGGGAAAACAATTTAATCGATGTCATCTAACCTTTTACCCCAGGGGGAAGACTTTGATCTCTGAGAGTGAGAAAACCATTCTTCACGATGTTTTTCTTCGCTGAAAAGCGACAGGCAAATATCAGATGAAATGTTGTACATAAGTTCCTAAAACTCATTGATACGAGTACGAGTAGGCCACCGGCGCGTTTTGTTTCAATTGATCTGATTGAAATGATATCTTCAAGCAGCGTAGAGCTTCTGTAAGCCAGAAAAATAACTTTTCACAGCCATTTCCTTTCCATCACCCACAGCAAATCCAACTCGAACTTCCACAATTACAAACAATTCCATCTTCGCAACAAAAGCTTAAACAGATTACAACCCGCAACATTATCACTCTAACCCATTCTTACAATAGTCCCTCTCATTTTACACCTTACTACTCAAACCATAGAGTTCAACAGACTTTACTAACGGTACAGTCGGTATCAGATATATATAAACGGACTAAGTGATCACAAATATCGAAGCTTACCTTTATTACTAAAGCGTTTTTTTTGACAGTTTTTAATTTTGATGTTTTTTTGGGAATTTTAGGTCAGAATTTTTATTGTACTCAGAATTATGAGCACTGTTTATTTCGATAGGAGACAAAAAAATTCCGAGATTTTTCATACATTTTTGTTACCTTCCTCTTTTGTTACCCCATACAAAACGCATGAAAAATGGTAACAAAATAAGAAAAAATCGTATGATACTAATTGTTTACCTATTAGGATTGAAAAAGCTAGATTATGAGTAGAAATAACATAAAAATTTAAAATATTGCTTTTTAAAAAAGTGGCAAAAATAGAAAAGTAACACTCACCAAAGCGTTAAGGCATGTTTCGATATTTGTGAACACAGCCCGTTTAGATATATCCGGTGGCCGTGCGAAGTAAATGCATTACGTAAACCTTTGAGTAATTATGTTAACTAGAGAGGGCACCTCAACTTGATTTTGTGTAACAACACTTAGAGCCGATCAGCACAAACGCGCTTAGTCTGTGCCGAACGGCTGTGGTAGATTGACGTATCACAATCAAAAATATTTCGTCTAAATAATGCCGTCATTTGTAGTGAGGTACTGTACAAACTGCTCAGGAAAATCTAACAAAAGCCAAAGAGTGACTTTTCATACGTAGGTTTACTGTATTTTTGTTTAAACACGCTTACTTTTTAAAAAATGTATCAATATAAACTCATGCCGAAGCGCCATGTTGCGGCGGCCATGTTTCGTTGAAACCAAAGACTAAAAAATACAACAAAAGCAGACGTGACGTGACAATATCGTAAGTTAGTTCAAGTTTCCTATCATATATTAAATTATATATATTTATCGACGCAAAAAAGGTTATTTAATTATTATTGTCAGAATTGCTCAGTTTTCCAGCATGTCGGTCTATAACAGATTCTCAATACGCGTGTCGAATTTCATGTGAGTATGTAAATGTAAGTGCAGTACCTAACCTGCCTGAATGAGTTTGGGTAGGTAGACGGTCAAGCAAATTATGAGAGTATAAAAACGCGCGAAATTCAAATTTTCTATAGGACGATAAACCCGCGCTCATACATACATGGATGTAGATAAAGTTTTGTATGCGACTATACATAATTAGGCATTAAAACACTCATGTTATCTTATTAACACAACAAAAACAACACTCATGTTTTAATGCCTACCATTATGCAAATGTCACATAAATAACTAATATCCAGTTGCGGCTACGTGTACACATGTACGCTCAGTCCGTATGCAGCTTTATGTGGGCATTTAAAAAAATTTGAACTCACAGAGTTGTTAAAAAAAAGTTAAATCGCTGTCAGTTTTGCATGGAATTTCAATAAAAACATCGTTTTTGTTTTAATTATGTAAATTATACTAAGCTATAATCTAAATTCAGAACGTGAAAAAAGTTTAGTTTTAAATACAGATTTCAAGCTTGATAGTCGTTACAAAACTAACAGCGTTTTATGTTTTTTGTTAACAACTCACGCTAATTGAGAGTCATAAATTAAAAAAATGCCCATGTAAACCCATGTCACTTCTATACTACGACTTCTAATCTATGCACTCTATGCAAGGCTCATCATCGCGACCGAAAGGTCGTAAGCGCCGAGTAAAATAGTAGCGCATGCGACGTTACGGAAGCGGGCCATTGGTTCACACCCCGCCCCCTCGCCCCGCCTTCAGCTTACAGGCTGTGACACGTTCGTTGTTTGCTATAGCTCCTCTATACGAAGTAATAATTACTCAATGACGTAAACTAATGTTGTTAAGGGCTCAAGAGGGTCTGTAAGACTTTCCTTTGTAAGTGATTCTTCCTTAATAAGGTTAAGAGTGAGAATCGAATTGGTCAGTTAACCTTTTTTGCTCTATAACGTTTCATTAGCGTGAGATAGCATTTATCGTTTCTTTCGCACAATAGACACTTATTTATAAAGTTAGGTTGTCTACACGCAAGCTTGGGTAAGTCGCCGCCGACCTAGCCGACGGACGAGAAAAATACGGACTCTAAAACATCAAACTAAATTCAATCTATCAATGTTTAAACATTTATGATTCAAAATAATAATTTAAAGGTCAATTCTACCAGTCAGCTTTGGGCGTTAAGTTAAAATTTGTATTAAGTTACTTAATTTACGTTCTTGTGAATAAAATACAATTTTCTCATCCATTTTCGAAGAATCAAGAGAGGTTATAAACTGAAATAGATACCATACACTAAATAAAGAAAAAGCGATCAAGCCCACTGGTGAAAACAAATCAAAAATATTTAATAACATAATTTGATTTGTTACGTACGATCGAATCAAGAGAGGCTTTACTAGTTGGTGAGGAGAAAAACATATTGTTAATATTGTGTTTGTTTTTTTATAATCGTGATATTTCTTACAATATGAGTGTTTTTTTAATAATAAACTTTTTTTTTTCAAGAATGGTTTTAACTCATACCTGTTACCGATTGTACAAAATGAACAACAATAAAAGCACGTTGAATATATTGCAACTAAAATAACGCTATTAATTCTAAAAACATTATCTCCCGTCTAATAACACGAGCAAACAAACAATAAACCGGCCCCATTAACGCGTAAGCGATGATTTTTAATAAAAAAAACCCCATTTAATATCCGATATGCAAGGGTATCTCCCTCACTCACTACTAGAACGACCTAACGTTCAAAACATGTAATAATATCAATCTTATTAACTGCAAATAAAGCGGCCTTTATTTTGTCCTAAACTATATTTTATACCACTAACCTTAACAACGCAGTTCCACCTTCATTTGTTTACCCTTAAGGTTGACTTTCAAGCGGTGGTAGTTGGTGGTTAAGGTGTTGTTCCAGTGCGAGGGCGAGGACGCATCGAGCGTAAAACCGCGCGTAGTTTATTATAAGTTAATACGCTCACACCCGCCTTAGCCCCGCGACGGCATACACTCGAGGACAAATACAGGGTAAACCTTTATATTTCATGTTCTTTCCATATCTCGGGACCATGGGGTCCCGGACCTTTGGGATGCGTACGTGGGGCCGAAGCCAACAGCGCAGAGGGCCCTATCGAACACTTTAACTTAAAGGCAAGGATTACACGTGGCGAATACCATCCCCGAGACCGCAATGCGATACTTACTCCCGAAGATGGTCCCCGCCAGGTGCAAAGACTATTACAGTGCAATATTTTTTGTATTTCATTATTACCTACTTATTGTTTTTTCAGGGTTCCGTAGTCAACTAGGAACCCTTATATATTCGCCATGTACGTCTGTCCGTCCATCCGTTCGCGGATAATTTCAGTGACTATAAAGCTGAAATTTGGTACCAGTATGTATATCACTCACACCGATAAAGTGCAAAACGTGTGATATATTGTTGGATAGGTATTTAAAAAATAAATAGGGGTTTACTAAAATCACTTTCTGATAATGCTCATATTTTCGGAAATAATCGCTCCTAAAGTAAAAAAGAATGTGTCCCCCCCTCTAATTGTTTAAAAAATATAAAAAAAAATCACAAAAGTAGAACTTTATAAAGACTTTCTACCTAGAAAAATATTTTGGACTTGATAGATTGAACAGGTTTTGAAAAAAATACGGTATACTACGGAACCCTACACTGAGCGTGGCCCGACACGCTCTTGGCCAGTTTTTTATCATAAAGACAAAGATTTTTTTTTCGACATTTCAAAACTTCTCATGTTTTACTATTTTATCTTCTATATTTTACCACCATTCTAAAGTTTAAAAAAGTATTACAATAGAGAGACCTATTTTGAAAGAAAAAGATATTGAAGTAAAGATATGAGCAATCGAATTATTAACCTAATACAAAGGCTGAATTCGAGTTCTACGGACGTCTCGTGCCTCAGCGGGCATTGATATGGACGTGATAATTAACTAACACTATAGGTTGTGTTTGATTTTCCAGTAAAAACAAAGCAATGCTATGTACGAGTAATGTATAGCTACTTGGATGTGAGCAAATAATACATCAAACATCCAGGTACAAACGTATTTGTTATAGACAGTATACAAGTATGGAGTGACACCTGAATTCTTTTAGCTTCTACTTTATAAGCGATGTGTCTTTGAACACTTTTTATGTCTGTAGTTGTATAATGATTATTTCTATATTTTAGATATGTATGGCACGTTAAACGTGTGGCATCGTTACGAAAATGTAACGATCAGAAAAATGTGTTTTTTTATCTATTTCCCAATAACCCATCGACATTTTAAGTGTTAAGAATTTACAATAGAAATTTACTATGTAAAACGGTAAAAATACTAAAATGTTCTCGCCATCATAGGGGTGTTAATGTGTCCGCCAGTGTAGCGCACCCCAGCAGCTATTGTAATAAAGTTACACGGTTTTTAACTTCTCGCCGCCGCCGGGCCGTGGGGCCGCGGGGCTCATTTACATGCACTGCGAAACTACCAGCTTGCCCTGTTAGTAAGAAACTTATTCGTCAAATAGATAGAAAGATAATGTTATCTCAGGTTAGCTCGTCGGATTTATTAACAATGGCATTATGTATCGTAATAGCGATAAGGACTCCACTACAGATTGAAAGTCTATCGATCCGGAAATGCCTCCGCAGCGTTACTGTAAAGCTTCAAATGTGCGAGACTCGATGTTTCTTGAGAAATGCTTAGTCGAGGCAGGAACTATCAACCAGAGAAGCGGTGAGGAAGGTCTCGTCGTATAAAATATATCTTTAAGGTAGGAACCTAAAGTACAGCTTGTGATATAACGAGTACCATTGTAAAGCAGTTACATTATACCGAATTCATACTAACATTATAAATAAGAAAGTGTGTGTGTTTATTTGTTTATCCGTCTTTCACGGCAAAACGAAGCGACGTATTGACGTGATTTTTTAAGTAGAGATAGTTGAAGGGATGGAGAGTGACATAGGCTACTTTTTGTCTCTTTCTTACCCCCCACTTTCCTAGAATGGGGGGTGGAAGTTTGTATGGAGCATTCCGCAATTTTCAAATTTGACGCGAGCGATGCCGCGGGCAAAAGCTAGTAATAAGTATACATTAGTATTGTTATACTTATAATGTAGTCGTGCGCCCGGTGACTCCGTGGCCCGCGAGCGTTCTTTCACGGATGTTTGATTTTAAGCAACCTCTGCGACCGCTGTCGGCAGTGTCGGTTGCCTGCGCAAACTTTGCTAGAGATGCGACTTACTCCAGCCAGGAAGCAGGTATCGATAACTATGAGAACCGGACCATAACTGGATTTACCTTGAATCTTCATCAAAATAGAGGCAGAGATGACCTCAATTCCTACGTGTGTTAAAATCGACACAAGACAAAGGCTCTTCACGAGTGCCGAAGCCTAAATAGACCAGTTTTTATCGTAGACAAAAGGCTAAGCTTCTAAAGATCGGCTGATTTGATTTTAATGTAATGTACTTTCTTCCCGTGGGTGTCGTAGAAGGCGACTGTGGGATATGGGTTAAATTGTGGCGTAGGCGAGAGGCTGGCAACCTGTCACTGCAATGTCACAGTTTCGTTTTCTGTCAACCCCTTATTTGCCAAGAGTGGCACTGATACTTTAGTAGTTTCATGTGCTCTGCCTACCCCTTCATGGGATACAGGCGTGATTGTATGTATGTATGTACCTACGGTTAAGTGGAAAAAACTGCCGTAAAATAAACGAGGATTGAAGGTTGCTTTTTATTAATTCACCTAAGGAAAATACTAGTGTATTTCAACATTTTATTTTCTGAAATTAAACCTATAGGATAATTTCGTTAATCCTGCGACGAAATGTATAATGCTCTAATACTTATTGGAAGCGTGTAAGAAAATAAACCATTAAAAAATAAATATTATAATACAGTACAAATACCAATTAAAATCAAAATTAAACACCAATCTGAAATGGGACCCCTTTCTTTCCCATAAACTTTTTGGTCAGAATTTCGTTAGTCATAAGTTGTTATTCATATATTTTGTGGTCATAAACATCATTAGTCATAACTGTTATTACGAATAATGCTTAATGGTACTAACATTAACAACCCATAATATTGGATGCCATAACCATAAAAGTCATAAAGTTGATGAGTATAAAATTGAAAGGCATAACAATAATTATCCAGAAATATTACTAGGCATATTTTTTGAAGCCCTACTGATTGTTCTGCATACAGTTTTAAGGCATAAACCTCATAAGTCATAATCTTTGTTACGAATAACGTTTAATAGTTCTAACGTTAACAACCCATATTATAGAATACTATAATCTTAGAATCAAGAAAGTTGATGAATATAACATTTAAAACGGATCCCTTTGTTAGCCAGATTATCATTAGTCATAATTCTGAAACGGTTTCATTAGGGTCACCTATAGATAGGTTAGGTTAGGTTTGTTTTATGGCAATCCTGAAAGGTTACGCGTTTTTGAGAAAAAACAAATTATGACTAACGAAAATGTGGACAATCGATACATTATACCTTATGACTTTATTGGTAGTCCGCATTTACCTCGCGTCCATTAGAACGGAAATAGGACCCCTGGCCCCCTTCTACTCGTTGACGAAGCCGAATACTACAAAAATCAGCATGCAAAGGAAGAAATGGCGGGAAAATCAGTGAGCTCATTGAGTATTTTAATCCTCATTTCTCAGCTAGGTTCGCTAGTTACCTTGTGTCATTCAGAGCAAAAATAGGAGCCCCGCATAGCGAGGCTCCGTCGAATCGCTGGCGGGCCCTAATACTTTTAAAAGCAACATGAAAAAATAAAACACATAACATGTAAAAGACGAAATGGCGGGAAAATCAGTGAGCCCAACGAGAAAATGTTCATTTCTCGGGTAGGTTCGTTAGTTACCTTGTGTCATTCAGAGCAGAAATAGGAGCCCCGCATAGCGGGGCTCCGTCGAATCGCTGGCGGGGCCTAATATTCTTAAAAGCGACATGAAAAAATTATGTAAATCATGTAAAAGACGAAAAAGTATCTTCTGTGAAAAACTAAATTATGACTAACGATAGTGAACACGAACAAACATTATGACTTCAAACTTAATGAAAAATAATATAGATCCCATTGAATGTTATGATTAAAGTTAATGTGGACAATAATCATTATTACTTGCGAAAATATACTTTACGACAATTATGACAAACATGTTTATTGCTTTCAACATTATGTCCATAATACAAAATGCAATTTGATTATTACGCCAAACAATGTTTATGACTAACAATAATGATGACTTGCAAAAATCGGACCTCCAATTTCTGACATTCAACTTTATGACTAATGATAATATGACTTAAAAATTATGACTAACAACGTTATGGATTGTAAAAATCGGACTAAAAAAATTATGGGAACCAATAGAGACCCATCTGAAATCCATCATTTAAAACACACCGATAGACTACCGCGGCCCACCCCTAAACACGTAAGAGCTAAGCCCTGTTCTCCCCCGGGGGCTCATATATCGTTGTTTGTCTCCCCCTACCCCCATAACGTAGCAACGATGTATCGCCCTCCTACGCGCTTACGACGTTTGTCTTCTGAGCGCCGCTTGTAACATCATATACTTATTGTTGTGCGCCTCCCGCCCCATAACGTAGCAACGATGTATGGCCCTCCTACACGCTTGCGACGTTTCGCTTCTGAGCGGTCGGCAGCTATGCTAGGAAGCTAGGAACATTATGGGGCAGAAATATTATTCAAAGTGGGACAAGTCGGTTGGGATGGTTGTTGGCTTTGATTTTGTGTAATTTAATAATGTGTTGTTTAATATTCAACATTTTAAGTTTTTTTTGTGTCTATCCCGGCTAGCCGCTTGGAGCGTACATATACATAGCCTTTAATGAGTTAGCCTTGCGTAACTTCCTTCTTGTCCGGTTTTTCTGGAGTAAGTACTAAGTATGTATTAATAAATCGTCGAAATGCCCGACAACCATCTGTACCTACAAAAACCATAAACCTTATTCCTTTTCTCCACCATTTCAATTCACACGGTTTTCAGCATCTTCATTAGTTATCAGTGTTATCACCAATTATTATCGAAGAAGGAAAAACTTCTCATTTACTTTTAATGATGATACTTTAGATTACTTCCTTCTAAACTTAATCGTCCTTGAAAATCTTCATTAGCAGCTTCACATTTGTGCAGCTACAAAGAGTCTAACCCAAACATCTAAAACCGAAATCTCTTCAGTCTCTAGATAATTATGTTTCTAGCGATCATATCGAGGTTTCGAGTTCCGACATTCGCGGCAGGCCCTCAAAACGTGGTCATTGGATAATCCCGGTGATCGCAGTATATCACGCGTAAGCCGTGTAAACCGCTACGCTACTTGCGCGCCGTTTGTATGCGACGCGGCGAGCGGCCGGAAAAATACCAAATGCCGGCCGGAAAAAATACAGAAGTTAGGCGGTGCCACACATTGGTGTGGCACCGCTATTGAGCGGTTATGGAGTTTTGTGTTGTCTAGAATCATACCAAGTTATATTGGTGAGATATGATGAAGTTGTGGTGGGTTGAATGGAGATTAAGTAAAACTGCGATTTTGACGGCTACGCCGCCGGTGGAAATATATATCACTAGCTTTTGCCCGCGGCTTCGCTCGAGTTAGAAAAAGACTAAAAGTAGCCTATGTCACTCTCCATCCCTTCAACTATCTCCACTTAAAAAATCACGTTAATTCGTCGCTCGCTCCGTTTTGCCGTGAAAGACGGACAAACAAACAGACACACAGACTTTCCCATTTATAATATTAGTGCATGTAATTTTACAAACAAGTAACTTCGTTAAGGAGGTCACATTCGTTTAAAAACTGCTCTTTCATGTGCATTACCTATCCTTCTGAATCTCGAAATCAATTCTTTTGTTTTTCAAGTGAAAATCCTTTGTAACTCAATAAAGTTCAAAGGTTCACCCTGTTGTGGCATAATTTTTTTATGAATAATTCTATTGGGCATAATCGATTTAGTCATAATTGGCTTTGTGCATAAACTGCTATGGCATAGTCAAGTTTAGCATAATCTGTTTAGGCAGATTGTGATTTGTCCGAATATTCTTTGTACATAAATTTGGTGCTCCGAATCATTTTTACGCATAAATTTAATGTGCATAAACTTAGTGTTCCGATTTAATGTTTTGCCGAATTTATTTTGGCATAACATCAGTATAGGTCGACTCTTACCATTATACATTATTTTTATATAATTAAAAAAAATGGTTACTACCAGTATCACAACATTATTGGAGCAATAACGATCTAATTCGTCTTTGCTCAGTAATTTAAACGCTTCTTTGCCTAAATTTAAACGGAGGTTAAAATTATAAACATTATTGTTTTATTTTTGTTTCACTTTTACCTAGCAGTGCGTTTTTGTTGTGGTCGCAGTTGTAACCTAACCCACTTTGTCCTAGCGGTAATTTTCTGTTGTGGTCGCAGTTCTAACCTAACCTAACCCACTTTTCCCTAGTAGTGCTTTTCTGTTGTAGTCGCAGTTCTAACCTAACCTAACCCATTTTTCCCTAGCGATGCTTTTCTGTTGAGGTCGCAGTTCTAACCTAACCTAACCCATTTTTCCCTAACGGTGCGTGTTTGTTGTGGTCGCAGTTCTAACCTGACCTAACCCACTTTTCCCTAGCGGTGTTTTTCTGTAATAGTCGCAGCTCTAACCTAACCTAACCCACTTTTCTGGAGCAGTGAGTATCTGTAGAGTTCGCAATTCTAACCTAGTGTAACCATTTTTCCCTAAAAGCGCATTTCTGCTTAACGAAAAATGTATGCGAAATAAGTTTCGGATAATGGGATGTATGCCAAAAATATTTATGTTCATCCAATTTCTTCCTAATGACATTCGGCCTCAATAATATTAGGCCAATATATTTTCGGACAAAATAATATTCGAAATATCGTGAATTATACCAAACAATGTTTATGCTACATTAACATTCGGCAAAAATCGATTATGCCAAATCTGTTATGACAAAAGCGTTTCGGACAAATAAAGTTATGCCACATAGAGGGAACCCAAGTTCAAAATAGATTTTGTAATATGTACAATAGAGGTAAAATGTGC